>NC_137814.1:25398878-25431378 GCF_963921795.1 Nannobrachium achirus | reverse complement strand
TTTCAAATGATTTTTCTACATTTTATTCATTGGAAAACTTGTGAAATGGGACATTCTGCATAATGAGTCCTTTCTACTATTGGTACATAAGTACATTTTGATACCAATACTTTTGTACTTTTACTCAAGTCCATTTTAATTCCGAACTTCTACTTGTGGCAGAGTTCTACATTGCAGCATTGATACTTTTACTCAAGTAAAGAATTTGAGTACTTTTCCCACCACATGTTCATCAGAAAAGAACGGCTCCCTGTACTGCGAACAGGATCCCATCGTTCATTTCAAAGAGCTGTTCAAAAGACTCAATTCGTTCGCGAACGTCCCACCTCTACTGAAAAACCTACGGCAGTGTCTCTCAAAACTTTCACATTTCAAGGTCTCCCCGTAACTCTGACGGTGTACAAACGGAACCAAATGGACGTAAAAAAGACCGTAAAAGGTCTTATTTGGGATGTTCCTTTTATGCAGGGTGTTTAACTGTACTTGTACTGTACTACATTTCAATTGTATTGACTATACTTGTACTGTTCTCCATTTTTGTCTAATAAAATAATCCATCAAAACCCGTTAGGGTTAATTTGGTTCCATTTGAACACTGTTGGAGTTACAGGCTTGTGTGGGTCAATTTAGACCCCCCTAAAGGAACCCACAGAGTCCCTGGAGTCCACTTTGAGAACCACTAACCTACAGTATTGCAGCCTATGTCTAAAACCGTTACTGTTCTATTATTCTACTATTCTACTATTACCTCTGTTCCATTGGATCCAAGTGTAGTTATTTAGTCACAAAGCTCAGTCGTGAAATACTTTTCATCAGGTTAAATATTTATAAAAAC
Source organism: Nannobrachium achirus (assembly GCF_963921795.1). Classification (NCBI taxonomy): domain Eukaryota; kingdom Metazoa; phylum Chordata; class Actinopteri; order Myctophiformes; family Myctophidae; genus Nannobrachium; species Nannobrachium achirus. The sequence continues at coordinate 25,430,543 of NC_137814.1, read as the reverse complement.
CCACAGACACTCTTAACCACGTTCGCATCGCGATTTGTATAGCTTGTAGATCAGCGATTTTCACTACTTTTGCGTGGGGACGAATAAAAGGTTTAAGTACAGAGGAGGATTCTGCCTGCCTTTTACCTACAATGCGGTCCTTAATACTCTGAACACGCGTGTGTGTGTGTGTGTGTGTGTGTGTGTGTGTGAATATGATATATGCTGTATATTAAATCTGTCATGCACACCTATGCACATTGCGCACACAGGCACACAATGTGTTTAGATTTGATTTATTTTTTCTCAAATGCATACATTCATCATCTCATTCACAGGCTTACTGAAATGTATTTTCATAATACATTCTCAATCTCTCCCTATGAGTCACACACACACGCACACAAACACACACACATACACGCACACGCACGCGCACGCACACGCACACGCACACGCACACGCACGCACACACACGCACACACACACACACACACACACACACACACACACACACACACACACACACACAAGCTTTACTTGGTGCTCATTTGGTGATGCTAATGCTGGCAGACATCTACAGTGTGCTTTAAAAGCCTATGGGGAGAGGTGTGTGCGTCCGTGTGTTTGTATGTGTGTGCGTGCGTGTGTGCGTGTGTGCGTGCGTGCGTGCGTGCGTGCGTGCGTGCGTGCGTGTGTGTGTGTGCGTGTGTGTGTGTGTGAGTGCACGTGCGTGCGTGCGTATTTACTCTTAAAAAGCAATTAACGACACAGAGCAGTCTCAAATGAAGAGGTGAATTAAACATGTCCACAAAGCAGATGGAAGAGAATCTGAGAGAGAGAGAGAGAGAGAGAGAGAGAGAGAGAGAGAGAGAGAGAGAGAGAGAGAGAGAGAGAGATGGATGAATAATTGAAGACAGAGGAAATCATAAAAAATGGGGAAATAAAAGTGAAATAAGAGATGAAATGAAATGTAAGAAAGAGGAAGTCAATTAGAGAGAGGGAGAGAGCGAAGGAGGGGAAGAACCAATGAGAGCGAAAGAGCGCTGCAGGGGTGTGTGTGTGCGTGCGTGTGTGCTTGTGTGTGCGTGTGTGTACGCGCACGCTTGTACATGTGTGATACTTTTGCCTCTCTGCTGCCTACTTTGCAGATACAGGGAAATAAACATACCTAACCTAGTTGTCTGTGAGCATGTGACACAAGGTGACAAGGTTGAGAAGCAGTGGTGTAAAGTAAATAAGTACTGTACTTAAGTACAATTTTGTACAACAATGAAAAGACCAATTGACGCGTTATAGCGTCAATGGCGGCCAAGCTTTGGATAAAAGCCTACTAATAACAAAACTCGAAATAATTAGCCCTATGATTGCTATATTTACAGGCATTGTAGAAACGCAGAGTCTACGGGTTAATACGATCGTTAATACTATCATCCCCCCTGTTGGTTCCTGAATCCGACATTGAGAGCCAGTGGTTTAATAGCAGCAGTTATCAAAGAGGCGTGAGGTCCTTGAGGGTTCTCCAGGGGGTCCCCAGCTGCTGTAAATGATTGGTAACTCTGAGAGTGTACATTTGGACACTGAGAGTTATGGGGGTCGTTGGGTGTGGCCTATAGCATATTAAACTCAGTGTTATGGGGGTCTGTGGGCTATTGCATAGTTCACTGACTGGGGGTCCTTGACATGAAAAGGGTTGAGAGCCAGTGGTTTAGTAACAGTGGATCTCAGACTGTGACGTCAATTGTTTATGACTGTGTTTACTGTATGACTCCAAATGTGGTATCCGACTGTCATTTGACTTTGATTATGAACTTAAGGTTGGAGATTTCTAGAAATGCATAAAAACAGATGTTGGGGGCATGGATGCACTTCCTTGCAGTGGTGGAAAAAGTACTGACATTTTCTACTTAAGTAAAAGTATCAATACTGCATTGTAGAAGTACTCTGTTACAAGTAGAAGTCCAGAATTCAAAATGTACTTGAGTAAAAGTACAAAAGTATTGGCATAAAAATGTACTTAAAGTACTAAAAGTAAAAGTACAAAATGCTTGAAAATAGCAGATCTACAAGCTCACAGCGCGTCGCGATGCGCAACACGTCGCGATGCGCAAGGTGTCGCATTGTGAGCTTGTAGATCGGCTATTTTCAAATAGCCAAGGTGTAAAATAGGGATAAAGTGGTTTATGTAGGGGAGAGCCTGCACGATTGTAACGTTTTTCACATTTCAATATATTACTCAGAGATTATTTTACCTACATATGTAATATTTTCAGGCAAAGGACTTACACATGTCTGCTATCATAAACCACTTCAAGTTTTTCATTTGATAAAACAGGTCATGAGTTATTAAACCGAGAGTGGACGCTGTTCCGATGTTACATTTGAAGCCCACGCGGGATTAATTGTAACAGCATGATTTACAAATGTAACACAGCTAAAGAACCTTAATAAACAAATATTTCTTTGTTTAAATCAATTATATTTCATTCAAGCAACTCTTTTACATTGTTTTCATACCAAGGGTGTGATAAGATACTATATCATACTTTAGGAAAATATTAAATATTACAAGATGTACCAGTTTAAGCGTTTGAGTGAATTCCATGGGAAAATACATTGATTACCTAAATAAATAGCAAGTTTGATTAATGCAACATGTTATACATCCCTAATCTGACTTAAAATAGACTGTAATTGAATGTCAGCTGACTGAACACAATATTGGCCAATTATGTCAAATATTTCAATATGATATTATCATGTTAAATTGTGTTACAATTGAAACGTTTTGGCACCCCTGCTTTGACGTTGCCTACAGAACAGAACTAACATGCATAGCAAGTTAAAACGATGTAAACTAATGAAGAACCGATACATGCAGACAACCATCTAGATTTTATCTCAGCAACATTAAAGAAAATATTTGCAGACCAAAGATACTCAAGGTGAATTTTTTTACGCATTTTGAGAAATACCAGTTTTTCTGCAATAACTCGGTCTAGGTTGGATACAAATAGTTCTTACTTCCTGTAGACGTTCATTACGGCCCTGGTCACATACTGATGCGATGACGATGTGTTACAATTGAGGCGGCTCTCCCCTATGTTTTAACATAATTTATATCAGCAAAGTAACTAGTAGGCCTAAGGGTGCCCTCACACCAAAGTACCTATGAGAGTGGAATCCGCGTTCCGCCAATGCATTTGGTGAAGCGGTTTCATGCCAGCAGAGGATTTCTGCAAAAAACGCTCCCTTATCATTGAAATGCATTGGCGGAACGCGGATTCCACTCTCATAGGTATTTTGGTGTGAGGGCACCCTAACTATAGTTTTCAAATAAATGTAGTGGAGTAAAAATACAACATTTGGTTCCCAGATGTAGTGGAGTAGAAGTAAAAGTGTTGGAAATTTGCAAATACTCAAGTAAAGTACAAATCCCTCAAAACTGTACTTAAGTCCAGTACTTAAGTAAAAGTACTTAGTTACACCACTGCTTCCTTGGCCTACTGGCAGAGTGCACAAGAAATTTGGTTCTGATCATCGGTTGCAAGATTGGCCTCAGAGAGTTGAGCGCACACACACACACACACACACACACACACACACACACACACACACACACACACACACACACACACACACACACACACACACACACACACACACACACACACACACAGGGTATCCTAGCACCATCTGTGACCTCAGCCATGGATGTACCTTGGGACTGGGTCACATAGATATAGTGTACAGTATCATCCATCAGTGATGGGGGTGCTGGGTGGTGATCAGCGGTACTAACGGCCAACGTATTTCGCTGCTGTCGGCCGGAAACCTCCAATTCTGTGTATATTAAGGCCATAAATGATCATTACTATAGCGTCACACAAAAGCATCAAAATAGCAGATCAACAAGCGGTGGAAACGCGGTGCAAAGTGGAACATTTCGAGCTTGTAAATCTGCTACTTTTGCTACTTTTGAATTTGAATCCTGAAAATAAACAGTTTGGGACCTGTTGACACATTTTTGGGGGGTCCCTGGACCCCACTTTGAGAGCCGCTGTTCTGAACCCATGTCAACACAGAGACAGGAACTCAATGGAAGGAGGGGGGAGGATAGTATTGTTTTCACCGTTTTTTGTAGGAGCAATGGAGCTTATACAAGCACCCAGAACGGCTTGTAAATATTGAAGCAGCCACCGCCAAAGGTGGAACAGCAGGCGGGGGGGAACTACATGCACAAGAATAAGAGTGCACCGCTGGGGTCTACAATAGGGTTCAATGGACGTCGAATGACGTTCGTGACGTAATTACATCTCAACGTAACACATTTTGGCTCATAGGTATATGCCAATTTCCCCCAGAATGCACCAGGATTAGCTACTTCCGCATGCTTTAAAACGCCTCTGAGCACTTGCATTGAAATTAATTGCTGGGGGCGGGGCTATCCAATCTCTATTATAAGCTCTATGAGCTCATACTGTAGGCTATAGGCTATAACTACAGATTTTTCAAAGGGTCAAAAAGGCCTAATCACGTTAATGGCGATAGCATAATTGATGCCGCTAATAAGGTAACGCGTTAAAGCATTACTAATGCATGAATTAGGTCAGCCCTAATACTGTATATACTGTACACACACACACACACACACACACACACACACACACACACACACACACACACACACACACACACACACACACACACACACACACACATACTGTATACTGTATAGTATAGCATTGCTATCTTTTGAAAACTCTAGTCTACAGCACTCTCCGTTTCTGTATTTTGCTGCCTTTTCTGGAAATGGTGCACAAACACACACGCACACACTTTCCACCTTACACATACAGTACACACACACACCATATGCTCTCCCCTGGCCATGTGTTGTGTGTTGGTTGGAATGGGGGCGATTCATAACCTGAGGGCACAGCAGGGATGTGAATATGAGGAGGGGGGGGGACAAGCACTGTCTGGCGCCAGGGGAGTTTAGGGTTACACACCTCAGCGACCACGCACCTCTCTACTCACGCATGGGAATGCATCCGTCCATGTTTCTCCACCCCATCGCTTGAGAGCCAAAGGTTGGAGGCGAGATCAATCGACAGCGTTGTGGACAAAACAAAGAGTTGTTTTGTTGTTCGTGAAACGATCCACGTCCCAGGCTGAAACCAGATGGGAGACACTCAGACAGAGGAAGAAATACTTTGGTTGTACTGTACGTTTCTGCAAACCACAGATACATTTAACCTCAACATCAAGATAGAATAGACACAGCGTCCGAAGCGGGATTGACCGCCGAAAGGCGCGTGCAGAGCGACAGGACGCACCGAACGAGAGATTAGCAAAAACATGGTAGATTTACCAGCTCACAACATGTCGCAATGCGACATGTTGTGATCTGAATAGCCGAGGTTCATGAGGGTAATACGGCAATGACCTTTGCACTTGTTTATTGGGCGCACTAGTGTCCAGTATAAAAGGTCAAAGGGAGAATAATCTTTGACTGCCACAGATAACATTTTATTGTTTAATCAATGTTCAGTTATGCGGCCCAGTAGCTATTCTTGACACAGTAAAATCCTTAGAGTTAATTTAACACTGGCAGCTACAAAGCTACTGTCTACCCTTCATTTTCAATGGAAGCCAGCGACATGAAGACACAAAGCGACGCATGAGATTTTTAGCTGCTACGAAATGTAGCAATCCAAGTTGAGCTGGCTTCAACTGAAGCTACAAAGTTACAAAACGTGTTGTTTAACCATTCCAGTTCACCTTCATCTCCATTCACACAATCCCAGCTTGTAAAGGTGAAAATCTATAGTCATTTCTGTCAGTCAGTTACACATCTTTGTTTAACATGATGATACAAAGTCACACACCATATTGTCGTTGTTGGGTGAATACCTTGTATGTCCAAAACCGTTCGTTCTGCATTTATCATTTTAAAAATGATTTAAATAGTGAAAACAACCAATCTACAAGCACACAACGCCTCGCACCGCGAGATGTTGTGTGCTTATAGATCTGCTGTTTTCACTACTTTTGTGCGACGGCCTTGTACGATGAAGCAGGGCTTTACTAGGATAAGAGGTTTCCACCCGACAACGACGATATTTATAGCTTTGTATGCCAAGTTGAAACCAAAGGAACTTTCTTTTAGCTTTGTAGCTGTTGTAGTTTTTCTTGGTATCTTCATGTTTCTGGCATCCATTGAAAAAGAATGGTTGCCATTTTTGCTTACATTTGTTGCCTGGAAACCAGACAAATCTGCCATTGCAAAAGATTTGTTCTGGCATCGCTCAGTTGTGATTGGATTTCACTCCCCCCGAAGTATTTAGGGACCAATCAGGGCCCGTATGCAAATACGGGACGGCTTTATCACCAGAGGCATTTTTTTACTCTTGCTACTTTTGAATTTGAATCCTGAAACAGTTTTGGACATATCGACTATTTTCTCTGGGGACCCCCTGGAGCCCCCCATCCAGTCAGCCAGTCAAAGATACAAAGCCAGCTTTGTATCTTTGTGTTAAATATGTAACTGGCTGACGGCTGACTTGATGTGATAAAGTATTAGTGATATTAGTCTGGCCATGCCAGGCTATTACATTTGTACATTCCCAATTAACACAGACATTTTTTTTGTATGCGTTAGCAATAGAGACAATTAAGCTTAATCCAATTCTGCTCTGATTGTAGTGACTCGTCTTGATAAGAGTGCCTAAAGCTAAAAAAAGCGCAAATTGTCATTGTAAAGATGGACCCTTTACAAGGGCATTTGTACACACTTAGTTTAATTAACACTGAGGCTCTCGCGGTACAATACAACATGTATTGCGTGTGACTTTATCAACATTCTAACAGTATATCGTCGTCGTAGGGTGGAAAACTTGTATCTCCAAGTTTCAAATTTGTATATTCTTTCGCAAAGTAAAGCCCTGCTTCACGTACAAGGCCGTCGCACAAAAGTAGTGAAAACAGCAGATCTACAAGCACACAACGCCTCGCGGTGCAAGGCGTTGTGTGCTTGTAGATCATTTTTACAATGAAAAATGCAAAACGAACGGTTTTGGACATACAAGGTTTTCACCCGACAACGACGATACACTCTGCACCCCAGGGCGCATAATGCTTTCAAACATTACAAACACTTAACCTCTGTTGTGTGGATTTACCGCGGGAGTATCATTTGTATGCAAATGTGGGAATCCAGCGGTTGTAATTCGCTCTGTACTGTACATATCGAGTTAAATATTAATATACAGTACAGAGTTAAGTGCTTCTTCTGCGGTGTTAGAAAAGTCTGAGGATGCAACATTATCTGCAAGCACTGTAAGAGAGCTCCTTCTTCAGCTGCTGCTGTACAGGGGCGTCACAAGGGGGGAGAAGTGGGACTTACTTGGGCCCAAGGTGGAGGGGGCCTTAGTTATTTTATACTTGAAAATAGTAGATCTACAAGCTCACAGCGCGGCACCGAGTGCCACGCTGCAAGCTTGTAGATCTGCTATTTTTGAAGTCGTGAATATGTGTGCAAATCTTTGAATATATGTATTTGTTAAGCAAAAATGTGTAACAAAAATGTTGCTTCTGAGGGGTCCCTGGAACAAAATATTTTGAGATGGGGTCAATGGCCAATCATTTCGGGGGTCCTTCACATGAAATTGTTTGAGCAGCACTGATATAGAAACATGGTTTTTCAAAAAAACCTTAGAAGGATTTGAAATATTCAAAGACTTGCACAAATGTGCATTTCTCAAAAAAAGCAGATCTATAAGCTCGCAAGAGCTTGTATATATCTGCTATTTTTCAATAGTTAAAAGCACAAAATAATGCATAATAACACGCTCCCCCTATGAAGAACATTCATGGGGGGCCCGCAGTGAATCCTTGTACCCAGGGCCCAGAATTTGCTGCGACACCCCTGGCTGCTGTAGCACAGTGGGCCGTCATCACAGAATGCCTGGAGAGAATAGTTTCAATGTATTGATTTTTTGGGGGTTATTCTACCGTTAGACTGATGATAGGTTCTGGGTTTGCCTACGATCCTAGATTACTATCGCTGTTCCTTTTGATGCATTACCTTGTGCTGTCCTTGCTTATTGTAAATCGCACTGGAATAAGAGCGTCTGCTAAATACCTAAATAATGTACATACAGTCAGTAACTGTATAGGCTAGTATGCAGTATCTATCTATACATGTAATGTAGGTATGTTATTCAGTAGTAGTAGTAGTAGTAGTTATTCAGTAGTAGCCTAGAGAGAGAGTGGTCTCTATACATAGTATATTATACAGTATCTGTGATATCTGTGATACGGGGCGGCATAGCTCAGGGGTAGAGAAACTGGTATTAGAGCACGAAGGGTATAAATCCCGTAGGGTTCCCAGTTCGAATCCGGGCTCCCCCTGAGTTAATGTCGAAGGGTCCTTGGGCAAGACTCTGAACCCCTAATTGCCTCCGGTGAGTAGGTTGGTGCCTTGCATGGCTTCCTCCGCCACCGGTGTATGAATGTGTGTGTGAATGGGTGAATGTAATGCACAATCTATGTAAAGCGCTTTGGATTAAAAGCGCTATATAAATGCACCATTTACCATTTACCATTTATGTGCATCTTATACATAATCTATTCTAGTGGTTCCCAGACCCATGTAGCCTGCTTCCAGACCATAGACCCCGCCCACTCTCAGAGTGGACTGTTTCTCTGGTCTAGAGCTGAGTACATGAATCGGCTGTTCCCAACCAAAAATCGCGGCTGCTCCAATGTGCGCGGGGGGTGAGTCTAACGAATATCCAATCCACGCAGCAGTTGAAACGATTCAAACGAAGTTCACTCACCAACAGGCAGCAGGCACACGCACGCGCATGTACGACGCGCTGATTTCACCAAGCTGTTAATGTTGATTACATGTTTCTGGTCGCAGTTCTGTGTGGAAGCAGTCACTGGCACAGACAGAGACACACACACAAACACACGCCGCAACCGTGCGTCGCGATCGCCGTGCGTCGCGATCACTCGCTGCACCCTCGCACAAAAGTCCCTCCCCCAGAAATCGTTCAGAATAGGGCACAGTTTCAGACTAAAGCGTGAGCTGAGTCTGAAATCAGGCTAAGTACAATGTCCCTTTATTTATCGTCTCCTACAGTATATGTTTTGTTTTCAAGAGTTATTATTTCAAAAGACTTTCAAAAAATAGCCCCAGAACAATTCTCAATTCAATATTTTTCAAAATAATTTCATAAAAAAGAAGAAAAAAAAGAGTTATGGGGGTCCTGGAAATTAAAATATTTTCAACCCAAAGATCATCTTAAAACGGTTCTAACTCAGCGTGAACTTGTGAATGCAGTGAACAACAGGCTATACCGCCAGGGTGAAACCAAGGACACGGACAACAAGGATAGCAAGTATTAAAGATAATATGTCTGGACACTGTGAGGCCATTATTGAAAATCTATCCCTCTATCATCGTCCCGCCTTGTCATTACGCAATGTGTGTGTGTGTGTGTGTGTGTGTGTGCGTGCGCGCGTGTGTGTGTGTGCGTGTGTGTGTGTGTGTGTGTGTGAGTGTGAGAGAGAGAGAGAGAGAGAGAGAGAGAGAGATGGCCAATAGTGCTATACCTACCTACACAGTATAACATTACCCCCAGGGTACAGAGGCACAGAGGGAAGCAAAGATGTAAAAAAGGAGAGACAGGAGGAGAGAAGAGGGGGGGGGGGGGCACAAAAGAGGTGGAAGTCAGAGAGAGAGAGAGAGAGAGAGAGAGAGAGAGAGAGAGAGAGAGAGAGGGAGAGAGGGAGAGAGAGAGAGAGAGAGAGGGAGAGAGGGAGCAGGCAAAGAGTGAGCAAAATAGAGACACAGAGATACACGGAGGAGAGATGGAGAGAAAGTCTGGGAAAAGTGTAACTGTGTAAGAAAGAGAGAGATGACAGTCGCAGGAACAAAGAGCCTGGAAAGAGAGTGATGAAATACACACAGAGAGAGAGAGAGAGAGAGAGAGAGAGAGAGAGAGAGAGAGAGAGAGAGAGAGAGAGAGAGAGAGAGGTGAGCCAAGGGAAAAGCAAGAGAGGGAATTCAGCAGCAGTGTTTCTAGGAGGAGGAGGAGGAGGAGGGGTGGAAGTCCTCCTACCTCACCTCCCGGAGCGAGGGATGGAAGGAGAAATCGAGGAAAAGAAGGAGGGAGGGGGATAAAATATGCAGGGGAGAGAGAGACTGGGGGCTTTTGGTGCGAAGGAGGGAAGAAGAGGCAGTTAGAGAGAGAGAGAGAGAGAGAGAGAGAAAGAGGAGGAAGTGGGGATGGAAAGGAGGAGAGAGAGGATGAGAGACTGAAGAGGAGGAGGGAGGGATGTGGGAGGAGATGTGGAGGGAAGCGCGGGGGGGGGGGGGGGGGGGGGGGGGGGGTAGGACCCCCGTAGGGTTAATTACATCTCTGTTCTCTGTCAGTGAGACTCTGACACAATCTGAGTCCATGGCTGCAGGCTGGCACACACACACACACACACACACACACACACACACACACACACACACGCACACACACGCAAACACGCACACACACGCGCACGCACGCACACACACACACACACACACACACACACATACGCACACATGCACACGCATGCACACACGATTGTATTCCTATGATTGTGAGGACATCAACATTTTTGGGATGGCAATTTTATGAATGCCATAAAGGCATTTTTATCATTTTGTTAACGTTATACCTAATGCCGTAAAGTAGCGGATCTACAAGCTCACAAGCAAGTGAGCTTGTAGATCGGCTGTTTTTATGACACCCGCATGCAACTAATTAGTAAGTCAGGCATTGACTCTTAACTCTAAACCTGACTTCTAAATAAATCTTAGATGGATGGTAAAATCTTTTAAAACATTTTACTCATTTTGTGGACACACACACACTGCACACACACACACACACACACACACACACACACACACACACACACACACACACACACACACACACACACACACACACACACACACACACACACACACACACACACACACACACACACAAGCATCAGGCATGACATACTGTACTGTAGACAGGCGATCATGCAATAAACACACAAATATGCTCTTGGGCGCATACACATAAGAGCTAATGCACATAGACACACACGCACATACAGTTCTGTATGTATGATAGTGTGCGCGTGCACACACACAGACACACACACGCACGCACACACACACACACACACACACACACACACACACACACACACACACACACACACACACACACACACACACACACAGCAGTGTCCCTCCCAGGGGAGTGTGTTGTGTGTTGTTCTGTAGAGACTGGTACGTTGAGGGTCTAAACTTGTAATAGCAGGAGAACGTGCATAAATCATGCATAACGTGACCCATATGTAAATCACTCATGTTGCAGAGTGAGGATAGCGGCAGCACATCAAGGTTCTGTCCCATGGCGGCACGGCTGACGTCTTCCTCTTTCACAGGAAAACAGCCGGCGGAGCAGACCTTAACCGCCTTGTTTTCTGTTTTTACTGCTCCCACACTTTATTGTCCCACGACGTCGATAAGACCAGTGGTTCTCAACCTTTTCAGGCCGCGACCCCCAAAATAATCATATTTTACTGTAACTGGGGACCCCCTGACCTTGATGAGCACTAAGAGTTGAGGTAATGCCTCAACTCTTAATATTTTGTATAACAAGGTTCTGTTGTGAAAATAGCAGATCTACGTAGCGAGGCGTTGTGAGCATGTAGATCGGCTATTTTCACAATTTCTGCCTCTAATATTTGACAATTTGGTGTCCCTATTTACTCAAATAATGAAGACTTTCCGAAATTGTAAGACATTAAAGGACGACCTCGAGCTTGGATTCCCCATCGATGACGTCACTGGTGGGTGGGTTCAGAAACCCAGTCCACAGCCCTCCTCTGAGACACAGAGCAAGTAGACAGAAATGGTACAATTTTACCGTGAGCAGCGTTGAGGACCAATTATACGAAGCTAGGTTGAAGATCGCTGAAGTCGTCCTTTAATAGTGAAAACGGCAAGATCTACAAGCGCATCGCAATGCGACACCTCGATGTGTCTTACTGTATGTAAGTGTTTAAATACCATATACTGTACACAGATCAACATTATCAGCCTCTCACCGCTGATGACCTTTGTTTCCACACGACGCCTACAGTCATTGTTTCAGCCACTCTTCCTCAGGGAAGCACGCACGCACACACACACACACACACACACACACACACACACACACACACACACACACACACACACACACACACACACACACACACACACACACACACACACACACACACACACTGCAACACGCCTTACACTCATAAGTCACTGGTGACACTGCACTACAGTGAACAAATGCTGCCGGGGCAGGCAGAGAGAACAGACTTGAGTTACGACTAGAGGTACTTGGATAGCTTTTTTTCCCCCCTCTACGCCAAATCCCTTTGCCAAAAAAAATGCCGATCGACAAGCTCACAAGTGCTGCGTTGTGGGCTTGTAAGATTGGTTGTTTTTGGGCAACCAAAACAAACAGCGAGAGGGCAATGTGTAAATATGTCATTTTGACTGATAACCTTGACCTCCAAAACTCTGAACCCTAGTTTTTATAGCTTGGAAATAACTCAACTTTAAGTCAACACAAGTTCGCATAGGCCTTAATCAACGTTTCAGTGTGAAAGCTATAGCGACAGGAATACATTGAGAATCGGCAATAGCTGAACTGTGGAGAAAGAGGGGAAGAATGCACAACACGCAGGCTAACTAACTAACTAACTAACACATTTCTCCCTCTTCTGTGACCTTAAATCTTGACCCAGTTAACCCCCAGAATGCACCAGGTAATTGGTAATCAGGGGCGTTGTAAGGGGTAGGAAAGTGGGACTGAGTTACCAGGGCCCAAGGTGGAGGGGCCCTAATAACTTTATCTATTGAAAAATAGCAGATATACAAGCTCACAGCGCGGCACCAAGTGCCGCGCTGCGAGCTTGTAGATCTGCTATTTTTGAAAAGTTGTGAAAATTTGTGAAAATCTTTGAATATATGTATTTTTTAAGCGAACATTTCTAACTCAAATTTTGCTTCTGGGGGTCCCTGGAACTAAATATTTTGAGATCGGGGTCCGTGGCCAAATACATATCATCTTGGGGGTCCTTGACATAGGTTTCTTGCACACATTTTCACGATTTTTCAAAAATAGCAGATATACAAGCTCGCAGCGCGGCACTCGGTGCCGCGCTGTGAGCTTGTATGTCTGCTATTTTTCAATAGTTAACATTCATGGGGGGCCCGCAGTGAATCCTTGTACCCAGGGCCCAGAATTTGGTGTGACGCCCCTGTTGGTAATCTATAGAGAGCACCACCGGTGCTGAAAGTTCCCTGACATTCAGTGCAGCCATTTTCCTGCAGAGTAGCTCACTCACAGACAGACACACAAACTAACAAACAATGCCCCTGTTGGCGCCGGATCCCGAGATAAATCAACAACATTTTATCTCCTCTATGCCGGTGGGTTTTCGATGACTAACTGTGATATCCCATTTTGAATTACCAATGCCTGGTGCAAGGGTGACGGCATAGTATTTTAATCCAAGGCTGTAAAACTTTTTTTCGTTTCTTCTTTCTCTCTGGGAGAGTTGGCAGTCTGGTCTGCTTAGTATTCTCTTTATGGAGGCAGACAGACAGTGCTGCACAGGAGAGAAGAGAGTAGACATTGTCAGGATTCTGTCAGTCCAGGAGAGGTACAGTACATGCACATGTAACCACTAAAGCCTGATTTATATACCAAATAACTGTGCTATCTACATGCTCACAACGCAACACCACGTACTGTGACCTTGTACATCTTCCCAGATACAATATTTAGAGAATGGTAATTAAGTAATGTAAAGTATATGCATGATCAGAACATGCTTGAACATTCGACAATTAAGGCCTAGTATTTCTCTACAACTGCTAGAAAAGCTGTATACTGTAGATAGGCGAGTTAAATGGTACATTTAAGTCTACTGTGCATGTACTGTACCCTTTTCCAAAGTCTTTATAGTTTTTAGGAGTGGGCAATATAATCAATATGGCAATACATCGCAATATTTTCTTTGCCAATACTGTATCGATACTTCAGGCCGTAGTATCGCGATACTTTGAGAAAAATAAAATATATTCCCATGCATAGGAACCAATGGTAGAAGTCCGGAACAGACACTCCACTGCCTCTAGATGTCGCTGTACTATAGTAGCTACTTCCCCTTCCCACGGTTCAGTGAGTGAGGTCTCTCGAGAAAATGGCTGCGAACAACGAAAACAACATTAGAGCAGCGCCTTCAGCTTTTAAAGCTGATATATCCCAATAGTATCGCAATAGTATCGTATCGCAAAGATTCGCAATATATCGTGATACTATTGCATCATAACCCAAGTATCGTGATACGTATTGCATCGCAAGATTCTTGCCAATATCCACAAATACATTTATATACATTTTGTAATGTCTCTTGCCAATGCCCACTCTTCCTGTAGGCCTACTGTATGCGAATGCGCACAGACATACATTTCACAGGATGTTTTCTTTTCTGTGTGCATGTAGAACAATGATTATTAGCCTCCTGAAAGTAATTCATTGTCAGTGATAAGTACCGTCTTGATAAGAAACCAATCATGCTCCATGTAATGACAATAATATGAAATCCCATTGATTCGGAGGAAAAAAGCGACCAGATTTGAAGACGCGCTATAAGCCCGCTATCGGCACCGTTGAAATCAAGATATCCATCGTTGTGAACCCACTACTGAGGAGAGCGACGTTACAACATCAAAGTGGAGCTTGTCTCACAGAAGAATAAAGACTTGTTTTTACTTCATTATAAAGGAGCCTTCCGCGGAAATAACGTGACGGCTCCCGTAATCCTCCTGACAAATCAGGAAATCTCCCCGTTTGTTGGAGCGCTTTGTGTCTGAATCCCCATGAGACCCTCCCTCCCTTTAGAACCCCCCCCCCCCCCCCACCCCCCACCATACCCTCTTTATTAACCCTTTAGAACCCCCCCACCATACCCTCTTTATTAACCCGTTCTGCCTTAATTAGCTAATAGGATTGTTTTAACCGTGATCCAAGGAAAGAATAGCCCACAGGAAGACAAACACCAACTCTGTGTGTGTGTGTGCGTGCGTGTGCGTGTGTGTGTGTGTGTGTGTGTGTGTGTGTGTGCGTGTGCGTGTGCGTGTGTGTGTGTGTGTGTGTGTGTGTGTGTGTGTGTGTGTGTGTGTGTACCCGTGCGTGCCCGTGCGTGCATGCGTGTGCGCGTGTGTTTGTGCAACACGGTTAGCGTGTGTGCTAGATTGCACAACATGCATACTTCATACTCTATGTCTCAATATGTGCCTTTTAACATGCCAAGTTGTTGTTTGGGTGGAGAGGCATGTGCATGTATATGATTTAGTTTGTGTGTGTGTGTGTGTGTGTGTGTGTGTGTGTGTGTGTGTGTGTGTGTGTGTGTGTGTGTGTGTGTGTGTGTGTGTGTGTGTGTGTGCGTGCCTGCGTGCATGCACATGCTTGCGTGCATGCAGTGTTGTGTACAGTATAAGCACGTGCTGTGTGTGTGTGTGTACGCATTGTGGACGTGTGCGCAGACTGTGCACGCGGCCGGCGTGTGCGTCTCACCATGTGTAAATGCAGTACATTTATATGCACCATGTCATCTGCGACACACACACACACACACACACACACACACACACACACACACACACACACACACACACACACACACACACACACACACACACACACACACACACACACACACACACTCCAGTTTGGTTCCATCCCCCTTAATTAATGCGCCCTCCTGCAAGAGTGCCAGTGGAATATGAAACCATTTTACCTGATGATGCAAACGAATGAAAACAGCACTCTGCTCCCCCCCCCCCCACCCCACCCCTCCTCACCTGACAAACAGTTCCCTACTCCAGTGTGTTATCCCCGATTTATCCTCGCTACAGCACCGTGTCGCGCGTAAAAATTAGCCGATCTACAAGCTCGCGGCGCATCCCGCCACGACCCGTAGTGAGCTTGTAGATTGCCTATTTTCAAATCAGGCTTTTATAAGCGGTGCGTGCGTGGCCCCTCATAGCCCGCCGTGTTTTCTCATTTCGTTTAATTGGTGTTTTTGGCGACACGGCACCCGCCACAAGGCTTTTGTCAGCGCAGGAACTGTGCATGTAAGCACATCTTTTGTGGGAAGATGAGAAAGAGGAGGCTGTTCCGCAGCTTACCCGTGATTTTGTTTTTCTCGCACAAGCCATGCTTATACAAATGGCACAATATTGCACAAGCACGTGCGCTCGCACGCATGCACACGTTTGTATTAGTATACCTGTGAGGACATAAGTATTTTAGGACGGTGATTTTATGAATACAATTTTGTATACATTTCTGGCATTTTTAACCCTATAAACATAATCCGAAAATAGACGATCTACAAGCTCACATTGTGCCGTGCTGCGAAACGTGAGCTTGCATATCTGCAAGCAATGGGCGTGCAACTAATGCTAAATTGACCATAACTTCAACCCTAATCATAAAACTGCCATTTCTATCAGGAGAATGGTCCTCACAACATCTATTTCTCAAATTACACACTCACTCACACACACACAAACACACACACACACACACACACACACACACACACACACACACACACACACACACACACACACACACACACACACACACACACACACACACACACACACACACACACACACAAACAAACAAATCATCCTGTCAGTGCTTTCACGTCATGTATGCATACAGTGTACATGTATGTAAAAGTCCAATACTAGTGTAAAAGACAAACTCATACCGGTGCATGTACTTGGCAATTCAGTTACCTCCTTATGCATTATGTCTGCAAAACTAAAGATACAATTGTGCAACAGCCTGTGTTCTGGGCTGGGGACTATCTTCTTTGTGAGGAAATGAGTTCCAGCAGAATTCCAACGAAGGAAATCTTTGCTTCAGAAATGTTATTGTGGTCTCTGAAAAATGTCCTCAACTGCCCCAATATCCCCATTAAATAAAGAAGGAAAACAACACTGGTAGCCTACTAAGGCACTCCAGAAGCCATAAAGATACAGAAAGAAAGTTAACTCCATGACAAAAAAAACCATTCTGGAGTAATAATAATGATGGTAAAACCATGTTATATGTATCAAAACGATCGGTGAAACGAAACCTAGAAATTAAGCAAAGAAGACGAAGATGTATATTGTTCACAAACTTCTCAGAAGTGTGGTGCTGATCAGTCCAGTGCAGACAGACAGACCCTCTTCTAGTCTTGACAGCTACACAAAATGCCGAAAGTAGCCAAGAAGCTCACAATGCCTCGCATCACTGTATCGTCACTGTCGGGCAGAAACCTCGTATCTCCAAGTTTCAAATTTGTAATTTTTTTCGCAAAGTAAAGCACTGCTTCATCACACAAGGCCATCGCACAAAAGCAGTGAAAACAGCTGATCTACAAGCACACAACGCCTCGCGATGCGAGGCGTTGTGTGCTTGCAGATCGTCTGTTTTCACTAGTTTAAATCATTTTAAAAATTATACAAAACAAACTGCTTTGGACATTCAAGGTTTCCACCCGACAACGACAATATATTTAGCTTGTTCTTTTTGCCACCTATGGGCCATGGGTAGTAATCCTACCATGTGTGTGTGTGTGTGTGTGTGTGTGTGTGTGTGTGTGTGTGTGTGTGTGTGTGTGTGTGTGTGTGTGTGTGTGTGTGTGTGTGTGTGTGTCCCTCCAGGCTGGTGCGTGCGTTTCTCCCAGGAGCCTGCAGACCAGTCGGTGGTGCTGGGGGAGAAGGTGGCTCTGTCCTGCGTGGTGTTCAACTACACAGGGATCGTCCAGTGGACCAAGGACGGCCTGGCCCTGGGGATCGGAGAGGGCCTGCGAGGTGAGATAGGGCCCTGTACGCACCGCTTTTTTTATTCTCTCTCAACCATATTCAATTCATGAACCCCAGCTAGAGTGTGATGTGCATTTGCCCACGGACCCAATGTTTGATAGCATTCATAGTTTTTTGAGCGGTGCTGACCACTCCTACATGTCTGGCGTTTCTTGCAATACACATTTTTGGACACTGCTCCTACAAATGTTGCCCTAAAATCACTTTAGGGCAAGGAGTGTGCACACACACTCCTTGGCTGCCAAACCACAACCTCCACCCCTCATTTCTCACATGGCCCTCTTCTAGCGCCACCATGAGGCCGATTCTTGTAAAACACATTTTTGGACACTGCTCCTACAGATTTTGCCCTAAAATCACGCAAAGAGGCACACTGTATGTCTACAGTCATGTCATCAACATGGATCTGTCCCATTTAGTGCCACCATCAGGCCGATTTTACATGTGACCTGACGTCGTTTATCTCCCGATTAGGGAGTCTTACTCGGTTACAAGCAAAAGTCCGGAATTCAAAATGTACTTGAGTAAAAGTATGAAAGTGTTGACATCAAAATGTGCTTAAAGTACCAAAAGTAGCTTGTAGATGTAGATCGTCTATTTTCAAATACCCAAAGGCTAAAGTGGCATGTGTTTTAACATTATAATGTACTGTATACCTGCAAAGTAACTATTAACTAAAGTTTTCAAATAAATGTAGAGGAGTAAAGGGTTGCTTTCAGTGGCGAAATTAGACCTTATTCCCCATGGGTTTTCAGATCAAAGGGGCCCTGGGCTCAGGGGCCCAGGGACCAATGTGAGCGGGTCAGTCCGACGGCTAAGACCCACAATTGTCGGGTCTTGTCTAGCACAGATTGACAGCCATACACTAATGATTAATTCAGAGTGGAAATCATAGGCTAACAATAACTGCTGTGAATAGCCTAATGAACAACTACATGGCAGAGTTCTGTGCATTCGTCTATATTATTTAATTTTAGACAATAGAAGGAGCCAACAAGCCAAAAAGGTGAAGCAGAAGAATCAACCATGAGTGATTGGCATGACAAGCATTCTTATATTGCCAAAGCATTACATACAGTATGATACAAAATAAAATAATCTCTCCATCTCTCTCCCTTTCCATATCACTGCTTTAAAGTGACTCCTCTCTCTCTCTCTCTCTCTCTCTCTCTCTCTCTCTCTCTCTCTCTCTCTCTCTCTCTCTCTCTCTCTCTCTCTCACACACTCACACACACACACACACACACACACACACACACACACACACACACACACACACACTCCTTGTCTCCCTCTCTTTCATGTGCAGTGCCACTGTGCCACGCACCCAGGCACCGACACCACGAATCAAACATACACGCGACAACCGAAGCACCGAAATGAAGTGCAAGCGCAAACACACGCGAACACTGGAACACCACCACCAACACAATCAAAACAAACACACGCAGGCACGCGGTCACGTTGTTACACAAAAAGACAGGCAGCTTAAAGTGGATTACACTGATTACAGCAAGATAAATTCAGATAGACCTACCTTTGCTTTAGGTCCAGAGTCTCCTCCAAAAAGCAAAGCAAGCATCCACACCAACAAAATATACGATTTTGTGGTCTTTCCATTTGTTATTTTATATCCTTTGGACGTGCACCCAGTATCTTGACTTCCACGTTTTCTCCCGCGAACATGAGCGTTTGTTTCCCTTCCCCAGCTTTCACTTGTTGACAAGTTGGCTGACAAGTTTGAATAGCACATTACCGGATGTTTATGATTGGCGCTTCCTCACGATAATGCGAAAATAAAAGCTTTTGTACTTTTATGAGCGGGCCCACAGATTAGGAGAGTAGAGACTCCTAATATATCGGAAATGACAATAGCCTATGAATTTATTATATGTAGGACTATATAATATGGAGCGCATTGGGCGTCTATTGAAAACAAATTTTATTTTGACACTAGGGGGGGGCCTTGGGTTTATAACACCCAAAAACCCGTCCAAATTACGCTTGTGGTTGCTTTACACCCCCGGGGAACATGTATGGAGATAACTAACATCAGGACACAACGGCCCACACAAGGAGATTATGTCTTGTTATGCACGTCTTGTTCGCACAGGTATGATCTTCATCTCTACTATAAAGTCCTCAGTGTTAATTTAACTCTAAGGATGATGATGCACGAAGGAAGAAGAAGAATTCAAATGTACATTTGTACGCTGACAGAGTTACACATTTGGATCCCTGGGGGTCCCCGAACCAGAGAGTGAACCACAGTGCCGTGCCGTTCAGCACGAAGGAGGTTATATATCGTCGCTATCGGGTGAAAACATTGTATGTCCAAAACCGTTCGGTTTGCATTTATCATTTTAAAAAATGATTTAAACTAGTGAAAACAGACGATCTACAAGCACACAACGCCTCGCACCGCCTCGCACCGCCTCGCAACGCCTCGCACCGCGAGGCGTTGTGTGCTTGTAGATCTGCTGTTTTCACTACTTTTGTGCGACGGCCTTGTATGATGAAGCAGGGCTTTACTTTGCGAACTTGGAGATACGAGGTTTCTACCCGACCACGACGATATGTATATTTCAGAATTTCAACATTCCTAGCTAAAGTTAAATATAAAATACAGCCAGAGGGGAATATCTTACACTGCAGACGAAGAGAAGAAAAAAAACAGACTTCATTTTTTACATTTCATCCATTTATTATGGGCGACACTTTCATCCAGAGTGATGACTTACAATGAAGTGATGCAGTAAGAATATGCGACATTTGCAGCAGCGTTAACAATCAGCCTGATAACACAAAGACTGGAGCGTGCCGAAGGGGGGGAAAGGGAGGCTGTACAAGCCTGTCAGGGGGCCTGGTGGTTTCGACTGGGGCTGAATTGTAATCTAAGGGTCACGGTTTCCATCATCCCTACAAGAGCCAGTGTGTCAGTCTTCACCAGCGGCGCTGTGTCCTGGCATACTGCTACTGTGATCAAGACATTGAACGCTGTGCACCGGTCCCTGAGTCCCTGCTGCTGGCTGGCTGGCTGGCTGGCGCGCTGTGCAGCTAAAAGTCCTGTAATAATGTAGCACTTGATGTGGTCACTGCAAAAAAGAAAGAGCCCTGAAAGTAGGTATGGGACGATGTGAAAGCTTACATGCTTTCGCGACGCGCTGTGAGCTTGTAGATCGGCTATTTTTTGGCAGAGACATTTGATAGAGCGTGAAAAAAGACTGTAACAAGTATATTATAAGTACCTTTTACCAATTATAGAGGGTTTAAGTGGCACCGGATACGCAGCTCGGCAAATAAAAGGTGAATTGATCCCAGTGCATGACGGAGGACAATGTCACGATAAATTAAATCTCCACGATACGATTATCGTGAGTGTTTTTTTATCACGATAAACGATAATATCGCGTATCGTCCCTTCCCTACCTGAAAGCTTCTGTAGAGATGTGAAATTATTGAGGAGGGAGACCAGACAGGCACCACTGTAACGCTAAATAAGTTTTAGTATTTACCCGTACCCCACACCCACACGTTCTGATAGGAACAATAAAGCACAGTTTAGCACTCACAATAGCAAATGACACTGACCATATGGACGAAGACACAGAACTTCGGAATGGCAAAAGGTTTGTTTGTCAGACTAAACGAAGTGCCTCGCTGATATGACGGTGCAATATACTGGGGACTTTGTGGTGTTATGTAGTTCTGTGCTATATTGTTTTGTGCTATGGTTATGTGTTTTACTGTCGGAACAGAAGATGAATATCCCCAAGGGTACAATAAAGACTATTATTATTATTAGTGGTAGTAGTTTTAATGACTTCAAACAGCTATTTTGTCAACTATTTGTTTAGGCAAACAAACAATTGGCTACTTAGCAATGTGTTTCGAGGGGAGAGTCTCTTTTCCCGGTGTTTTGCCTGCATGTGGACAGGGTTTTGAGGTTAGGTTTAGGTATCATTTCTGTGGGGTTAGGGTTAGAGTTTAAGTTTAGGGTTAGGCATAGTGTTTGTGGGGTTAGGTTTTGGGTGAAGGTTTGGTTTAGGCATATACCTGTAGTTTTTGTGAAGTTAAATGTTAGGGTTTAGACGCAACCTGGGCGACGCCAATGAAAGAGGGAGTCCCATGTTTCGAGTACAAGAACTCCTCCTCAGGCAGCAATGGCGTCAACATAGGGAAGGGGCGTTGATCATATTACATCATGACACAAAAGCATCAAAAGTAGCAGATCTGCAATCTGGAAACGTGGCGTGAAGCGATGTTTTTCCACCCGACAAAGACGATATTACCATTAAGTCAACCATTGGTCAGTGGCCAATAGCGTTGTGTGACCGTGAGCTTGTAGATTAGCTATTTTCCGCATGCGGCACCGTTGTACTTCGAAGTATAAATAGGGCTTTACATTGCAGTCTTCAGTCCCCTTCCTCATGTCCCCTGCCATGGTTTAAGCAAGGTTTGTTTTTAAATAATTATTGCAAGTGTTAAATTGCTTTATAATCCCATTATTGCTATAGAGCGTTTGCTCAGTAACAGGGGTCTCTCCTGCTCTTTGGTAAACAGAAAGTACATTTTCAGGTCAGGATACCAGTTTCGTCCAATCAAGAGAGAGAAGCCATACTACAATACAAGATAAACAAGTGAAATTGGAGCTGCTGAAACAAATAAACGAGCAGACACAGCTGGAACTGGAACACCAACTGATAAATGATCTCTCTCCTGATTGGACGATATTATTTCACCTGAAAAGCTATTTTCTGTTTAGTCTGAGAGACACAGGGAGATCCCGTAATTGAACAAACACTTTATAGCAGATGCTACCAGAATATACAGTAGGGATTTCACTTTTTAACACACCATTTGGTTTGAACCCAAATTATCACAGCTCCTACAGGCGCTTTAGATTTAGCCTTGCATAGCCAGACAATATCACTGTGTGGTTATTTGTCTGGTTCTTCTCAGTGTCTTTTGTCCAAGGGGGGATTACAAAAAGATTTAAACAGACTCTATTCTGTTAGACCTACAACCAATCAGGGTAGCACAAAGGTGATACACCTGCATGCCATTTACATACTGGGCCCTGGTTGGTTCCTCACGAGTTGTGAGCAGTGAAATATTTGAATAACTGAGCGGGGTAGGGGTGGATATCGGCAAGAATCTTGCGATGCAATACGTATCACGATACTTGGGTCACGATGCAATAGTATCACGATACTTGGGTCACGATGCAATAGTATCACGATACTTGGGTCACGATGCAATAGTATCACGATACTTGGGTCACGATGCAATAGTATCACGATACTTGGGTCACGATGCAATAGTATCACGATATATTGCGAATCTTAGCGATACGATACTATTGCGATATATCAGCTTTAAAAGCTGAAGACGCTGCTCTAATGTTGTTGTTTTCGTCGTTCGCAGCCATTTTCTCGAGAGACCTCACTCACTGAACTGTGGGAAGGGGAAGTACAGTATAGCTACTATAGTAAACCGACATCTAGAGGCAGCAGAGTGTCAGGACCGGACTTCTACCATTGGTTCCCTTGCATGGGAACGTATTTTATTTTCCTCAAAGTATCGCGATACTACGGCCTGAAGTATCGATACAGTATTGGCAAATAAACTATCGCGACGTATTGCCATATCGATTATATTGCCCACCCCTAGAGCGGGGCCAGACCTAATCTGCCAAGGGCAATTTTTCATTGCAATGTCAGATTATTCTGGCTGCGCGAGGCTACTTTAGGTTACCACTGTCTGTCTATATGCCAAGATCTATAATGAGACATAACCCCACGCTCACATAATAATCAATAACGATAATTCATCCACACACGTTCGATCACCCACAACTTGAGAACATCCAAACAGAAGCCGATTGGGACATTAAACCGCCCAAAACGCACTAAGGGCAAAAACAAAGGAGCAAGTCACTTACGTTGCGTTGACTCCCACAGTGTCAGTTTGCTGCTCACCACCAGTTCCGGGTGCCTGACACACAGTGGCTAGCCAGCCTCATCCTTCTCTCTCTGACCTTGGCTGTGACCCGCAAGAGGCCCCCGTAGAAGGCCTTGTTTCTGATGTGGTCCGCCCCACGTGACACACAAATGCCATTCGAACATACCTTGTGTCTTTACATATAGGCTATGCATGTAAAGACACCGACTCAGAGTTCAAAATGCAGGAAGTAGAAAGAGTGTATACACACTGGAGGAATGGGAAACCTCACTAGATGTTATAGCCAAAGAAAAGGAGAGAGGAGCAGGAGAGATGCAAGGTGCACAGCCAGGTAAAAAGTGTGATAACATTTTCAATTGAGGTTATCATCAGAGCCAAACAACATTCACAGCACACCTGGCTCCAATTACAAATCCATTATTAGGTAAAATCCCACAGTGCAGGTGCACACAGCTAACATGTCGAATGTTCTGCTGGAGCCATGCTTCTCAACGTCTGGTCTGGGCACCACCACCAGGGGTCCCCAAATGGACAAAGAGAGTTTTCTTCTTTCTTTTCTTTTTTTTTTTTTTTTTATCTCTGGGACCCCAATCTACACTTTAAAATTCTCTTTGATCATTTAAATCTGAGTGTGTACAAATGCAATTGGTTCCATTTGTGCACTCTCAGAGTTACAGACCTGTAGAGGTCCATCCGGACACCCTGGTGTTCCCCGGAACTAGCCTGATAAATCAGTCCGCACATTACCACCCCCTGTTGGTGGGTGGTGTGTAGTGTGGACTGACCCCGGAGATTAATTATTTTATTTCGGTCTCGCCTGAAGAGCGGGCGAATTGAATAGGCCAATCAGGGCTGTAGACTTCGGGCACGTGGTAGGCTGGTCCGGTCCCAGCCCCCCCCCCCCCCCCCAGCCCCCTCCCTTCAGAGCTCTTCTGCCTATGTGAGAGTCGCTAGTGGACTCTGATTGGTCCGTGAAAACTGTCATGGCGGAGTCAGACTCGACTCGAATTCTTTTAATAAACTATACAATAGTGCCGTTTCATTACGTTTTAATACCATTTTGCCTACGTAAACATGCAATCATATAATATGTTATGAGAAATAACGTATTTTTGCAATGTCACGCCACGTCGCCGTCGGGGGCTCTAAGCGTGTGTGCGTGTGTGTGTGTGTGTGTGTGTGTGTGTGTGTGTGTGTGTGTGTGTGTGTGTGTGTGTGTGTGTGTGTGTGTGTGTGTGTGACATCAATAGGCTTTAGCCCGCCCCCCCCAGAAGTAGAATGTCTCCCCGAAGGATCAGACTCTTTCACTAAACGAAGTGATAACGTAATGTGTGAAGAGTCTGACGCTTGCAGTCAGGCAACCCCGGAACCACCTGACGTTGAGACACTGAGTGCTAGAGGCAGACAAGAGGCCACATGCAGCCTATAGAATAGACCTTTTCCCAGAGTGCTGCCGTGTAGCTGCCGTGTCGCTGTGCGAAGCGGTGCCACTTGAAACTGCAGCTATGGTTGCTGCTCTGAGAAATATACATATGAAAACTGTGTACAATATACCGTAAGATAATAAAGAGAACGTGCTTTAGAGATCGTAGAAGCATGAGAAGCCAAGGCAGTGTGTTGATTTTTGATTATGGACTTTACACTCGCTTGAATATTCAAATGCATGCTCTCTCACACAAGCATATAAACATAAACACGCGCGCGCGCACGCACGCACACACGCACGCACGCACACGCGCACGCACGCACGCGCGCACGCACGCGCACACACACACACACACACACACACACACACACACACACACACACACACACACACACAGATGTACACAAGTGATGATCTGAGATGCAATGTGAAGTCCATGTTCAACTCAATTTAATTCACAAGTTCACTAAAGGTCATTGCACCACCCCTTTTTCTCTCTCTCTTCCCCTCCCTCTCTGCATGTCTCTAGCATTTTACTGTACTCACCCTCTCTCTCTCTCTCTCTCTCTCTCTCTCTCTCTCTCTCTCTCTCTCTCTCTCTCTCTCTCTCTCTCTCTCTCTTTCTCTCTCTCTCTCTCTCTCTCTCTCTCTCTCTGCTCTTTGTCCTTGCAATGTCTTTCAAGTGAGTCAGCGACTTCAACAATATGGATTTGATAAACACCTCATTCTAATTCTTTATTTCTTTCTTTCTTTCTTTCTTTCTTACTTTCTTTTCTTTCTTTCTTTCTTTCTTTCTTTCTTTCCTTCTTTCTTTCTTTCTTTCTTTCCTCTATTCATGCTTTTGTCTGGTCGTCATCCCGCCGTGCGGCCCTCGGTTCTCTCTCTCCGCTCCTCTCCATTATTCCTCTCCTCTCCTCCTCACTTCACAGACGCGTCCATGAGGTCCTTTTGTCCTTTTCCCAGCATGTTTTGTCAGCGCGCTGTTAGAAACACACACGCTGTCAAAGTGTCCCCTCGCCAGCGTACATTCCTTGTATTTCCCAGACTCTGATGGTGAAATAGCCCCCACAATGTAAAATCCTGCTAACCGCTCCTATATCTGGCTTTGTGTGTTTGTCCCTATATGTCCGTCGGGATGGGACGATATGAAAATGTCATATCACGATTATTGTGACAAAAGAAATCGCGATTTACGATATTATCGCAATAATCAAAATCCATTATCCTGGCGCTTTGCGACGCATTGTGAGCTTGTAGATCGGCTATTTTTTGGCAAAGACATTTAATAGAGAGTGAAAAAAAGACTATTACTGTATGTATGTATATTATAAGTACCTTTTACCAATAGAGGGTTTAAATGGTACCGGAATATGCAGCTCGGCAAATAAAAGGTGAATTGATCCCAGTGCATGATGGAGGACGATATCACGATAAATGAAATCTCCACGATACGATTATCATGAGTGTTTTTTATCACGATATACGATAATATCGCATATCGTCACATCCGTATGTCCGTATAGTACGAGACTAACTTCACACGAGACTAACGCCATAGAAAATACGCATAGACCGTCATCACCGCCGCTGATGTCACGGACAGAACAACCCATACAAGGAGATATGCACGTGTGATAACATGGAGATATGCATGTGTGATAACATGCTAAGTTAGCACCGCTCACTTTTACCCCTTTTTTTCTCCCTGATTTAAGGGGGACACACATCGGCTGCGGACGGCGGGAAAATCTCGACAATCCAATGTCCCATTAGTCCGACTAGGGTTAGGTTAGGGAGTGAAGACTTCAATATATTGTCCTAGGCCAAGTCAATGCCTAAGTAGTAGGGCAGGAGAGAGGGGTCTACCAGCACCCCAATGACATGTTTTCGAAACCTGTTTTTTTTGGACCGTTATGATGTCTAGTTATGATTTCTGCTTGTTGCCGTCGCCAACTAATGTCCCATGGGGTTCATTTTTAACCTTTTCTCACAACTATTCCCGATCTGAACCATACAATGGTCATAACAGAAAATGCCATAACGCTTGATGTAAACAACCTACAGGGACAAATGAACACACTTTTCTAAATGATTTTGACCCAGGGAATTCATTAAAGTGGTTATTTTTAACATTTATGCACATCTTGACCCTATTTCAGGACAGAAACGGTGAAAAATAACCCAAAAATGTTCAAACACGTCTATACTTCTCTTTGTACAGATACATTAAGGTGTATTCTTTTGATACCACAGGTTTTTTAGGACCCTTATGATGTCTAGTTATGATTTCTGCTTGTTGCCGTGGTCAACTAATGTCCCATGGGGTTCATTTTTAACCTTTTCTCACATATCCCCAATTAGTGTGGGGATTTAGGGGAGCAAATGCTAATTTCGTGCAATTTTGACTTAAAGCGCGAAATTTTGCACAGATGTAGCCCAGGGCTTGCTCTAATGATTTAGCTAGGGCGCCCGAGTCTGCGACCTTCGGGGTCGTCACAGCGGTCAAATCAAGTTGGGCTTCCATTGACTTTCTATACAGGAGGAAAATACCCAGAAAAAGATTTTTTTTCTGGGTATTTAAGGAGGATCTGAGGGGTCTAACTAGGGGTTTGTCATGATGCTGAATCCATTGCAGGCATTTGTTTTGCACAAAAAACATTCTGTGGGCTAGAAATGGCCTCAGAAAACAATACACGTATGGGTGAGTATTCATGTTAGTCGGAGGCCTTAGGGTTTTTTTTTCTTGTGCTAATCAGTCTAAAAGTTCAAAATTTTGCACAGATGTAGCTCAGGGCATGTTCTAATGATTTAGCTAGGGCGCCCGAGTCTGCGACCTTCGGGGTCGCCACAGCACCCACACAACTCTGAAAAGTGATGACTCATCACTTTTCATCACTAAAGTCGATGGGAGCCCAACTTGATTTGGCCGCTGTGGCAACCCCGAATGTCGCAGACTCGGGCGCCCTAGTTAAATCATTAGAGCATGCCCTGAGCTACATCTGTGCAAAATCTTGAACTTTTAGACTGATTAGCACGAGAAAAAAAACCCCTAAGGCCTCCGACTAACATGAATACTCACCCATACGTGTATTGTTTTCTAAGGCCATTTCTAGCCCACTGAATGTTTTTTGTGCAAAACAAATGCCTGCAATGGATTCAGCATCATGACAAACCCCTAGTTAGACCCCTCAGATCCTCCTTAAATACCCAGAAAAAAAATCTTTTTCTGGGTATTTTCCTCCTGTATAGAAAGTCAATGGAAGCCCAACTTGATTTGACCGCTGTGGAGACCCCGAAGGTCGCAGACTCGGGCGCCCTAGCTAAATCATTAGAGCAAGCCCTGGGCTACATCTGGGCAAAATTTCGCGCTTTAAGTCAAAATTGCACGAATTTAGCATTTGCTCCCCTAAATCCCCACACTAATTGGGGATATGTGAGAAAAGGTTAAAAATTTACCCCATGGGACATTAGTTGACCACGGCAACAAGCAGAAATCATAACTAGACATCATAAGGGTCCTAAAAAACCTGTGGTATCAAAAGAATACACCTTAATTCATCTGTACAAAGAGAAGTATAGACGTGTTTTGAACATTTTTGGGTTATTCTTCGCCGTTTTCTGTCCTGAAATAGGGTCAAGATGTGCTTAAATGTAAAAAATAACCACTTTAATGAATTCCCTGGGTCAAAATCATATAGAAAAGTGTGTTCATTTGTCCC
Source organism: Nannobrachium achirus (assembly GCF_963921795.1). Classification (NCBI taxonomy): domain Eukaryota; kingdom Metazoa; phylum Chordata; class Actinopteri; order Myctophiformes; family Myctophidae; genus Nannobrachium; species Nannobrachium achirus. The sequence goes on along the minus strand of NC_137814.1, from coordinate 25,401,445 downwards.
TGTAGGTTGTTTACATCAAGCGTTATGGCATTTTCTGTTATGACCATTGTATGGTTCAGATTGGGAATAGTTGTGAGAAAAGGTTAAAAATGAACCCCATGGGACATTAGTTGGCGACGGCAACAAGCAGAAATCATAACTAGACATCATAACGGTCCAAAAAAAACAGGTTTCGAAAACATGTCATTGGGGTGCTGGTAGACCCCTCTCTCCTGCCCTACTAAAGATGCAGTATAGAGAAAAGTGCTTTCGCCATCTTGTTTTTAAAAAGAAAGAATGTTGCAATTTTAAATTGGGCTGGTTCCCCTAGTTCATAAAATCATACAGGTCATCTTGTAGTTTATGTCCTGTGGGTTTTATGTGTGAGACTGTGCATGGCACGATGGTCAAATTTCGTGAGCCAGAAGCAGGCTCGGTGTGGGAGGAATTTTCAGCCCTGGGATTTGCATCAGACCGGCCCTATGCGAGCGCGCGAGCTTAAAAATTTTTGAGCATTATTTATTAATTAATTGTCAAAATTGAGCATTATTTATTAATTAATTGTCAATTTTTCACTTGAGCACCCCCTCCTCAAAATGAACGGTTCCAACGCCACACTAAAAACGGACCCCAAAAGACTGTGAAAATTGATGACTCATCACTAAACCATCATTTTGAGTGGCCATTTCTTGCCCAATGAATGTTTTTCGTGCAAAACAAATGCTTGCAATGGATTCCGAATAATTAAAAACCCCTAGTTTGATCCCTCACATCCCACTTAAAGCAGATTTTTTTGGGAGTCATTTTTTCCTTTATATTATAGTGTATAGTAAGTGAAGGTAGGTAGGTCGTTTTCAAAACTTTGCCCTGATGGGATTCCTTGGGACTTTTTTTCTCTCACTAAGGATATAATGAGGATACAGAATCAGTTGAGTTTGCTACTATTGCAATTTGTTTTAGGTTTAGCCTAATTTTGGCCTAAAATTACTGGACTATAAGCATTATGTTTTGGATTGAACTGTTTGAACATAATGCATAGGCTATCCACAAATGTAGGGCCAACTTGCACAAATACTGTACATTAATTACTGTAGGCTACCCACATTACCATTTGCGCATTGGCGTGACATGTTAAGGTAATAAATTAGGATACTCACAAGTTATATTGTGGATACAATACAAGCAGTGGATGCTGTCCCAGCGTCTGGTTTAATAAGACAGGACAGCCTTTTGGGGAAGTTGACATAATTGCTCCTCAGATATATTCCATTCCAAGGTAACGTTTTAACGTGTGCAGCTGTCCACATGACATGTTTCATCTGACTGGATGCGACCATAGGATGCGACAGACCAGTGTTGCGTCCATGTTTGTTGTTGCCATCTTAAAATGAGCGTGCATTCTTGTTAATTAGTGGTTGAACAACTTGCCAACTTTACTCACAAATGCTCTCTCGTTTGAAAGGCTCTGTGATGTATTCTAACTAATAACAACTTGTTTTGATAGTCCATCTGATCCAACAACTAAACCGCGCGCCTAGCTCGTATTACAAAGTGAAGCCAATCGGTGTGCAGCGTCACAGCTCACAGGCACAGCGTGATAGAGGGGGCCCATTGAGGGGGGCTTCCGATAGAGTGTCATTCACATATGAGCGTCATTTATTTGGACTGAGATTTACTGGCAGTCGGAGTCCCCCCTGGCAACAGGACATAGGCAGAACTAGCACGTTACAGAAAGGGGGCCCCAATGGGGGTTTCTGATGGACGACGATCATTCGCATTGACGGCCGAGGCCCGTTTCAATTGAAACACTGCATTGACCTGCAGCGGCCCGCTCGCCGGACTCCCCCTAGCGGCCCAGCGGGGAAATCCCCGGTTTCCCAGACGCTCACGCCGACGGTGGCCAGAAGTGTTCTTATTTCTGACCGCATACCAATCAGCACGTTCACGCCGCGCCGATATGCTACTGTTCTATTTTCCAGGCGTTGCTGCGCGGTGATAAATGAAGTTTCAGCGTTTATGCAGTCTCACCCGCCTCAGCTGTAATCAGATGTCAGTCAGCTCCTTTCCTACTCCTCACTCACAGATCTGCTAATCATTACATCACTCTGTCTAATCCAATCAGAGCTCTCGCTCAGTAAGGGAGGCTCCTTTAAATACGGCTTGCATTCACTATAGCTCTGCTCCTCTTTCATCCGAAGCTTCGGATCTGCTGCTGCTACAAACTCCACCTTTTGATCAGAGTCTGGCATAGGCTCAAATACTTGCAATGTACTGTACTGATGAACTGTATTCCATTCATGCAATAAATGGTTAGATGAAATCTACTTTGACGTGAGTGTTCCTGACTAAAATGTGCGCAGCCTGTCCGCCGCCGGTATGTTTTCCCCATTGGCCACTTGGCCATTATGCCAATTGATTCCTCCCTGCACACACCATCGTTGTCACTGCTGTTGTGTCCTATAGGCTCACCTGCCTTCATCCTACTCTTCCCCCAACGCCTCTAGGAGTACAGTAGGCTACATGCACGTCATGCAGTAACAAATATCACCTTCCCAGCCCCGGCTTCCCTCCCCCGAACACGGGGGTTG
>NC_137814.1:25383878-25393878 GCF_963921795.1 Nannobrachium achirus | reverse complement strand
CAACATCCCCAAAATGATTAAATAGAAGGGTAGATCCACAATATTCATGGTAGTTAGGTTGCAATTTTACTCTGTACAAAGACTTGCTACAGTATGCAGACTAGTGCTTGCTCTGCCATCATATAGTTAATACCAGTAAGACTCCCTAATCGGGAGATAAGCGACCGTTGGTCGCTTATCTCCACAAATATCACAGCCTCCACCTCTCACGTCATACGGGCAGCCATAGTTACACCTGGAATGTTGAATCTCCATATATGGAGATAACCTACCCATCACACAAAGTCTGACCTCACCAGCCCATACCTGGGCATGGACGACTTATATCTCCATATACGGAGATGGCCATATATGGAGATACGATGACATCACAGAGTCCACAGCTGATGATGTGGCGTGATGTCATACAATACACAAACAAGCCCTATATAAAGGGGCAATTCTCACCAGGGAAGAGAGCATTCCCCACTAGCTGAGTATCTTAAGATGGTTGGATGTGATGATAAGCCACAAATAGGCCAAAAGTTTGTTTTACCAATTATCAAGACATACGGGCAGTTGCCAGTTTGCCATTGTTACTCATTGAAGTTGAATCTCCATCTGAATCCCTTTTATGCCCATATATGGAGATCCCTGCTCTGAGTATCTGACATCACTAATCCCTTTTATGCCCATATATGGAGATCCCTGCTCTGAGTATCTGACATCACTAATCCCTTTTATGCCCATATACAGTATAGAGATCCCTAACAGAATCCATTTTATGCCCATATATGGAGATACCTGCTCTGAGTATCTGACATCACTGTGATGTCACCTGTTTATGCCTAAATATGGAGATCCCTGCTCTGAGTATCTGACATCACTGCGATCTCACCTGTGATGTCACAGTGACACATCACCTCAGTATCTGTGATGTCACAGTGACACATCACCTCAGTATCAGGCGTTACACGTATACATTGAGCAGGGCAAAGGTGTGACGTGTGTGACGGACGGACGGACGGACGGACGGACGGACGGACGGACGGCCGGTGGAGGTTTTCATACTAAACTGCGACCTTACGGTCGCAATTACTGTATTGTGATTTTTGCATATTAATCAGAAACAATCTAACAACAAATAGTTAATATGATAGTGGAGCAAGCACTGCACAGATAGCAAGTCTTTTTACACAGTAAAGGCCCATCCCCACTGGGCCAGATAACAGATAAAAAAATCTCTTTCTCCAGATATTTTTCCATTCAAAGTGGATGGTAGCTACAAATAAAAAAAATATCTACATCCACTTTGAATGGAAAAATATCTGGAGAAAGAGATTTTTTTAATCTGTTATCTGGCCCAGTGGGAATTGCAACCTAACTACCATGAATATTGTGGATCTACCCTTCTATTTAATCCTTTTGGGGATGTTGATGTTGTCATCTGCCCATTTGTCAATTAAGAAATTGGTTGAATAGAACTCATATTTTGGGACCATCGCTCCATTGTTCACAATGGTTTGTAATGCAGGCTGCTACTCCAGGAAGTCATGTGATCCAAGATGGCCGCGGTGTGAATATGGTCTATACTGTGTCATTGTAGGCACAAACTTGTGCGATGCCCGTTTCGGAAATCCTGCCCCCTTCGGTTATGCAATACCCGCTGTACCCGTTGTCAGAGCATTTTTTTTTAACAATATATTTATTAAGATTTTCTTTTTTTTCACAGGAAATTCAATTGTTACAATTGTTACACTTTTTTTTTTTAAACATACAAAATGCAAAAGCAAAAGCAAGAGAAAAAAAAAACATGACAAAAACAAACCAAAACCATAGAAAAGAAAAACAACAACAGCACTACTCCCCCCCCCCGTTCTGACATTAAGTGTCCCAAGTTACAGTCTTTCATATATTGAATGAAACAACCCCATATCTTCTGAAATACCTCTTGTTTGTCCTTCAAAATATATGTAATCTTTTCCAGAGGTAGACATGAACACAGTTCTCTGAACCATAGAGAAATACTCGGTTTTCCCACACTCTTCCAAGATAATGCAATTATTCTTTTAGCTTGTAAGATACAGATATCAATAAACTTGATTTCACAGGTTTTCAATTTGTGTCCCTCTGGATATAGACCAAGCAGAAAGAATGTCGGTTCTGGTACTATTTTAACAGATAGAATTTTTTGAATTTCCTGCCCGACCTCCTTCCAAAACTCCATCAATTTTGGACATGACCAAAGACAGTGGAACAGTGTGCCCTTGTCTTCACCACATCTGGTGCACACATCGGGAATATTACTATCAAATTTATTCAATTTCTCTGGTGTGATATACACTCTCATAAGCCAATTATATTGTAGAAGTTTTAATCGTGTGTTCCCTGTTTGAGACTGAGCTTCTATACAAGCTGTACTCCACTGTTCCTCTGTCAGATCTACCTGTAAATCTGTCTTCCAGGCTTCAAGCTTAGATTCAGAGGTCTCCAGCGAGAAAGACACCATGAGATTATAAAATTCTGATATAATTCCCTTTTTAAAGGGGTCTTTAACCAGAGCCCTCTCCAACTCCGACACAGAGGGAGCACTTAAAGATTGGTTTTGGTTGGCTCGAATATAGCTCCTTACTTGAAAGTATTTGAAACGGTGTTTACGAGGGATGTTATACTTAGTAACAAGCTCTTCAAACGATAACATGGTACCCTTTAAGCTTCCAAATACATCCTTCAATTGGCGTATACCTTTATCGGCCCACATTTTGAATCCCCCATCTGCTCTACCCGGTACAAACTGATTGTTACCCCAAATCGGAGTGAACCAGGAAATGGGAGAGGTTACATTCAAGTGCTTGTTAATATCCCTCCAAATTTTAATCATATATTTAACTATAGGGTTAGATGTTTTCTTTATGAGATTTTTTTGAGAATCAGAGTATATATAAGAGGGGAATGGGAGTCGTAAGGAGCTAGATTCTAAGTCCCTCCATGCCGGTGCATTCTCTGTTGTGAAGTAGAACATTAATGCTCTCAATTGAGCTGCCCAAAGATACCACATTAAGTTAGGGCACTGTAACCCTCCCCTATCATAAGGTAGATACAGTAATGTCAGTCGGAGTCTGGGACGTCTATTATTCCATATAAAATTGGTAAACATTTTCTTGGTTCTAGAGAAGAAGTTTGATGGAGGTGGTAAGGGTATGTTTTGGAATAAGTACAGCAACTTGGGAAGCACGTTCATTTTTAGTATATTAATCCTGCCAGCTAAAGAAATTGAAAGACTCGACCATCTGTTGATAGAGTTCTCAATTGTTGATAATATTGGGTTATAATTGCAGTTCGAGACCTCTTCTAATTTTGGAACAATTTGGATACCTAGGTAGGTGAATGAGTCTACTGGTTTGAAATGACAGGCATAATCTGGTGGGTTAGATCTTTCGTCCGAGTTTAAGAGCATAATGGATGATTTTGAGTTGTTTACTTTGTAACCTGATATATGACCATAGGTTTTAATGAGATCCAAAAGGGCCGGAATAGACGTTTGCAGATTTTTTAAGAAGAGGATTACATCATCCGCATACAAGGCTATACGATGATCTAGTCTCTCCACATTTATGCCCGAAATCTGCGTATGCTCTCTCACAGCAATAGCAAACGGTTCAAATGCAATCAGAAACAATAATGGTGAAAGTGGGCAACCTTGTCTACAGCCTCTGTTGATCCTTATCGGTTTAGATATGATATTGTTAGTAAGTATTTCTGCATATGGATCGTTATATAACAGTTTTACCCATTTACAAAAATTCTCCCCCAGACCGAACCGTATGAGCATTTCAAACAGAAACGGCCATTCTACTCTGTCAAAGGCTTTTTCGCCATCAAGCGACAAAAGGGCTGTATCTGGCGCCCCCCTCTGGATGTGTAATATATTTAGTACCCTCCTTACATTGTGAAAACCCTGACGATCTACCATGAAACCATTCTGGTCATCTTCTATAATTACAGACAAAACACCTTCCAGTCTTTTAGCTAATATTTTACATAGTATTTTCAGATCCGAATTTAACAGGCTAATTGGTCGTAAATTTTCACATCTATTGTTTGGTTTACCCGGTTTTGGAAGAAGCGTAATGAGAGCTCCTCTCAAGGAGGGAGGTAATACTCCATCCTCAAATGATTCCGAGAACATGTCAAGTAAGGGTTTTGTTAGTTTACTTGCAAATTTTTTATAAATGTCTATGGGCAGACCGTCAGGTCCAGCGGCTTTACCAGATGTCATGCTACTTATTGCCTCGGAGATCTCACCCTCATCCAAGGATGCCCCTAACTTTTCACCATCCTGTTCCCGAAGTTGGGGAATATTAATGTTATCCAAAAAGGTGCTTTGGTCCACCTGTTCTTGAGTTGTCTCAGAACTGTATAATCTGCTATAATATTCTCTGAATGCCTCGTTTATTTCAATTGGATCCGATATATCTTCCCCCCTGTCATTTTTTAAGACAGAGATCGATCTCTCGGTTTGGAGCTGTTTGATGCGCCAAGCCAAAACCCTGCTGGGCTTCTCGCCCTGATCGAAGATGGTTTGTTTTAGTTTTAGTAGATTAGCCGCTGCTTTGGAGGCCGAAATTTCGTTGTATTGTGCGCGTAAGAGTAGTATTTCCTGATGAACTTTAGGGCAGGGCTTCATGAAGTAAGAGGCCTCCATGTTCTTAATTTTGGATTCTAACAATAAAACTTTTTGTTTAATTTTTTTGGATTTTGAACTTGTGAAATTTATGATCTGTCCTCTAATAAAAGCCTTAAAAGCTTCCCATCTCACGGTTGCAGTTGTTTCATCAGTATTAGTAGGAAAATATAAGTCAATTTGTCCTCCAATATAAGTCATTAGGTCAGGGTCCTGGAGCCATCTCTGTTCAAACCTCCATTTGGGGGGATCCTTTAAACGACCCGGATCTACATAAGTTAAACTGTTAGGTGCGTGATCTGAGATCAGAATACTATCATACACACACTTTTTGACCCTATCCAGGATGCCTACAGAGATCATAAATAGATCTATCCGACTGTACGTCTTGTACGTGCTGGAATAACATGAGTACATAGCGACATCGGGATTTCTATCTCTCCAAACGTCTCTAAGGTTTAGATCTTTAGCAAACTGTTGTATAACCTCCCTACTTTTCGAGTGGGTTTTATCAGAATGGGTGGATCTATCCATGATAGGGTCCAGAGTCACATTCCAATCCCCAGCTATCAGGTACTGACCTTTTAGCGATGCCAATAATAGAAATAAATTGTTAAAGAAATTTGGGTCGTCATTATTAGGAGCATAAATATTCACCAGAATAAGACTTTCTGCAAAAAGATTGCCTTGTATTATCAAGTAGCGTCCCAGTTTATCAGCTGTCACTTTAGTAATGTTAAATGGAATGGATTTATGAATTAGAGTCATCACACCCCTGGCCTGGGAAGTGAATGGAGCTGAAAACACCTCCCCCCTCCATCTCTTCCTAACCCTGATGTCTTCATTTGGTGCCAAATGGGTTTCTTGCAGAAAGATTATCTTGGATTGAAGTCCTCTTAACCTCCCCATTACCTGTTTGACCTTTTTTAATTTCTGTAAACCTCTACAGTTCCATGAAGTAAATTTAACTTCCACCTCCCTAGCCATAAGCACAGGTCTTAGTTAACCTTTCCATGTCAGGGTTCAGAGCAGTGCTATCAAATGACAAATACAAAAACGTACGAAAAAAGACTATGTCAAAAAGTCTGAAAAAACCCACAATATCCCCTAAGCCCATGCAAAAGGCAAAAGGCTGCCCCCCCCCTCCCTGCTTCCCACCTCAAAAGGGCTACCGACCACTCCACACAAAGTGTTTTTTTTTTTTAATTTTTAATTTTTAATTTTTTTTTAATTTTTTTTTTTTTTTTTTTTTTTTTTAATTTTAATTTTTTTTTTTTTTTTTTTTTTTTTTATTAATATAATTTTTGGAATTTTGGATGTGCTTTTGCGTGCGCGCGTACGAACACACGCATGCACATGCATCCGCACACGCACACCCAGCAATGAGAGACATCCTGAATATTTCCATCAGCCTTGTTGACATATTTCCCCACCCTCCATTGGTTTCTCTGCTGTGTGAGTTAATAGAGCCGCGCCACTTATCTGCCGTCATCACCCCCCCCCCCCCCCCCCCGAGCCCGGCCCGAACGGCCGAGCGCGGGAGGGGAGAAAAGAGGGGGGAGAAAAACGGACCAAAACAAAGACAAATGCATTTGGATGCAGTACTAAGGCGTGCCCACGGCAGCGCCCGACCGACAGTGAGTTTAACCCCAACCCCGCGTCACGAACCGGAAGCAAACAAAGACAAGTGGATGTTAGATGCATGATGGGAACCGTAGTTCCTGCGTGAACACGGTGAAACATTAAACTTCCCAATAAACGTAGCCAAATTAAGTTGAATTGCTCCTAAACACGGGCGCACCGTGACGCAACTGTATAGCGAATCCCGACACAGCAGAGAATGAACCTCAAATGAAACTATACATCTGTAAACAATGGAGATGGGGAACTATCCATAATTAGCTTAGCCTTTAGCTAGCCGTTATCTACCGAAACATTAGGTCCATTTAAAGTAAGGCCTACAAGCCATAAGGTGCATTAATACACGTCCCTTATAAAATCTATTCAATTACAAGAAAGAAAAAAAAAAAACCCGCGTGGCTCGCACATCTGTTACCCAAGCATAAAGCCACCATACGGTCATAGAATGTTAAGTTTAAGATAAGTAAAGACAATAAACCAATTGTACTCTTTGTTGTCACGAGCCAGCTAGCTAGCATGCTACAAAACACGATAGGACCTATATTCACGGTGCTTCAATAGTATCATATCAGAAAAATATAAAATAAGATCGCGTGCCTAGCACGCCAATAAGCACGTGAAGAAAATCCCTTGACAAATAAGCCTCAGGGTGGTATTTAAAAAAGAAAAACTATAAAAATAAAGAAGAAAGTATATTACCCCCTGAGTTAGCTTCTTCAAGCTAGCCAGCTAAGCTCTAGCCTTTACATGTTCCACAAATAGAAAATAAAAAAAGAAAACGCGTGCCTAGCACGACATTAACTAAAGCATGAAATACAAATTAGAGGAACAATTGAGAACAATGAATAAAAGAGTATAGAATATATAAAGAAAATGATAGAAAAAAGAAAACAAAAAGGAAAACAAAAGAGGTCCGTACTTTGTTAGCTAGCCAGCCTTTTCAAGCCAGCCTGCTAGCATTATTGTAAAGCAAGACGAAACCATACTATTTAACAAGATTAAGAAGTATATCATAAAATAAAATCACGTGCCCAACACGACTCTGGTTTAAAGAAAATGAATCAGATAATCAGGGTATTGCGTACTGTAAGAAAGTATAAATAAGAAAATGATACAAAATAAACTGTTCTACCCTGAGTTAGCTTCCTCGAGCTAGCAAACCAGAATACCGTCTGGGCCTCATTCCACCACCGGCTCCGTCGATTCCTCCACCGATTCCAGGAGAGCTCCAGCTCTCGTTGTAATTCTGCCGATGAAGTCCTTCACATCTTCTGGTCGTTCAAAGGCTTCAGTCTTGTTCTTGTAGGTCACAAGCAACTTTGCTGGAAACAGCATACCTTGACGGATCCCTGGAATCTCACGTAGCTTCTTGCGTACCGAGTCGAATTCCTTCTGCTTCTTTCGCACTTCAGATGGCAGGTCCGGGAACAGTTTTACCGGGGTGTCTTCATACAGTAGCTGGTCCTTGGCTCTGGCTGCTTTCATCACCTTCACCTTGTCTCTGTTGTCCAGGAACTTCATGATCAGGGTCCTTGGGCGGCCTGGTCGAGCGCTGTCAGCTCTGCCGATACGATGCGCCACTTCCACTGTAGTAGTTAAGCCCAGTGTTTGGGCAATCCAGTTTTCAAGGAAAGCACATGGATTATCGCCCTCAGCCTTTTCTACTAAATTAACTAGTCTCAGGTTGGACCTTCTCGATCTCTGTTCCATGGAATTGAGAACCAGCTCCATGTTCTTGCATTTCTTCTCAAGGCTCTGTACCCTGGCCTGCAGTGTAGCCACCGCATCCTCGTTGTTGGAAATACGGGTCTCCGCGGCTTCAATGCGCTGGCCGCATTCTCCAATGTCCTTTCTGAGTCCCTCAATAGCCGTCATAACAGAGTCCAGTTTTTTGGAGAAACTAGTCTCCAAGTTCTGAATAGCCTTGAGGACAGGATCATTGCCAGGGTCTCCTCCTTTGTCTCCCGAGCCTCCAGCCCCAGCCATGTTGCTATCGTTAGCTTCAGCTCCCTCGCTGCCCTTGGATTTCTTAGAACTGTAGAATTTCAGCTTTGATTGGACGTTGCCACGAAGTCTTTCTGATCTTCTATTATTCATCTGATTTTGAAAAGCGATATGTAGCTCACTTTTCCATCTAAGTCTGTTTTAATTATTACAGAGTTTTGTCACGCCTGCGGAGCGGAGAAAAACGCGTCCGCCTAGCACGCCGCCATTTTGAAAAGTCTTGTCAGAGCATTTAATGCAGTACAGTCATCACCTTGATGACATCAGGCATCTACAGTTCTCCATATATGGGCATAAAAGGGTTCCAGATACAAAAACACACACACACACACACACACACACACACACACACACACACACACACACACACACACACACAAACACACACACACACTCAGACAATGTGATACACAGAGATTATGGGTTTATTTTTAGAGAACCACTGATCTTTCCAACCACCCTGAGAACTGTTCTCTCTGTTGGGTCCTCAGTCTGAAGTCAATCGGTTTTTGAGACACAGACAGACAGACAGACAGACAGACAGACAGACAGACAGACAGACAGACAGACAGACAGACAGACACGCAGACAGACACGCAGACAGACAGACAGACAGACAGACAGACAGACAGACAGACAGACAGATAGATTTCTTTCAATTTATCCACCAACGTCCCATCGTGCATTGCGCAGAAGGCGTGCGTCAGTTCCGGCGTCGCAGCCGAGAGTGATCTACAAGTTCACAACGGTTGGATAGATTTATAGTACCGGCCTTCTCTGGACCGGTGCACCCATGCATGCATGCATGCGCATATGCACGCAGGCACATAATTGTGAGCTTATGTACTGTGTAGATCGTCCATTTCAGCTTTGCTCAACATTGTCATACCTACGTACAGATACTGTGTATACTGCCATACTTATGAAGTATAAAACATACTGTAAAAAACATGAAATATGGAGATACAAGGTTTGGGCCCAGCAGTAACAACATGAAATACATATCTAGTGTACAGTATTGTGTTCAAAGGCTTTAGCTCTTCTGTTGTTGTCATTCTCCAGAGAGCCTGTACGACACATCTGATGAATAACCGCACAAACCCCAGCTTTATACTTAGATCTTCAATAGAAGTACAAAGTACAGAGATCAAGATTAAGAACAAAAGAGTTTCTGCAGATGCCAATGTAAGCGCTAAATCACAAAAAGGGGGCTTAATTCAAGTAATTCATTTGAAATCCTATTTTATTTTTGATGCACGAGTCCTTCTCGGTAATGCGCCGCTATAAAACTTTGATGCCGCGGTTTAAAGTCGTAACAACGTACCGGCTTACTTTCTCACCAGTTAATGGAGATTATTAACTTCAAATGACAGCCCTTATTTTATTCTCCTATCCGCTTCGTTCATTCACATTTCCGCTGGCTGAGTCATAAGACAAGCAGGTGCTTAAGAAAGCGCCGTCTATTAGCAGGGATAGCTCACATCCCCTGAACCCTGAATACAGGCTCTTGCCTTCCGGGCCAATGGTTAAATGCCCGTGGCAGACTTAAAAACAACAGGTTCAAGTTCTCGTGCTTGCATACCTACTGTACTACCACTCGTGGCATCAACGAAGGAAGGTACGTGCACACATAGGCATCAAAAGTTACTTTTAAATATAAATCCATGAATGTCTCTTTGTCTATCTGTGCTG
>NC_137814.1:25286378-25378878 GCF_963921795.1 Nannobrachium achirus | reverse complement strand
AACGCTGCATGGGAGCACTATGGACATGATGTCGTCTCTGTTGGGAGGCAAAAGTAGAAGATCGGCAAGCAAAATACGGGTCGCTTCGCGCCGGGTTTCGAGCTTGCAAATCTGCTACTTTTGATGTTTTAGTGTGACGCTGTCGTACGATCAATTACGACATAAATCATTCATTTATGAAAAAAATACCAAAAGTTATAAGAAAGGTTTCTGCCCGACAGCACTGATATCCAAAGCGCCCCCTGCGCTCATGAAATGCTTTATATGGACATACATGGTGCCTTAGGCTAGTACAGGGAAATACGGCTCATTAGAATAATTTCACATATCACATAGCAGCTCCTCTGTCCTAGGGCTGGGCGATGTCAATTCAATATCACAATTATTTCACACTTTTCCCTCGATTACAATTAAATGTTTTGTTTTTTTTAAATAATGAAAATAGCATGTCTACCATCTCACAATGCGTTGCATATTTGCAGGGCAAGCTTGTAGACCTGCTATTGTCTGTATTTTATAATATACCAGTGGGTTAAATGGCTAATCAGACTAATCAAGTTGTCAATTATACATTTCTTTCTGAATTTTTCTGCCTTGATTTGTTGATATTTAAGACATTTTAGCAATATCAAGTTGGTTATAATAATAATAATTATGCATGCAACTGTGCATCATATACTTATGGACGTTAGTTAAGGTGCTAGAAAAACACACACAAAACCAAAACCAAACAATGCACATTGTACCATGTACAATGTGCATTGTACATTGTAAGGTGCAAAATATCTGTTTGTGTCAAAAACTATGCAATAGAAACATAGAAGACTGAAGACTGAACTTGAGAGAAAGAACAAAGGAGAATTTTAAATAGCTGAGCAGAGTTATGAGGGATTGTCAATATTACAAAAAAAATCACACTCGTGTGAACTGAGCGGTGGAGGCTGCGTGTGTGTGTGTGTGTGTGTGTGTGTGTGTGTGTGTGTGTGTGTGTGTGTGTGTGTGTGTGTGTGTGTGTGTGTGTGTGCGGGCGTGAATGTGTGTGTGAATGTGAATGTGTGTGAGTGTGCCTGGCCTCAGTGGCCTGAACAACAGCGCCCCTCCCTTAACATGTGTGGTCAAAAAAGGTACTTCAGGCTACAGACAGACAGACAGACAGACACACACGGATACACACACGGCCACGCTATGGAGACGGTGTGACCACCGCTCAAAAAATCTTTATTATGTTGCTTAGAATGGCAGATTTCAAACTTCTTGTAAAACATTCAGTCATCTAGATGGAGCCTGGTATCGAACCAGGCGCCTTCTCTTTGATAGGCATCCACTCTTCGCATTGAGCTACAACAGAAAGGCATACACTTTTGCCTTTTAAAAATAATAATATGTCCATTTATAATTCCTGCAGGAGAAACTATGATTCAGCTTTACGAAGCAGAGGTGGTCATATCTAGCATGCAGGAGAGCAACCAGGAGATAAAAATACCATACATGAACACCTCAACACATTGTCAGGGACAGGGATGGAACCCAGGACCTTCCCATTGAGCTAGGTAGAACAATGGGCTTCTATTCTGTGTCTGGTGAGGACTACAAAGGTTTTTGTTCCGTTATGAACCAAGCAACACAACGTTTAGATCATTGGTTCCCAAACCTTTTAGCTCGAGACCCAAAATAGAAATGTGATGTCTCCGAGCGACCCAAACTAGCGAAAATAGCCGATCTACAAGCTCTCAAAGCTCTCTGGCCTATTGGAGTAAGATTGGTTTCAGTGATATTTGACTATCCCTCTACCATACTGCAAGTTTCATGAAAATGTGACTTTGCATAATATGTGTTAGGGACAGAGGAATAATCTTCATAAGACTGCAATATTCAATTGGCTCATAAAAAACAGATTTTTTTTAACTCCTACACTCCTTTAGATATTGTTCCAAAGTTCATGTGTAAAATGTTTCGTGAACATTGCGTGGATATCCCAGGAGGAGCTGGATTTTAACTGCTTTTCATATACTGTAATTAAAAATGGTGTGAGGAGTGAGGTCTAAAGGTCAGAAGTCAAAAGTCAGAATGTTAAATTTGTTCAGTATGAGCAGATGTGTAATGATGGCTGTAGGTCAAACAGGGCATGAGTTACGGTACACCTGTTCAAAGTTGGCCCTTTGGCCAATATTTGTGAATTTCATTTGTTGGCCATTCTGCATGATCCTCTACCATTCTGCCCTGTTTCATAACCGCACGGTTCTACCAGAAATATATATCAAAATAGTGGCTTGAGGTGAAAAGTCAAACCACGAAAGTTGTTCGGCATGAGAATCGAAGTTTCATGGCTGTAGGTCAAACAGGGCATAAAAGTTTTGCATTCATTTGATCGCCACAGCGCCACCCTTTGGCCAATGGTCATGGGCTTCATGTTACTGACTCTTGACATAGCCCTCTGCTCGACCATATTGCCCAGTTTCGTTAAAAAAAATGACTGCACAGTAGAGATAAAACAGCGATTATTCGTAAAACGGCGGAGTTTCAATAGGGGCTCCAGCCTTTCAGGCTTGGCCCCTAATAATAATTGTCCGTTAGTTGCCCAGCCCTAATCTGCTCTGTGCAATGCACACATAACACGCAGGCTACATGCAGTACACTACACATACAGTAGTCACATACACATTACCACTGGGCCCACAATATGAGGCAGACATGAAACTCTCTCTCTCTCTCTCTCTCTCTCTCACACACACACATACACACACACACACACACACACACACACACACACACACACACACACACACACACACACACACACACACACACACACACACACACACTCACACACTCTCTCTCTCTCTCTCTCTCTCTCTCTCTCTCTCTCTCTCTCTCTCTCTCTCTCTCTCTCTCTCTCTCTCTCTCTCTCTCTCTCTCTCTCCAATCCACAGAGGTGGGTATTATATATTCATAGAAACATGCACCCTGTTCCTCCGAGGCACCTTCTTACACATACAGTACAGTACATGGACGTACTGTATGCCTGCAAGCACAGACATATCACTCACATGATGCATGCACACTCACGCTTACACATGCGCCCTCAATCACCCATGAGCATCTACACACCCACACACCGGCCCCAACACAGATGTTTTCCCTTGCAGCTTGTTGCTAGTGTGTTTGCACGCACACACTCTCACACACACACACACACACACATACACGCGCACACACGCACACACGCACGCTCACACAAACACACTCATACATATACCAGTAAGACTCCCTAATCGGGAGATAAGCGACCGTCAGCATACACAAACTTTAGAAGGCAATCGTAGCCAATCAGGAGGTAATATGGGAAATGGGACTGATCCATGTTGACTTTAGAGATGTGTACCGCTTTGCGTGATTTTTGGGCAAAATCTGTAGGAACAGCGTCAAAAAATGTGTTTTGCTAAAATCGGCCTCATATTGGCACTAGAAGAGGGCCATGAGAAATGGTTGTGGTTTGCCAGCCAAGGAGTGTGTGTGCAAAGTTTGAGATGGATAGGGCAACGGTGGTGGAGATATGAGTAGGGGCAAAAGTGTGACGTGACGTGACAGACAGACACACAGCCGGTGGAGGTTTTGATAGTAACTGCGACCTGATGGTCGCAATTACATGGTGCTTAAAAGCCCTTTCGTTTGTTTATTGCTGACGTAAAGTTCATATCGCACAGTGCGTTGTGTGTAGTGATCTTGTACATCTGCTAATTTTGCTATTTTAAATTGTACAAATATTGTTTAAACATCCCAAATAGGGATGCCAGGGTTTATGCTTCAATGTTATAACTTACTGCCCGCTGCCCACTGCCATCGACTGCCATTATAAAAATTAAAGACATTTCAGAAATATGCATAAAACAAAGCTGAAAATAATTGTGTAGCGACACCTTTGACCAGCATGCAGTGTGCTCAATAGACTGCATAACGGTGCATAACTGTCGTTCCCTTTTCCAGAAGGTGGCATAAAGGTTTCTCCAGGTCAGGTTCCTGTCCCATAGCTTCATTTGATTTGATTGGTTCAGAACATGTTTTTTATTTTTTATTTTTTGTTAAAATTTGCAGCAGAGCTCACAACGCGGCACAAAGCGATGCATTGTGAGCGTGTAGATCTGCTGTTTTCACTCGGTTGGGTCCCGGGCAAATGTATAATTTCTCTTTTGGGTCTTGAGCTAAAAGGTTTGGGAACCACTGCTCTACAGACACAGAGCCATGCCGTAAAAATCACAAGATGTTTTTAAGAGTTGTGTTTTTATCAGTTTGGAGTTATGAGCTGTCAAGATTCGAGGAAAGGTAGTTGTTCGATGTTGAATCGCCTGTAACGGTTTAAAGACAGTTTAATGGTGTTGCACTTTTCTGTATCAAGATTACAAATGTAATCCTTCCATCTCTCCCTCCCTCCCTCCCTCCCTCCCTCCCTCTCTCCTCTCCTATAACAGGAAGTTCTTCCAGACAGGAAGCGTGTGACAACCAGGAGTTTCCTGCCCATCACACCAGTGGACACAGACACCAGCCGTAACTTCACCTGCGTGGCCACCAATGCCGCTGTGCCCATGGGCAAACGAGCCACCGTCACCCTCAACGTTCACCGTATGTGACGTCGTCCCCATGTGTGTGTGTGTGTGTGTGTGTGTGTGTGTGTGTGTGTGTGTGTGTGCGTGTGTGTGTGTGTGTGTGTGTGTGTGTGTGTGTTTGTGTGTGTGTGTGTGTGTGTGTGTGTGCCCGTATGGCATTTCTGCATTGGTAACAGCCGCATGTCCGGCTAGGATCGGACTGAAAAAGTGCCCAAATTTGGAGATGACTAGATAAACTTGCAAATCCTCGACCTCATAGACTGCCTTGACTCCATATATGGGCATGCCTGACACCGAAAGGGACACGGACAGACGGTTACAACGGATATTGCATGACTGGGTGGGGCATTCATTTCGATCCCACTAGCGTTGTTCCTGAGTAGGCCAGTGCCCAATGGTCACCGCTCTACTAACTCTGAGTGTGCAAATGGAACCAAATGGACCTGCAAGTGTTCATTTGGACCCCCCTATAGGAATCGTTAAAGGGAACTCTTAGGGAAAGGGAATCAGACCGCTAAGAGGCAATCGTTTAGGAACTGGAATCGTAGGATTTCTAAAGGATCCCATCCCTAGTGCGAGTGTGTGTGCATACGTGTGTATGTGCGTGCATTTGTGCATGCGTAATCATTTCTGTCACATAATTCCCCCGGTTTTGATGGCTGAATCTTTGTCCTTCTGTCCCGTGCTGAACAGACCCTCCTACAGTCACGCTGTCCATTGAGCCTCGCTCCGTGCTGGAGGGGGAGAGGGTCACCTTCACCTGCCAGGCCACTGCCAACCCCCCCATCATGGGCTTCAGGTCTGTAGACATCTGCTCTGCTGCATTGTGGGAAGTCTTTATAGGCACTGAGATTACGTGTGCAACTCACGGACGGAGCATGACTGTGCAGTAAAATGGGGAGTCCGAACAACGCTACCCACTCCCCCTCCAACATGGCTGTATATCGTCCATGTATCGTATCGTCAACCATGTATCGTGATGCGTATCTATCGTTGTTCAAATGTATCGTTACACCCATACTGTATACTGTATACTTCTATTCAATCACCTCTCTTGTTGTGACCTCTATCGGCATTGTGTCATTTTTAGACCAGTTATGATTAGATCAGAGTCTTCACACGTCCTGGGGAGTATTGCATTAGATAGGATAATTACGTACATAAAACGAAAAAGTGTCCTGTACAGGGAAAAGTGAACGAGTGACGTCGCTCAGCTAACTTCCCCAGACTTTCCACCGCTCGTTCTCACAGTTGTCAGGGCCAAAGTCCGACCCAAATTCAAGAAGACAGGCAGAAAAACTTGAAATGACAACAGAGCTTTGATTCTCAATTTCATTAAAGAAAACGTTAACAGAACAGGCAACGGAACAGCGGCATCTGACAACCTCTAATTGAACCAAACAGGTATTTATATTTTATACACAGAGAACTAACTAGCAGACACAGGTAGAACTCAAAGACAATCAACACAGGGATTGGCTGGGGCAAACAAGACACAGGTGATAGAAATTAGCCAGAATCACAGGGTAGGACAAGACAGGTAACAACTACAATTGGCCATATTCACCTGCATGGCGGCCATGTTTGAAATTTGCATTGAAAACTGTACCTACACAGGGTGTCAACGACAACTAGGGTGGCAATTATGGCAAGATGTTTACACAACAACGTGATGTAAATGTAATACTCCACACCAATGTTTCTCAAATGGGGGTACGTGTACTCCTAGGGGTACGCAGGGGTACAGGCAGGGGGTACGTGAGGAAAACCTGAAAATGGGAATATGTGTTTTACTATTATGATTAATGATAAAACATTGACAGAGTTTGTGTGAACCTGGTCATCTGTCAATTTAAAACAAATTACATCAAAGTGTTGTAACAGTTATTGAATAAAAAGTAATGTTTATTTGCCATTATGCTGTTTTATTTTGAACATTTTGGCATTGGAACTGGACTTTGGATGTCAATTTCACTGTAGTCAGGGGAAGGGGGTACTTGGCTTCGGAAATCAGTATAAGGGGGTACTCCAGCCAAAAAAGATTGAGTACCACTGCTCCACACAATGAGTGAACAGGCCCTGCTTTCCGAAATAACCTACAAAGACAGCCCCTTTTCAAAGGTTCTGTGCTGTGTGTCTCAGGTGGGCTAAAGGCGGGGTGCTGCTGGAGGGGGCCAGGGAGAGCGTGTTTACCACCACGGCGGACCACTCCTTCTTCACAGAGCCTGTGTCCTGCCAGGTGTTCAACGCCGTGGGCAACACCAACGTCAGCATCCTGGTGGACGTCCACTGTGAGTGTAGCAGCCTCGTGACACCACCACTACTAACCAACCGTTTGTGTGTTTGTTTGAACCCGTTTTGGGCCTGGAAAGCATCTGTGTCGTCACTTTAGATTGTAACCACTTTAACCATTATATGTGAGGCGCTTTGAGCTTGTAGATCTTTTTTGAAAAAGCCATGAAAATCTTTGAATTAAAGTGAACATATTTAACTAAAATCTTTCCTTCTTGGGGTCCCTGGAACACAATATTTTGAGATGGGGGTCCGCGGTCCAATACATATAATTCTGGGGGTGTTTGACATAAAAAAGGTTTGAGCACCACTGATATAGAAACATGCGTTTTTCAGAAAACCGTGAACCAATTGACATCACTGGTGGACACACCAATGGTTAGCGTTCATAGATGGAGGATGAACCCTAACCATTGGATTGACTGAATGTGTTCAGTTGAGGTTCTCTGCAATCCGTGATCCGGGAACGTGAGCTATGGGAATCAAACTAGGTGAATGAAATCAAGATTTATTCATAAGAGTCTACCTATGTCATCACACAGTACATGAAAGTAATTACAATTCCAATTTTAGGAACATTTGATATAGAAATACACAAAAAATGTAATGATAGATATATGTCCTCATTATGTCAGCGGTTATGCTCTAAAAATGTGAAAAAAGTGAAATATGTATTTTTCATTTCACCACATCTTTAATGGGACAAAAGAAAAATCACATTAAAGGACATCTATCCATAAATGGATGTGAATGATATGCATTACACATACACATACAGCATACTGTAGCTGTGAATCACATTTCACAGCAGGAGACGTGCTCTGAAGACCTTGTTTTCCCATGTACAGTACCTGTACATATGACAATATCTCGCCAGTATTTTTTGTGAATCCACATACGCACGGATGCTCGCTATACTGCCTTGCTCAGTTTGTTATCATGCAGTATTCATGTATTAAGCAGTCTAAATGTGCATCGGTGTCATCTGTGGGTTGTAGGATCATGTTGGAGATGTGCCAGGCTTTGATTTGAACATCTGAATGATTCATGCGGTGTATAGGCTACTCTTAATAGAGGGTATGCATCATATGCCACTCAGCGCCACTCCAGCCAACATATGCCACTCGAGCACTCGTTGGGAAACTCCTCATGACTCCTCCTACTCCTCATGACTCCTACTGACTCCTCATGACTCCTACTGACTCCTCATGACTCTACTGACTCTGTTTTTTACCACACAGTAAGCATAACTTATGGGTACGATGATATCACACGCATAGCCTCTATTCATCATTCTTTATATTATAGTTATATTATATTATTCAGCCTGTCCCTGCCATCAAGTGTGTATTTTATTAGCGTTTCTTTTTTGGCTGTACAACAGAAGAATTTATCTTTCTCAGCCTTTGACGAATTTTAATGACAAGTGCAGTTTGGGACTTGATCGATTTGATGATTAGAACAATAGAATGCTACTCAAGTCCCCAAAAAATACACACATGCATGCACGCATGCACACACACACACACACACACACACACACACACACACACACACACACACACACACACACACACACACACACACACACACACACACACACACACACAGTGTGTGGTTAACATGTTGACTTGTACTGATGTTATTAATAAATGATTACATGAATCAATCTCTCTTAACTCTATCTCTCTCTCTCTCAGTTGGTCCTATCCTGGTGGTTGAACCCAGGCCCGTGACTGTAGACGTGGACTCTGATGTCAATCTGAACTGCAAGTGGTCCGGTAACCCTCCCCTCACCCTCACCTGGACCAAGAAGGGCTCCAACATGGTGAGAAGAACCAGCCAAAAATGGCAAAACTTCTTGTTGAGAATTAATATGTATAAGCATTATCGTCACCACATTATGACCTGAGGGTGAGAATGTGACATGGATTAGTAGAGGTTAACTTGAACTCTAGTTCCCTATTCTGGGGGGAACCTTTGCCCCAAATAGTTGATCTACAAGCTCAGAGATTTTGTGTGGAGGCAAGAGTGGAGGCAAGTCGTGCGGCAAGTACTGGGAGCTGATGCTAGGTGTGGCACTCCACCTCAGCAATCCATCTCCCAGGGGTCTAGCGCATTGTAACAGGGATAGACTCCTGCATGTTACCGGCTGATACAGACAATAAGCCAACCCCGACCTACTTGTTGGGGTAGATGGAAAAAGAACACAACAAGTACAGTGCAACTCCTAATATTATCAAAGTATTCTGTGGCACCCCTGGACTCACGGCACCCACTCTGAGAATCCCTGCTCTATATGAGACAGCACAGTGGGAAAACAGTGCTATCTAAACCCTAGTAAACACCACAGACACAGAATCTGGGTCCCACACTCCATAAATATTTCCTCACTTTTAAAGCAGGCAAGTGATTTTTAATTCATGCCCAACAAGTTTATCCTCTTCTCTCCTCCTCTCCTCTCCTTCTGCGTGTGAGCAGGTGCTCAGCAACAACAACCAGCTTTATCTGAAGTCGGTGAGCCAGTCGGACGCGGGACAGTACGTCTGCAAGGCCATCGTCCCCCGGATCGGCGTGGGAGAGACCGAGGTCACGCTCACTGTCAACGGTACGGTCCGACTGAAAAGAAGATGCCTCCAAATATTCTGTATCATCAATAACATTAAATGACGGAAAAGCTTTGCATGCACTGCAACATTTACTCAACTACAAAATGTATTCTGCCATGGAAGTAAGACTTTCGTGAATCCTTTGCCGTGCATCTGGCCGGGCTAAACTGGGAAGAATAGTACATAATGTTCCTCCACAAGCATTATACTGTCTAGTGGAGCACTCCTCCGATACGCGACTAAAGTATCAATAAGGTACACAAAAACAGAAAAAAGTGGAAGAAATACTAAAAAATACACTATATTGCTATGGCCCTGCTCTTAGGCCGGGCCTAATAAAGGGGAAATGCACGGAGGGTATGCAGGGGAAAAGGAAGTGTTGTTGTTTTTTTTATTAACAAATGATGAAAATGTTAAACTAAATTGAAGGAATGTAGTCTCCAACGTAAACAGGCAGGGAAACATGCGGCACGACATGCTGCCTTGGGAAACATATGCTGCCCAAATGAACTGAGACTAACCCGTCTAGGAATGAAGAGACTGAAGCATGGATAGGGCAGGTATTTTAATACTATGTGGGGAGACGGGTGTCTCCCCTTCCCCTGATTACCTCCGACAACCAGCACTGCAACACAGAGCAGTTACACAGCAGAGCCCTGGTAAAGCTCCCAGGGGGCCATCACAATCCTACAATAAATCTAAGGAACCTCTGTCCGTGTGTCATTCTGTCTGATCCGTATTTTCTCTCCTCAGTTGGTTGATCAATTAATCTCAAGTTCCACACAGGTATTGACCATTAGCATATGGAGACAGTGAGGAAGCCCGTTTTTCATTTTCTCCAAATTTAAGCTGTTTATGTGTAAACCGCGGACATTCAGAGTTCTTTGCCCATGTGCGGCCCCGGGCTATGGGCTCTGTTGTCACGGTTACAGTCCCCACAGGCTATAGGATTTGTACAACTTTTGGTGTTACTGCACACATGCATGGGCTTTGTTGTCATGGTTACGCCTGTAGCCGCTGGGTGGACTTAGCTTGGCTACAGTATAAACACACACACACACACACACACACACACACACACACACACACACACACACACACACACACACACACACACACACACACACAATGTCACACAAGCAACTAAACAGCACTACAATGTGATACAGGAGTTTGATTTAGCATGTCCACAAACATCTTTTTATGTGCGGATGGCCCCTTTGATACCGGTATATATATTTGTTGTTTTCTTTTGGCCTTTTCTCCCCAATTTAGTCGTTGTGCCAATTGATTCCTCCCCACACACATTTCTGTGTTGTCACTGCTGTTGTATCCTACTGACTCACCTGCCAGTGAGGAGCCCCCACCGGGAGGACGTAGAGCCTTCGTCCTGTATCCTCCCGCCCAACACTCTTTTTGCCACCCCAGCCCGTAGGATTACGTGCAATGACAATTTTGTCTTTGGATATCATGTCCATAGCAGTCACGCGTACATTGATGCGCTTCGACGCTGGTCTTAAATGACCGGGCTGTCACACACACCACACCACATCATGCCAATGCCCAACAGGATGAAATCAGCAGCGCTCCTCTTCAAAGGTGTACAGTAATTTGCACACAGAGCGCAAAAGCCTAGTAATTCCAATGTTTCCAATACTGTACCATGGAGTAGAAAAAGACATCCAGATACTTGTTTATTATACTCAAGTCCAAGCGATGTGCTTCACTGGACATCAACATACAAGCACAACACGAACCGCTCCCTTTGTGCTTTATTAAGCCATGTGTTCTTTGCCTGAACGCTTGCTGGAGAAAACACTGAAGCTGAATCAATTCTGTGTTATATCTTCATATCCCGCCGATCATGTCTTTGCCTTTTATTTCTCCTCATCTTTCTTTTTTCCTTATGCTTTTTTTGTATGAGTTTTTCCAGTTGTGCTATTGTCTAGTACATGGCTTCTGAATGGAGATGGACCCGTTAAAATAACAGGGTTTATAGATTTGAACGTGTAATACATTTTGCTGCCAATTTGATGTCATCGCTGCCTGTCTCGCATGGTCAAAGCACTTACTTTTCAGGAAATGTTTCAATGGATCTAATGTAGTCATCATGATTTAGTTACAAGCTCTTGTTACATAATACCTTTCATTGGTTAAATATGTATAAAAGCCACAGACAGACTAACCATAGAGTTAACAACACATCGCATTGTGAGGCAGATTTTGCTACTTTGGCATATTGGGTACCAGCCTTCTACGCTACATTTCGTGGCTTGGTTTTGTCACTGAGAAGTGAAGTGACAAAACCAGTCTACTGAATGTAGCGTTGCAGGCTCGTACCCAGGCTAACTTTGGCACGCCACTGTCAAAAGAGTATAGGCCATTCATTCATGGAAAAACATCAAAAGTCTCTTCACATAGGTAGTACCGCCCGCCATGTTTGCTCAGTGCAGCTTCACTACTGCCAAATACCGGCCGACCTACAGCACCACCTCCACTATTAATGAGAGCTATTCATTACCTATTCAAATTGGCAATATGTTGAGAATTATTATTTATAAGCATTATATCATTTGGTCATTTCATTATTAATGATAATGGATAGCATAAAGAGCGGACACAGTCAGTGCTTTAAGCACTTCCACATAATGAGCCTGGGGGATATATGCCATCCCACTGCCATTTTCTTATTCCGTCATCTGTTTTCTAGCGTCCGGGGACCAAATGATGGCGGGCTGATTGAGTATTGATAGCCTGGGACTTTAACTGTGAAGGATTAAGTAATGATAGCACTTTCCTGGAAAAGAAAAATGGCCACGCAACCTTTTTTTGTGCTCTCTGTTTGTTTTCCCCCCTCTGTTTCTCCGCTGCTGCCCCCCCCCCCCCCCCCCCCCCCCCCACCCCCACCGCTGTAAACTTTTACTCAGAGGATTAAAATAACAACCCTATATAATTAATTGACTGGGGTCCCCTTAGGGCTCTAGACCAAGTCCTCTAGTATTTTCCTCTATATGTTGAATCTCTTTGCCGAAACCGGACGATCTACAAGCTCACAACAACCTTTCTGTTAAGGGTGACACGACCATGACTTAACATCTTGGCTTATAACCATGCGCTCTCGGTCTTGTCCTCCATCTAGTCATTGGTTTTCTCCCTAACTTTCAATCTTCGGTATTCTCTTGTGAGTTTTTGTCTTGTGATTCGACTAGCTCCCAGAGAGATCTTATAATCTGAATAACTACTTCCGGGCATCCTCCATCATCCTTGCATCTTCAATCCAGGTATCTTGTATAGTCCATCCGTCCCTCCATATAGATTCTACTACTGTACCTGTGGTGATCCTTCTGCGTTGTGAGCTTGTAAATCGGCTATTTTTCCACCAAATGTTCGACCCCAGAAATAGAATAGGGACGCTATAGGGTTCATGTGGTTACAAATATTGCACTCCCAGAGTTTAAAGCTTCCATCCTTTTAAGTTGTATGTCCTACTTGGGATTTTGACCCGGGTCTGTCGTGTGGGAGACCAAACATCTACGCCAGGAAGTCAGGAAGCAATCCCTGCTTGGCGTGGGGGAGATGTTGGGCTTATGAGTTTCAGGCAGTACTACTTGTCAACCAGCAGGTTCCTGCCTAACACTGGAGGAGTCCACTGACTGCAGATGTGCTAGTTATATTGTTTTAACATATTCTACCATCTCTCTCTCTTTCTCTCTCTCTCTCTCTCTCTCTCTCTCTGTCTGTCTCTGTCTCTCTCTCTGTCTCTCTCCCCAGGCCCTCCCATCATCTCCAGTGACTCGGTCCAGTATGCAGTGAGAGGGGAGAAGGGAGAGATTAAGTGTTACATCGCCAGCACCCCTCCCCCTGATAAGATAGTGAGTAGTGTACTGTACTGTACTGTTTGTATATCCTCTTTAGTGACACTTCAAAGGCTGCTCTGTGCTCCTGTAAGTGGCCATGACAGCCCGAAGGGCTCAGAAAACATTTCAGGAGACGATCACTTGGGTTAAGATATACTTTATTGACCAGAATGAAGGCAGAAAGCAAGCATCACACAGCATGGCATATTGAGCACCCTACTATAGAGACAGCATAGAATCTAAGCCTATATATAAGCGCATAGTATTGGCAGCCTACCTTAGCTCTACTATAAGACAGCATAGAATCTATAGCCTAAGTTAGCATGGTTTGGCATGGGGTTCTGCCTCGGGCCATGGCTCGCTGAACCCACGATCCTCATGTTACCATGAGCATCGAGGGCATAATCTTATTACAGCGAGCCCTGGCCCGATACCCCCCGAGGGGGATCTAAGGCAGAACCTGAAGGTGGCGCTGGGGTGGTGGCGGGGCAGTGCTATGCAACAAGACTGAGTCCCACCATCTGACTTCCCTATGAACTATGGGTAAGGGGGGGGGCAGGACCTAGTGACCCACCCCCCTCCGCGCGCGCGCTCCCTTGGGACCGCCCCCTGAACTAGCTTTGATCCTTACGAATCGTCGCACTATTTCAGGAGACGATCACTTGGGTTAAGATATACTTTATTGACCAGAATGAAGGCAGAAAGCAAGCATCACACAGCATGGCATATTGAGCACCCTACTATAGAGACAGCATAGAATCTAAGCCTATATATAAGCGCATAGTATTGGCAGCCTACCTTAGCTCTACTATAAGACAGCATAGAATCTATAGCCTAAGTTAGCATGGTTTGGCATGGGGTTCTGCCTCGGGCCATGGCTCGCTGAACCCACGATCCTCATGTTACCATGAGCATCGAGGGCATAATCTTATTACAGCGAGCCCTGGCCCGATACCCCCCAAAACTACAAACCCCCAAAGCACGCCAAAATCTCAGAATCCCATGCCAGTGCTAGCCAACTGCGAGGAAGGCAGCTCTGCTGTGACTCTAGCGATTAATTTATCATTACTGCGGGACAAACTATGAACTGCCTTCCTGCTAACGCAAAAATAATAATTAAGCATATTAGCATCTGGCAGAGCGAATATTACTAAGGCAAAATACTAAGCAATGATATTGGCAGCTTGCCAAAACGCTATAAGTACTGCTAAAGCAATTTAATAATTAAGAATGTTAGCAGCTGGCAGACCGAACCAACGGTGAGGAAGGTGGTACTGCTGACTATAACGATATACTGCAATCTGACTGAAGCCATACTAAAACACCCTAGAGAAAAGCGGGAGCAGCAACATGGACGTATATATATATAGACAGCAGAACCAGAAGCAGCGATGAAACCTTTAATTCATATAACTACAGCGCCATACAGCTTCACATCCTACCTAACTAACACCCCAGCAACCACCTAGCTTTTGCAATATTGAAATATTAAAGCGTACAATTTTTCGTGGCCCGCAACCTATCAGGGGCGCGAGCCCCGAGTAACGCAACAGAAGCAGCAGAGAAAACATGCAACCTATCAGGGGCGCGTGCCCCGAGTAACGCAACAGAAGCAGCAAAGAAAACATGCAACCTATCAGGGGCGCGTGCCCCGAGTAACGCAGCAGAAGCAGCAAGTGAAACCCTATGGAACAACCCTGCTAATAGTGCCTGCAGCACTATTAGCATCAGCAGCAGAAGCGTTAACTGAAGCGCGTCCAACTCCAGCTTGGAACCATCACGCTTCGGTCAGTCCTGTGTTATGTGTGCTTGATAGCTGGGCGTGCAGGATCTTGAGTTAGCTGAGGGCACCAGAAGTGCTGGTGGTGTGGCTGCACCGATCCGGAGAGAATGCAGAGTGAAGAGGGGCGGGCCGCCAATCTAGCAGCTCTCTCCGGGGGTCGTGTGACGAGGACGTCGGGCAGACAGCCCGGTGTTCAGCATGGACATGAAAGGACAGAAGGGAGAGTTAGTTCTGCGACTGACACTGGTGTACCTTCCCTGGTTTAACTGCGAGCTGCAATCTTCAGAGGCCATGTGCTAGTCACATCTTAAGCCTGGCCTTGGTGACCGCATGTGCTTGCTGCAGAAATACAATCTTAGCTTTAGCTGACCATAGCAATGAGACCACGCCTAGGGTCGCTGACTTTTAGGATCACCGAGAAATTTTTCGCAGCCCACAGAGCGCTCTGCTGCAGAGTCTGCTGCTGCACATATAAGAATCTCCACGAGATACCCGTCTTGACCTTAAAGGCAAGCTATGCAAGCCTAGAGAGCGGCTAAAGCCCAACATTCAGTACAAGTAAGTCGCTGCTATGTAACTATGGTTGCCTATTATTAGCAGCTTAGAGAGCGGCTGAACGCTCACAGAATCGAACAAGCAAATGCGTTGCTATTTACCTGCTAGAGTGTGGCTCCTCAGTGCATCTGGGAAAGCTGCAGCTGGCGAGAGGAATGGAGTTCCCACCGCTGGTGCTGAAACTGCAGCTTCCCATGTTCCCTTGCGACCTGGCGGTGGCGACGACGGTCACAGCCTGACAGCGCCCCCGGAAGATGGGCCGGCACCCCAGGCTTCCAGCACGACGCAGCGCTGGTTCATGCTCATGGTAGCAGCGGTAATAGCATCAACTGATGCTGTAGCGGGTGGGCGGGCAGCCGGACGGGAGGGCGGGCGGGCAGGCAGTGCAGGCGGGCGGGCGGGCGGGCGGGCGGGCAGGCAGGAGGGCGGGTGGGCAGGCTGGCAGCCCATGGCAGCGGCAGAAGCAGCGGAAGCTGTAGTAGCGACGCCCTCTCCAGTGCCAACCGACTCCTGACTGGTCTCATGGAACTATACAGTAGTGGACGAAACTATAAGAATAAACATGTTAGCAGAAAACACTCAGCCGCTGCAGCGCGACGCTGCAACGATGGCATGCTGTAGCAGCCGCTATGCAGCGGCTCCAACAAGAAGCCGAAAGGACAGACATGATGTCAGCAGCAACATGTAGCAGCCGTGGCCCGAAACAAGTATTAGCTTTGGCGTGAGCTGCAGCAACAGACGTGTAGCACTTTAGCCCGAGCTGAAAAGAAAGCATGGCGTTAGCAGCCTTTATCCTGGAGCTGCAATGGTGAACATGATGCAACAGTCCTGTGGCCGCTTTAATGTGATTGTAAAGATAAACAACTCGTCATTTTTCACTAGCAGTAGCCTTAGCTGTAATTATTAGCTCGAGTGCCGCAGCTACGGAAACACCACAAGGACATACAGTGCGATACGCAGTGACCCAGAACTATAACCTTAGATTGAAACAAATACGGCAGCTCGATAGAGGATAGTATCCAATGACTTCAACTTCAACGCTGCCACACTCGACGCCGCCCTGATGCCAACAGACACGCGGCAGTTTCTGGCCCGAGCTGCAAACATAAACAGATGTTAGCGTTTTCACCAGAGTAGCATCGGCAACCATCATCAGCTGCTATGCCAGCAGGCAGCCGCAGCTTGGGCAAAGCTAGCATTAACCGAGACCAGGCAAATCCTCATGAACAGCAAACGAAGCCTGTGTGCTAAGCTTGAACAGTGGGCACAAGCGAAGCATAGACATTACTAATACATGCGCATCCCTGCCCTATTGAACTGCGCGTGCACATAAAATAATATAATAACGAAAAAGAATCGTAACGGACCAGGTGACATGGAGGTTAAAATGCTAGAGAGCCACATTACCCATGTGCTCAGAATGCGCAGACCGAGCGCCACCCTTCGCTTCGTGACGTTACCCTCTGCTAGCCTGTATGCTAGGTAGCTGCTGACCACGGACACACGCAACCCCCATGGAATAGGCAGCTTGAAGAGTCATTACGGAACGTTAGCAAACCTCTTTAGCTACATGAGTTCTGAGTTGCAAGCTAGCCGACCATCAACAGACAGCTCGTGGCTGCCTGGCTGGAATGAACGATGGCTCCTACCGTAGCAGAAGAGAATATTTAGCTGGAGCTACCGAGCATTTAGAGAAGACTACGATTCCCTGCATGCAGTGCACTAGCGAGTTCAACTGGTGACGTCAGGACAGACAGGCACGACTTGCGTTAGCGGAACAAAACATTGTTTGCACGTAAACTGTGGCACCTATGAGCTTGCGGGTTTCCTCCTCTCAGGAGCCCACGCAGACAAACATCCTTTATAGGCTTCTCAAAGAGAGGCGATTACTGTATTTAATAATTCATCCCGCGAGGGCTTCTACGCCACGGTAACTGGCAGCAGCCCTACTGTGGTCCAAGAAGCGACAGAAACCATTTAGCTGCTATGGTATAGCAACTAGCACCTCATAAGCATCAGCTGTTAAGACGGCCAGACAGTGCAAAAGAGGTAAACATACACATAACCCGAGGCGAGGCAGAAGCAATATAGGCCCCATACTAACTAGATTAAGCACGCTGCGAGCGAAGCTTGAATCGAAAGCTTCCTCCTGGCCTGACGTGACTAGTAATTCATACGATTCTTGCTATTAGCACGACGCCGAGGCTTGGCATGATAGAGAACTACATTTCCCACACGCAGTGCTTAGTATTCGCTGCCGAACGTCATGCCGTAAATCACCGCTTGACGTGACTCGGCTAGCTCAGAGCTAGGTGAACGCTGCCGTTTACAGACACCTGCAACCTACAAACTGAATCCTCCAAGCGTGATTCATTACTTGCTACGGGGCCATGTTTCCACGCGGGCCGCCGCTCTATGCATTAACATGGCTAGCACATTGATTTACCAGCTAGCAGCATCCTTACCGAAATAGCCGGCTAGCAATAGCCACCAGCTAGCTCCAAGCTGACTGTACATGAACCTGTTGTTCCGCGCTAGCCGATACGGCCCGCGCCGTTGCAAAGTACTGACATTGTTATCGACAACCCAACAACTGAGATTACTTTAACTCATGGTAGCCCAGTAAAGGCCCACCAGGGCACGAAATAAGTTAGCATTTAGCCCGTAGCCACAGCCAACTTCTCTGATACTGAGTTTACTTTTAGCAACTTTAGCAAGCCTGTAGCACCTTTGAAATAGCTTTAGCAACAAACAACTGAAAGTACAGAAATCAGCTAGGCACCAGCAATGATAGCAAGACATCTGAACCTTGAAACAGCAGTTTAGAATTCAGCGATTACCAGAATAACAATCTCAAACTTCCCATACAACCTGGCCAAGAACACAGCTTCTTAGTTTGGCAGCTATTAAAGAACATGAATTGAGCGATAGTAAAAATAGCAGAAACAGCCAGAAATACTCAGCCAAGTTAGGCACCCTCTCCAAGCGGTGGGCAACAGCACAGCTACCTGCAAGCAACAAGTGTGGCGCTTGTGTGTGTACTGCAGCGTGGTAGCAGCAGCAGTGCTATGCAACAAGACTGAGTCCCACCATCTGACTTCCCTATGAACTATGGGTAAGGGGGGGGGCAGGACCTAGTGACCCACCCCCCTCCGCGCGCGCGCTCCCTTGGGACCGCCCCCTGAACTAGCTTTGATCCTTACGAATCGTCGCACTATGCCTGGATAGATAGGGTCAAACCACCTCAGTCACAGGACAGCAGGAAAGTTAGGAAATAATAATAATGATAATAATGCATTTCATTTGATCTCATCTTCAGTGGTATATGTTGTGACGAATCTGCTGGAAAGCTTCAATATGGGAATGTTCTATATATATATTATGTTATTTTATCAGGCTTAAAACATATTTTTAGGGCTCTTTAGACAGTAATTTGTTTTCAACAAGAGGCGGGCGACTAGTTGAGAGGCGCAGACAATCTGACCGGCGAACGGCAAGCAGGCGAAATCCCGTGACTACTGCACTGTCGTGCTCGTTTCATGCAGGAGCGACAAGAGCTGGATTGTGGTCTGTTTTCTTTTTTTCAAGCTACACGTGCAGGACGATGATTTGACACAGCTGAAGCAGGCGTAGAGATCGGCAGGTGTAGAGATCGGCTGGCGTAGAGATCGGCAGGCGTTTAAATTCAGAACGGGTACACATTATTGTGTATCATTATTTTATGCTTTAACTATTGAAAAATAGCAGATATACAAGCTCACAGCACGGCACCGAGTGCCGCGCTGCGAGCTTGTAGATCTGCTATTTTTGAAAAATCGTGAAAATTAGAATTTTGTCCCGAAGTGTCTTTTTGAAGATTTTTTTAAAAACCTACCGGTATGTTTCTATGTCAGCAATCTGGCCAGCCATCGTCAAAGAAGAGGTCCTTTTCACTTAACTGGAGCCCAGTTAGTCTGTTCTTGAGAGACTACTATGTCAGTGGTGCTCAAACCTTTTCATGTGAAGGACCCCCAAACTGATATTTATTTGGCCACGGACCCCCATCTCAAAATATTTCGTTCCAGGGACCCCCCAGAAGCAAAATTTGAGTTACAAACGTTCGCTTTGAAAATACATACAGTATATTCAAAGATTTGCACACATTTTCACGACTTTAAAAAAAATAGCAGATCTACAAGCTCGCAGTGCGGCACTCTGTGCCGCGCTGTGAGCTTGTATATCTGCTATTTTTCTATAGCATTCAATAATTCTAGGCCTAAATCGGTGGAGCAATTGTGCGTCTGTGTGTTCACATGAGAAAGGCAGTGCGAGCCCGCTGATCCAAGCGAGAACTCAGGCGTGGGCTCGCTCTCCGTCTGAAAAACTCTTTGCGCAGGAAGAATAAATTATGCAAACAGACTATTAGCATTAAGGATAGCCTAGAGGCTACTTTCTTTTGTAATAGAACAGGGTGATTGCTCCATGACCAAGCTGTACGGACCATAGGCGACTGGGCCTTCTTCTGCTATCATCATGACTCCTCAAAATGGACAGCTCTACAAGCTTACAACGCGGCTCGGCGCACCGCATAACAACTTGTAGATCAGGGCAATTGAACATTAATAAAGAAATAGCCAGCTCTCACATGTAATGAGAAGAATTTAGTTTACAAAATTAAACCTCACTACATAAAACTTGGAATGGATATTATATAAGCCTTTTCTATGTAAAATATATGATTCTGGAATCTGACAATATAGGATAATTTTATCTATAATATGCATACAAACATCGTTTGACAAAGATTTTATTTGTGGTTGGGCACTATTGTAATTGTTTTTGTCGGAAGAATAAGGCATTCTAATTACATACTGTATATGTATACGCAAGTTTTGGTCATGCCTCTGTGCAGATGTGAGAAAGAGCGTCCCTCCCCCAAAATTCAACCGAAATAGCTTGATGTAAATGCCGGTACGTTCAAAACCTGGGCTTAAACAGCTTAGTGAATCAGGCCATGAGCCACACTCTCCCATCTTCAGCCACTACTTTCAAGGTGCCGTTTAGCAAGGCACTTAACACCTGCAGCTGTTTCAGTTAACCTGCTCAGTCTGCTCATAGCTCCATAAATATCTACACTGACACAAGTAAAAGTATATTACACTTTATGGATCCTTGCTGGTCCATTTTTCACACTTTCTGCAAGCTGTGCGTGCGTGCGTGCGTGCGTGCGTGCGCGCGTGTGTGTGTGTGCTCTTCGTACATCATTTGGAGCTTTCCCAGTGCATGAGTGAATAAAGTAATGGTATGATGATGATGATGGACCTACAAAACATGGCCCGGATTGGATTGCTCACAACTCACCCAGACAGATGTCAGAAAATGGAAATCACAGCTATATGGCTTTTGGGGGTGGAAGGGGAGAGTGAGCGAGGGAGGGAGGACAAATGAAAAAGGGGGGGAGAGAGAGAGAGAGAGAGAGAGAGAGAGTCAGAGAGAGAGAGAAGAGTAAAAATCTGTACCTTTCAGTGTCAATTATCCAATTGTGGAGTGTGGACATGACAGGAAGAAGAGCTTTTAAAAAGCCGCGGCTCACTGTCTGTCGCTCTGGCAGAGTGCTCTGAGCGCATAATGTGAGATGACATTATAGTCTCTGCTTAATGCGGACACACAATGCTTATGAAATATGGAATATGATGATCTGTGTGTGTGTGTGTGTGTGTGTGTGTGTGTGTGTGTGTGTGTGCGTGCGTGCGTGCGTGCGTGCGTGCGTGCGTGCGTGCGTGCGTGCGTGCGTGCGTGCGTGCGTGCGTGCGTGCGTGCGTGCGTGCGTGCGTGCGTGCGCGCGATATGCATGAGTGTGTGGGGGAGGGGTTATGAAAAAGACATTTTATGAGAAAATGTCATATTGTGAGAGAGACTATTCGATAGAGAAAGAAATACAGAAAGAAAATAATAGACAAAGAAAGAAATAATTTGTTTCCACTTCAGTTTGGGGCATTTATCTTTAGTTAAACCAGGTTAAAAGGTACATTAGCAAAAACATATGAGTGTATGTATATTTGATAGCTTCATGCTTCATATTTAATAACTTCATATCAAATCTCTTCCTCAGCACATTTTGAGTAGAGAAACCTGCTTGCCGTTTTATTGCTCTTGTGCTCAGGCCATCGCACATGCGGCCATGTGTATCAGGCTTGTTTGTGTGTGTGTGTGCGTGTGTGTGTGTGTGTGTGTGTGTGTGTGTGTGTGTGTGTGTGTGTGTGTGTGTGTGTGCGCGCGTGTGCATCCGTGTGTGTATGTGCGTGTGCATGTTTTAATTTTGCCCGAATCCCTCATACATTTTGCAACAACCACATCACAATAAATTTGCAGTGAAATCCTCAGTTGCAATGTGAGAGGGTGCAATGAGGGACCCGTATAATTCTACGCTCCCACAGTCAAATGAACGCTTAGGATTTTACAGTGTAGGAATTGCAAAGTTTTAATTCAGACGGCGCTCGGAACAAACTAATTTACAAGGTGTGGGCATCCATAATTTGCTTTGCTTAGAATACCTTTCATCTCCCAGCTTTCAGCAGCTCTCTCCATCTGGCTGCTGTCTGCAAGCTGGCTTTGAGTGTGTGCATATGTGAGTGTGGTTTGTCTACAAGCTATCTGTGTCTGTGTGTGTCCAATATGTCTGTTTGTTTGTACCGATGAGAGTGGAAGCTCTCATGATATTATTAGAATTGGACCTTTTTCAAATGGTAGACAGGCCAATGCTGTGGTCAGACTACACACTATTAACCAATTAGACCCTACCGGTATATACTTCGTTGACTGGGATCCCCCAGTGGTCCGTACTAACTTTATTCCGTCTACGAAATCTCTTTTTGAAAATATACAAGCTCATAACGTCTCTGTCATGTGCTGATGTAATGCAGCAGCAACACACGCGGGTAGCAGGATCCAAACATTTCAGACAAACTAAAAACATGTGACACAAGAATGACTCAACAAGGACTGACTGGGGAACAAGACTGATATGGCCTACACATCAGGGGTGATTACAAATGAGATGTAGCTGGCACAGAAAGACACAGAACTAAACTAGGTAGCATACCGTAGAAATCCAAGACCTAGATACGCTACAATCAATGAGACAAAAGTCTGAGACTGTGGCAGAGTTGCATACGTTATTTGTAGGGGTGTAACGATACATTTTAATAGCGATTCGATACATATCACGATACATGGTTGACGATACGATACATGGACGATATTGGTTCATTCATGGGGATACGATACGATTCGATTCAATGAATTAAAATCGATATAGTAACTATTTAGCAAAGAAAATAAATCTGTGTGAAAGGTGTGGATAGTGCAGATTTTTAAGGGAAACATGTATTATTATGGATATAAATAAGTAAACTCTGTGATTATCTGGCAAATACATGGACATTGTATATTGACAAACCTGCACCTTAATATGAACCCAGAGATTACACACATTTATC
This sequence comes from Nannobrachium achirus, assembly GCF_963921795.1. Lineage (NCBI taxonomy): Eukaryota > Metazoa > Chordata > Actinopteri > Myctophiformes > Myctophidae > Nannobrachium > Nannobrachium achirus. The sequence continues at coordinate 25,355,703 of NC_137814.1, read as the reverse complement.
GATAGACCAGTGTAGCTATATGGAATGGAAAAGTAATAGACTAGTTTGCAAATCCCGCCCCATTCTGCCCTGTTACTATGATGGGACATTTTCCCTGGGCAGATTGTTTTTATAGTGGCAGTGAATGGGATTTTTTTATGTTTTCATAGCCTCATTACAGCTATATAAAGTACCAAAGGAAAAACATCTAGGTGATATTAATAAAAAGGGAAGACAAAGGTACAGTAGTTACATTGCAAAACAGGGGGTTTCCCCGAAAATATGTTTTAATGTGTTTAATCCCAGTGGGACAGAATCACTATTGCAGATTCTTTTATAGTGGAAGTGGATGGGATTTTTTTTTTGTTCATAGCCTCATTACAGCTATAAAAACACATCTACGTGATATTAATAAAAAGGGAAGAAAAGGGTACAGTAATTACATAGCAAAACAGTAGTTTCCCCCCGAAAATATATGTTTTAATTAGTTTAATCCTCTGGATCAGAGAGAGAATAGAAATAGCAATAGAAAGCGCATTGAATCTTGGGTAGGAAGAGGAGAACTATAATCTGTTCTCCTCACATACACGTAATTCTGCCCATTTAAAATATATGTACCCAATCGTAACTAGTTAGACCATTGATAAGGTCCATGTGAACTAGTTTGTTGAAGCTTATTCATTATGATGAGCGAGATCGCCCCCTACTGCCGCGGCCGTACCAGGCGATTGCCGTGCTCCGCACTGCGGACAGTTTTTGAAAGGCTGAAGCAACATTCTCCACTGCACAAACTCCACCCCCGATAGCAAAAAGTGAATGTTTTTTCTGGTTGGCCAGTCAGGGAGTCTCAGGGACCAATCAGAAGGCTGACAAAGGGTCTATTATACCCCTCCTTTTAATGTTTCCTTCTTAAAAATGCTAAATACAATGCAAGTAGGTCGTATCGATACAATCGATTCTTTGCACTGCCGATTCGATACGATACAAATTCAAACGGTACGATTCGATTTTAGCTGTTTTCATTTCGATATACTTCGATTTTTTAAGTTAAAAACAATATTTCGATGCAGTTACTATATCGTTACACCCCTAGTTATTTGTATCTATCTGTGTACAGTATCTATAGATGACTTCAACAGCTAGCTGTGTGCCTTCATAAAATTAAGTGTTCCTTTCTCATTCCCACTGAGGAAAAGATCTGGAGAGCCCCATCCAGGAACCCGGTGTGGCTTGAATTTTGCTCCAAAGCCCAGTGCAACGTTTGACTGGTGCTTCAAGGCCACCCTGGGAAAATACCAAATCACTTCACCAATTTGCAGTCTTACCCTCCCCATGTTTAATACTGTACATTTGTCTGCTATGGATAATTGGAGAAAAAGTAAATAAACAGATAAAGGCTATCGGTGTGATCTGAGCACATCCTGAGCAGCTCCAGCTATGCAGAGGGAGGCCTGTAAAAACAGCGTGTCAAACTAAAGTTGATTACAGGGAGTCGGACCACGTGGGGGCACAGTTTGTGTGCCCTTTAAAACATGCTGAGTTGAGCGTCTTTCATATCTGTGACTCATATTTGTCTTTAGCTGTCAGTCCGGGCTTTCATCCTCTCACCCCGTCTCCATCTCATCCGTCATCCCGCTGCTCTGCGACTCACAGTGAAATGTACGCCTGCTTGAACGCCAACACCCCCCCTCCCCCCCCCCCCTTATCGCTCCTTATTCAAATGACGCCGATGAATATTCACATTGTATTCCCCCTCCGATTCAAAGGGAGATCACCGATTATTCATCCATTGTGACAAACTGCTCCGAGAGCAAATTTGTCTTTTTGATCCCGACATTTATGAGACGATAAAAGAGGGAGTCGTTTCCAAACGGATTTGTCCCCCTCCTCCTCCTCCTCCAGGCACGTGCACACATAGACATCAAAGGAGGCTTGAGCCCGTCATTAAGACCATGAATGCAGTTTTCACTATGGTGAAAGAAATGCAAATGCCACCATGCCACCATGCCATACCTGAAGGCACCATTCAAGAGCATTGCCTTGTATAAACTCTCCTTTAAGGACAACTTTGTTTTTTTACAACAAGGGTTCATATTTTAGATAGTCGTTAGAGAAAAGAAAAGATGAGTGTTAAATTTTCTTCTTTCTATCGTTTTAGTGATTTTAACAATTTGTTTTTTTAGACACAATAAGCACATTCCCAAGATGCACCGCAATCTTTCATGGGCAGAAGTGACTTATGGGGAAATTGCTGGCTTATTGTGTCTAAAAAGACATATTTTATCCACTTGCCCCCACCCACTGAAATCAAAATACTAAAATCGCTAAAACAATAGAAAGTAGTAAATGAAAACATTTCAACACTCATCTTTTCTTTTCTCTAAATACAATCTAAAATATGAACCCTTGTTGTAAAAAAACAAAGTTGTCCTTTAACTTGAATGCAGCGTCTTATGTTGAAAGATTTGCCCTGTCTGTGTAGAAATCCATGTCCATCCATATCTCCAATATTCACTAGATAATCCTTAGTGTAGTGTGGTATCAAGTACCGAAAATAGCTGACCTCCAAGCTCACAATGCGCCACAGCGCGACGCGCTGTGAGCTTGGTCAAGGCGCATACCACATAGGCACCGCCACATAGGCATGGTTGCCGCTGCGTCGCCGGTTCGATTCCGATCCGGACGACGTTTCCCGCTTGTCACTCCCCATCTCTCTCCCCATTTCCTGTCAGTCTACTGGACCTCCCTTCGTCAATAAAGGCAAAAAGCCAAAAAAAAAAAAAAAAAGAATGTCAGCCCTGCCTCTCTAACATATTCTCTGCACGTCCCTGCCCTCCTCCTCGCAGGTGTGGGCCTGGAAGGAGAACGTGTGGGAGAAGGAGAAGGGCACCCTGCTGGAGCGCTACACGGTGGAGCAGAGCAAGCCTCCGTCGCAGGGCGGCGCCGTCCTCTCCACGCTCACCATCAACAACGTGATGGAGACGGACTTCCACTCGCCGTACAACTGCACCGCCTGGAACGCCTTCGGCCCGGGCACCATGATCATCACGCTGGAGGAGACAGGTACGCCCAGGGGCGTCACAAGGGGTAGGAAAGTGGGACTGAGTCACTAGGGCCCAAGGTGGAGGAGGTGGCCCTAGTAACTTTAGCTATTGAAAAATAGCAGATATACAAGCTCACAGCGCAGCACCGAGTGCCGTGCTGCGAGCTTGTAGATCTGGTTAATTTTGAAAAGTCGTGAAAATGTGTGCAAATCTTTGAATATGTATTTTTTTAAGCGGACATTTGTAACTCAAATTTTGCTTCCGGGGGGGGGGGGGGGGGTCCCTGGAACTAAATATTTTGAGATGAGGGTCCGTGCCCAAATTCATATCATTTTGGGGGTCCTTCACATGAAAAATTTTGAGCATCACTGACATGGAAACATGGGTTTCTTGCACACTTTTCTCAAAAATAGCAGATCTACAAGCTTGCAGCGCGGCACTCGGTGCCGCGCTGTGAGCTTGTATATCTGCTATTTTTCAATAGTTAACATTCATGGGGGGGGCCCACAGTGAATCCTTGTACCCAGGGCCCAGAATTTGGTGTGACGCCCCTGGGTACGCCGTGGCGGTGAAACACACTTTCAGTCATGCCTTGTTGTTCTTTCATCGGCACCCGCCGCCGCATTTTAATTAAATCCTGCAATAAGGTCACACTGAAGAGGTCCTTTGTCCATGAGTCGACTTTGAGGCTTAATCAGGAGTTTGGCAAGGGGTGTAGGCTAGGTAGGTGGTGGACGTGGCTCTTGTTTTTATGTTTTTATGTTCTCTGTGTTGTGTCAAATGTGTGTGTTTTGCATACAGGGCTGCTGGGTCAAGACACAGTTCAGTGTGAGCCGACAATAAAGCACTAACTTTTATCATCTCGTCGTTGTCGGGTGAAAACCTTGTATGTCCAAAACCGTTCGTTTTGCATTTATCATTTTAAAAATGATTTAAACTAGTGAAAACAGCAGATTTACAAGCACACAACACCTCACAGCCGATCTACAAGCACACAACGCGAGGCGTTGTGTGCTTGTAGATCTGCTGTTTTCACTACTTTTGTGCGACGGCCTTGTATGATGAAGCAGGGCGAAAGAACTGACAAATTTGAAACTTGGAGATACAATGTTTCCTGCCCGACAACGACGATATCATATCATATCATATCATATCATATCATATCATATCATATCATATCATATCATATCATATCATGTCATGTCATATCATATACTGAGTTGACCGGGGTTCCCCCAGGGGTTTTTATACATAACCTTTTTTTCCCCTTGACACAAAATGTAGTTGCTGAAAACAGCTAATCTACAAGCTCGGGGGCCAGGGTTGCGAGATGGCGCATTGTGAGCTTGTGGATCTGCTGTTATCAGCGAATATTTCCCCCAGAATAGGGACACTGTTCCCAGGGTTCAATGACGTTGTGTAATGGAAAATGCAAATCAAGGCTAGTCAAGGTCAAGGTTAATCAAGGTGGTCTTTATCGTTATGTCTTGTGCGCACCGGTACAAAGGAGTAAAATGGCTATTAGCATTTCACAAGCCTATTTGTCTTTACTCTGGCTAGTGACTGCGGAGCCACTTTCCAAAGGTCATCACTGGGGGTTTGATTTTATATAGCTCAACATGATCTTCATAAAAGTTACAAGATAATTCACTATCCGTCTGTGTTCCTGCCAGCACAGGAGTTTGGCTTCAAACTCTTGTTTTGTGTTTAATTATTCATGCAGTTACTGCTCTTTGCCTTGGCCTGTTGGCAGTGGTGGCAACTATATAACAACAACTGTTGCACATCTTGTCACTACGAGTCAAACAATGTGATGTACCGGTACATACCAAATGAACCTTAACTGTAAAAAACAGGGATCCCTTTAATGAAAAAGCACCATTCAAAAACACAATATACATCTTAACCGATACACAGAATAACTGTGTCATATATCCTTCTTCATCCACCAGCCCTCAGAGTTAAATATTACTGTGTGCACAGTAACAGAACTCAATTTTTAACTGCTCTTTCCATACAGGTCCTATGAGTAAAAATAACTCAACGTCTTGGAAGACTTTTCTGCCAATATTCCAACAATCTTCTGTAAACCATGATGTCACTATTGCAGAACAATGTCTGCCGTGACTGTAATGAATTGCATTTTGAGACGCAGTTCAAGTTCGAAGTCATCGTCAGACCTGCACTCACAAAATGACTGCATCCTTGATAATACAATAATAGATGTTTTAGCATTAGATTAGATTAGATTAGATTTGAGTGATACATTTTTAGGCTGGAAACCAGACGAATCTGCCAGTGCGAAATATATGGCCATGCCAGGCTAATGCACTTTGGGTGAGACCATTTTTCCACTAAATTGATTTACTGCGTAGAAGGTTTCAGGCTCTAAACAATAACACAGCTGCACTTAACGTTCAGAAGTTTGTGAACAAAATGTTGTATAGCGTCATAAAGGATCAGAGAAAGAGCCTTTAGTTAGCCTGTTATCTACAGAAGCCTATACAAAAAAGTGTATAATCCGTTATTAACCTCTTAAACCCTATACTTCATTGACCAGGGCAGTGTTCATTTTGACAGCACATTTTGATTTAGTTTAGTCTTTTGAATAACATTTAATTTAATTTTATTCATATTTTAGTCATCTGTTAGTTTAGTCTTTTGAATAAAATTTAATTAAATTTTATTCATATTTTAGTCATCTGAAAAAAAGCTTTAGTTCTAGTTTAGTCGACTAAATATCATAAGGTTTTAGTCGACTAAATGTATAGTTGATTTTGTCATCAAAATCATAAAATTACTTTTAGCTCTACTGGATCTCTTCCCCACATAGTCCATCCCTAACATTTTAGTCTAGTTTGTATGTTTTGAAGAAATTGACAATATATTTATTTATTCTTAGTCTTAGCTTAGTTTTTATTTTGATTTTTATTATTAGTTTTTGTCAGTGAAAAAAGGCAGTCGACGAAAAACGTTCGTCATAGTTCGTCAAAATTCACAATCTCCAAGCCAATCTACAATTTAGTTCACAATGCATAGAAGATGTGTTCATGTGTTGTTTTGAATTTAGTGTGACTTAGAAAAGAAAGTGACTTAGAAAAGAAAACGTATTGCACACAAACTGGGCTCCAGTTGAAATGTAATCCTCATGTCTGATGAACATGTTGCTAGAGGCGTCACTTGTTGTGGATGCAATGAAGATGTTTGTGATTGTATACGAGCCGGTTCCTTCCTCTTAAAAGACGTTGTGTACACTCAAGTTGTTTTTTTGGATGTGTGTGTTTCTCCTCCTCGCCGGCTGCATTTATTCTGAGCCTGCATCTTTCCAAGAGGTATAAAGAGCTAACCTGGAGGTTGACAAGCTGTTTCCACAAGTCTCCTATAGCAACAATAACCTGTTCAAACTGAATTTTGGAATGCGCCGGTTCGGTCGCCCCACAACCCCCACAGTATGTCGTCGTTGTCCTGTGGAGACCTTGTATGTCCCAAACCGTTTGTTTTGTAGTCATCATTTTGAAAATGATTTAGTGCGAGGCGTTTGTTTGCTTATAGATCTGCTATTTTCACTCGTTTTGTGTGACAATGATGAAGCAGGGCTACGAAAAAAAAAAAACGTACACACTTGAAACTTGGAGATATGAGGTTTCTGCCCGACAGTGACGATATATATATGTATGGTGTGTCTTTTCCAGAGATTGTTCCAGTGGGTATAATAGCCGGCGGTACGGTGGGATCCTCCATCTTGCTGCTCATATTTCTACTGGCTCTGGCCTTCTTCCTCTACCGCCAACGCAAAGGCAGTGAGTACACACACACCTCAGCTGTCCAAACTGTCTATTGTCTGGGGCTGTGCGTGCATGCGCGTGCACGTGTGTGTGTGTGTGTGTGTGTGTGTGTGTGTGTGTGTGTGTGTGTGTGTGTGTGTGTGTGTGTGTGTGTGTGTGTGTGTGTGTGTGTGTGTGTGTGTGTGTGTGTGCGTGCGCGGAGAATGTGCGAGCGTTTGGCCAAATCCATCAGTCTTTCTTCCCTCTCGCTGTCATTCTGCCACCGCGTGTCACACAGGGAAACTCATGCCAGCGGTGTACAGCTCCTCATTCAAATGACATCAATGAATATTCATGCTCTGTGGCGAGCTGCCTTAAAACGCCTACCATAAATTTCTCCTTTGATTATGCCCGCGACGAATTGTACTGATGTAAAATGGCGTGTCACTCACAGGCAGCAAAGCTTTGAATGCAGAATGAAACAGCGGGAGCGCATACTGTATAAACATAATAACAGCCCTTTTTAAAAGAGACCGCGCGCGCTGTATGGAAAAGTCAGTGTCGCTGTTATTGGCCTGAAGCAGTTCCACCACACATTTTAGGTATAAGCGGTTCCAGGCTTTGCAAGAGAATTATTCAGAATAAATTATACTGTGCCAGACCAGGTCATAACATACTGTACCCTACATCAATTTGTGAAAGCTACAATGACATGGGGTTGGAAGTACTCCTCCATACAGACATTCAGTGGCGTCAGTTCAGAAAAAGATAAGGTATGGCAACATGACTGGTGTCATGGTGACACCAGACATGTTGCCATACCTTAGCAACAGGCATGATACATTTATTCTAAGAGGTACATTTAATTTTTTTTTCCCGTTTCTACGGTTTCTTGGGCTGGATATGGCAGCCAGGAACGGTTGTTCAAGTGCAGCTAAACTTGGCATGTTAGTAAACGTGCCACAATTAACAATAATGCATTGCACCTGTGAATTAATTATTAATTATTAATATCATATACTTTGGTTATTCATGCCTAAAGACGTTCAGACGAGCCAAAGCTTGCAATACAGTTTTGGATGCTTGCACTTGGGTTTTTTGTATTGTTTTGTTTCTGTTTTTTTGTGTGTTTTTTACACCTTTTTTTTCTCCACAAAGTATTCGTTATGCCAATTCATCCCTCAGTGTGTTATACTGCTCATGTGTTGTTATCACTGCTGTTGTATCCTATTGGCTCACCTGCCAGTGAGGAGCCCCCACCCGAGGTGCATGCCGCCCCAGCCCCTCCTTCCCCGCTTTTCCTGTTTTTATAGATCAGTTCTCAACCAGTGTGGACCTTTATAGATCATTAACTCTTGAGAGTGTCAAATTAAACCAAATGGACAGTTAAATAATTGTATTGTATTAGAATTGTTATTTTGATCAACGTTTTGCCTGTCATCTCTCCTATTGGTACCACATCAATACAGCACAGAGGATTTGTGGTGTATTATTGCAGAGGTGTATTAGCACTTGGTGCTGTTGTTTGACTTTATGTTCTGGTAGAGAGTGTGTGGCCACACTTCTTAATACAGAGAAGTGATTTCTTGTTGTTACGGATGATGATACTGAAGATAGAACCCTGGCTGCATGTTCACGTGATTTTATTGAATACATTTTTGTTATTAAATCACCAGTTCTCCAGCACGGACGCCTTACTTCTTTTAGTATAGAATAAAGTTAAGGATTACTCTGAAACGAATAGGACGGTGGTTATATGTATCCATACTTTTACTTAACCCATTTAGGCCTAGAATTATTGAATGCTTTAACCAGTGAAAAATAGCAGATATACAAGCTCACGGCGCTGCACCGAGTGCCGCGCTGTGAGCTTGTAGATCTGCTATTTTTGAAAAAAGTCGTGAAAATGTGTGCAAATCTTTGAATATATGTATTTTCAAAGCGAACGTTTGTAACTCAAATTTTGATTATGGGGGGTCCCTGGAACTAAATATTTTGAGATGGGGGTCCGTGGCCAAATACATATCATTTTGGGGGTCCTTGACATGAAAAGGTTTGAGAACTACTGACACAGTAGTGTCTCAAGAACAGACTAACTGAGCTCCAGTTAAGTGAACAGGACCTTTTCTTTGACGATGGCTGGCCAGATTGCTGACATAGAAACATAGGGTTTTTCCAAAAACCTTAGAAGGATTCAAAAGACACTTATAGAATCGGGTCAAAATTCTAATTTTCATGATTTTTTTCAAAAATAGCAGATCTACAAGCTCACAGCGCGGCACTCGGTGCCGCGCTGTGAGCTTGTATATCTGCTATTTTTCAGTAGTTAAAGCATAAAATAATGATACACTATACTGTGTACCCGTTCTGAATGGCTCAAGTATAAAATGTGAGTACGTTTTCCACCACTGACAACAAGGATATCAACCAATAAGCTGAGCTGTGGCTGTCATGTGGTTCCTGCAGGTCGCAGAGGGGTGACGCTGGGCAAACCGGACATCAAGGTGGAGACGGTCAACAAGGAGACGCACAGCCTGGAGGAGGAGGCGGCTAACGTCTCCACGGCAACGCGCATGGTCAAGGCCATGTACTCTGTGAGTATAGACGACCATACATGGTCAAGGCCATGTACTCTGTGAGTATAGACGACCATACATGGTCAAGGCCATGTACTCTGTGAGTATAGACGACCATACATGGTCAAGGCTATGTACTCTGTGAGTATACAGGTAGACGACCATACATGGTCAAGGCTATGTACTCTGTGAGTATAGACGACCATACATGGTCAAGGCCATGTACTCTGTGAGTATAGACGACCATACATGGTCAAGGCCATGTACTCTGTAAGTATAGATGACCATACATGGTCAAGGCTGTGTACTCTGAGTATGGACGACCATACATGGTCAAGGCCATGTACTCTGTGAGTATAGACGACCATACATGGTCAAGGCCATGTACTCTGTGAGTATAGATGACCATACATGGTCAAGGCTATGTACTCTGTGAGTATAGACGACCATATATGGTCAAGGCTGTGTACTCTGTGAGTATAGACGACCATACATGGTCAAGGCTATCAAACACACAGACACACACGCGCGGACGCACACACAGACACACACGCGCTCGTGCGCACACACACACACACACACACACACACACACACACATTCAAATGCAAATGGACACTCAAACTCACATGCGTACACGAATGCAAGACTGCAAGTACACACACTTGCACTCTCATGGGAATGTGCGTGCACACTCAAACACACAAGACAAATACAAATGGCCAAGGAGAGCTAGATGCTGAAAGACACAGATGTACACACATGAATGCACACACGCGCACGCACACACACACACACACATACTCATACCGTTGCACAGAATGCTAAACATAGTATGAATACTAAATATGCATACAAATATGAGCACACACACGGAAGCAGCACAAAAGGAACACGCCGGGCGAGCGCGCACACACACACACGCACACGCACGCACACACGCACACACACACACACACACACGCACACGCTCACACACGCGCACACACACACACACACACACACACACACACACACACACACACACACACACACACACACACACACACACACACACACATACATACATGATTACAAATGCTATCAAGCACAACTGAGGATACTCTAGAAGGCATTGTTCTCAGAGGGGCTCAGCCCTCAAAGAGAGAGAGAGAGAGAGAGAGAGAGAGAGAGAGAGAGAGAGAGAGAGAGAAATAGGGGGAGTGAGAGGGGGGGGCGGTGAGAGAGAGAGAGAGAGAGAGGGGGAGATGGTCTTCCCCCGGGGAGAGGTTTTAAAAACTCATCCAAAGCCTTTGTCCAAAAAAAACAACAACAACTAACGGCTTCTTGCTTCTTGCCCTCAAAACACGACGACCAAAAAAGCTGAAACTGTGCTTTCCTCTCCCCTCCCTCTCTCTCTCCCTCCTTACCTTCTCCTTTCTCCTTTCCTTTTCATTCTCGACCCTCCCTCTCTTTCCGTCCGTCCGTGTGTGTGTGCGTGTGTTTTTTCGTCGTCTGATGGTTTAGTTTTTGCCCTCTGTTTCCCTCTCTCCCTCCACTCAGCCGTTCAAAGATGACATGGACCTCAAGCAGGAGATGAGGAGCGTGGAGGCCCTGGACACCCGCGAGGAGTACGAACTCAAGGTGAGAACCCTTTGGTGGTCACTGCAGGCACGTGCTCTGCTGTGACAACGCTAGCTCTGGTCCACAGCGCTAGAAGGAGTTCTCCTTAACGCTATGGTACTTTTGGTGCGTCTCCCTCCCGCATACCCGCGGTGTATTTTACAATGCGTTTTATTTTTATCTTGATAAGTGAATCTTTATCGTGATGCTGCTAAAACCATAACTCAAAATATCGTCACTGTCGGGCAGAGACCCCGTATCTCCAAGTTTCAAATTTGTCTGTTTTTTCGCAAAGTAAAGCCCTGCTTCATCATAAAGGTAGTGAAAACAGCCTATCTACAAGCACACAACACCTCGCGGCGAGAGGCGTTGTGTGCTTGTAGATTGGTTGTTTTCACTAGTTAAAATCTTTTTTTTTTAAGATTTGTTTTTGGGCTTTTTATGCCTTTATTTGATAGGATAGTAGACTGACAGGAAATGGGGAGAGAGATGGGGAATGACATTTGGCAAAGGTCGTCCGGATCGGGAATCGATCCAGCAACGCCAGCAGGCATCATCATACCCAAGTATGTGGTATGCACCTTGACCACTAGGCCAGTGGGCGCCCCAGATTAAATCATTTTTAAAATGATAAATGCAAAACAAACGGTTTTGGACATACATATGTTATGGATATATTATGTTAGTTCCATTGATCCAAGCCAGAACACAATTGATTGATCGATCATCAAATAACGGCTGAACTCTGAAAATGCATGCTGGCCCACCCATCCGACCACTTCACATAGCAGCCGATGGGGGCGGCATAGCTGAATGGTTAGGGAGCCCTGGGGAACCAGAGCCCCAGGTTTTCCCAGGTTCGATTCCAGGCCAGGGTAGCCATGTCGATGTGTGTCCCTGAGCAAGACTCTTAACCCCTAATTGCTCACGCGATCCTTGTGGGCAGCGAATCAGCTGGGTTGGGCTGACAATACTGAATTTCCCTCGCGGGAGGAAATAGGTAGGTTATCTATTATTCTATTAGGTCAGTGGTTCTCAACTTTTTCAGGCCGCGACCCCCAAAATAATCATATTTTAACTGGGGACCCCCCACCCTGACGAGCACTAAGAGTTGAGGCGTTACATTTTGTATAACATGGTTCTATTGTGAAAATAGCACATCTACATGTTGTGAGCATGTAGATCGGCTATTTTCACAATTTCAGCCTCTAATATTTGACAATTTGACCAATGTTTAATTTGTCATTTTAGAGGTATTACAAAGTCCTTTTTCACTTTAGACATTTGCTATACACTTCAACTTTATGTTGGATTGTTCACTGTTGAGTGAGAAAACAATGTTTCACATTCAGTTAATCATCTGAGGACCCCCCAAAATAATTGGGGGAACCCTCTGGGGGTCCCGCCCCACAGGTTGAGAACCGCTGTATTAGGTGGTCATGGAAAAGGTTGAGAGACATTTGTTCTAAAAGTCTATTTTCACTATATTTGAACAACCCATACTGTTTGCCACTGCCATCTGGTGTGGCATATCATTCTTTCCAAACTGTGATATCGCCCCAGCTGTCTTGCAGAACATGTCCTTGCTCGTGAGGGCCCAGCTCTGGCATGCGTCAATACAGTATTATTATTGAGGGTTTGAGTGCTGAGCGAGCGCGGCGGCTCCCTGACATAAATTAATTCGTTTCAAATGAGAATGAGAATCCATTACCGCCGTACTGCAAGCGTCGCAGTTCATCAGCGGATCAAAGTCACAGTGAGAATTCATGCTGTAATGGTAGCAAACGCGCGCACGATCGGTTTCATCTCGGTAACAGCTGAGCCCCGGCACCCTTGCGTATAGAGTTCTACGTACGCGCAGTTTGTAAAACCACATAAATGATTTATAGATGAAGTTTTCTGCCTGGGTAAGCTGTGGGCTGTGTGACCGATATTTGAGAGAGACTTACAGGGGAATTCCACTGCAGTGCAATATTACAATAATTTACCAGATCGAGGCATGGCTGATTAGATCTTCATAATGTATGTATGCCAAAGCAATCTCTGCGCGGAAATAGTGCCCGCGGTACAAGCTAATTTTGATAATTACCCATACCTCTACACTCATTACATTTTTAAGTACTATTTTACCATCTATAGACCAGTGGTTCTCGACCTGTGGGTCGGGACTCCCAGAGGGGTCCCCAAATTATTTGGGGGGGTCCCCAGATGTTTAGCTAAATGTTAACATTGTTTTCCCACTCAACAGTAAACAACAAGGTTTAAGTGTATAGAGGGTATATGCACATTTCTAAAGTGACAATTTAAGGACTTTTTAATACCTCTAAAATGACAAGTTATACATTGGCCAAATTGTCAAATATTAGAGGCAGAAATTGTGAAAAATAGCCGGTCTAAATGCTCACAACGCCTCGCAACGCAAGGTGTTGTGTGTACTGTACTGTATTATGTACTGTACTGTATGTACATTGATATGAATGTGAGCCAGTGCCGCCGCTGCTATGACGCGCGCCCAGTGGAGATCCAATGGTCATAGACTGATCTGATCTGATACATTGCAAGTAAGAATCAAATCGTTTTTCACCTCATGTGAATGAACTTATCCCTGCCCAGCTCAACAACTATGGAATATCAACTTGGCAGAGCAGTTAGTGAGTCAGGCACCAAAAGGTCTTGTGGCGGCCCTGATGTGAGCTCATTGTACAGCAGATCCAGGAAAGCAACTCTTCGACAAATACAAGAGCGACCCAGAGAGGCATTCCCATCTTAACACGTTTACGCAGCATCTGTGTATCTTGCATGCTGCACACAGCTGCACTCGTATGGATGCTACACTACTGTATATCATGGCCTCTGACAGAATGAATAATGTGTTTATACCCATCTGTAAATGCATTGTGTTCTTATAAACCATGGTGATATGTTAGCATGCCGGTATATGCAGTATAGTGAAAACAGTATTCCACAGTTCCATGTTGCACTGCATTGGTGTCGGTGTTCACTGAAGTGACCAGAGCTACAGTATATAAGCACGACTGGCTCATTACTCGTGTCACTACATTTTCACCCAAAACAACATGTACAGTACAGTACAGTACATGTACATTTTGTACACTTTGTTCTTACATTGTGTTCTCATACTGGGTAATACAGTTTTTGCAAGGCATTATAAATGATAGTCTTTAACATATTATTTTCCCCGTGGGCCAAAGTCTCACATTTTGAGTTGCACAGTCCTGGTAAGTGAAGTGCCGAGGTGGACGGTAGTCTGTAACTGTAAACACTTTTGTGTTCGGCATATTGTCGCTGTCGGGCAGGAAACCTTCATGTTTCATGTTTTTTCATGAAAGAATGCCCAATTTCATACTTCATACTGTCGAATGGCACTGCGACACAAGCAAAAATAGCCAATCTACAAGCTCACAACGCATCGAGATGTGACAAGTTGTGAGCTAGTAGATCTGCTTTTTTTTCTCTGCTGCTAAATGTTCATGGATTTTTTAAAACATTGTAAAATTTCCCCTCACTTTTTAGTCAAAACGTTAATCAATAATGCTTTCGACTGGTAATCATGTAAGCCACAGTGCAGAGTAGATTTTTATTTGTTATTTTATAGACATTTAACCAGTAACAAAGCTGTTTCTGCCCAACAGCAACGATATGCTATAGATCCACAGTATACTGTACAGCAGTGGTTCTCAACCTTTTCAGGCTGCGACCCCCAAAATAATCATATTTTAACTGGGGACTCTAATTTGTCATTTTGGAGGTATTAAAAACTCCTTAAATTGTCACTTTGGAAATGTGCAGATACCCTCTATAGTCCATACACTTAAACTTTATGTTGGTTTGTTTACTGTCGAGTGAGAAAACAATGTTGCACATTAAGTTAATCATCTGGGGACCCCCCCGGGGTCCCGACCTACAGGTTGAGAACCACTACTGTACAGGACCTGTTATTCTCTACATTATGATCTGGCGTCTGAACAGCTGAACCCCTTGTTCTTTCAGGACCCCACCAATGGCTACTACAACGTCCGGGCCACCACCCACGAGGAGGCGCGGCCCCAGTCCCGTGCCATCCACTACCAGGGCGAGTTCCGGCCCCAGAACCCCGGCCGCGGGGACGGCGGAGGTGGACCAACCGGCTCCGTCGCCGGCGGACCTCCGGCCGGGGGTCACGGCGCCGCTAGCGGCGGCATGCCCCCTCCCCCCGGCGGAGGAGGGGTGCCCGGCTCCCGGGCCGGCTGCTACGACCCCCGCCCCCCCTCCAGGATGTCCCACGCCGGCTACGCCCAGTTCAACACCTTCACCAGGGCGGCAGCGGCGGCAGCCGCTCAGAGCCAGCAGCAGCAGCAGGCGCCGCCTCCGGCCAATCCCGTGCTCCAGTCTCCCGGAGACTACGCCGGAGACTGCGGCCTGTTGGACAGCAACGCCCAGCTGGCCTACGACAACTACGGCTACCCCTCCCCCTCCCAGTACCCCAGCTACCGCATGGGCTTCGCCCCGCCCATCGAGGAAGGGCCGGCCTATGAGATGTACCCGACGGGACAAGGGATGAGTCAGGGGCCGGGGCAAGGAGGAGGCCCGGGGCCAGGGCCGGGGCCGGTGCCAACTAGCCCGGAAACGGGCCTGGGGAAGTACGGGAGCTCCACACGCTTCTCCTACTCATCCCCTCCCTCTGACTATTCCCACAGACACACGCAGAGAATGCAGACTCATGTGTGACACTGATATACACATGGACATAGTTTTCTGCAGTGGTGGTACTCTAACACACACACACACACACACACACACACACACGCACACACACACACACACACACACACACACACACATTGACACCCCCTTCTACATACTTGAAATTCAAGCTTCTACTCCATTTTTTCGTACACTACAAAATCCCGAGTGTCACTTCACTAAGTGTGGAGCGTGACAAATAAATGATACAAAAATCACCGGTGAATATTCAGCATCGAAACAGTAGTTTGCAGTGAAAAACTCGACCGCGTAATGTTTGCCTTGTGTGACTGTATTGATGACGCAAACAAGAGTTTGAATTTCCAGCGGATTAATTCTGACATAAAAGAGGAAGGCCTCCGGTGTGTAAAGCTCAGTTTGACACTCTGGGGGTTTGTGTTGTGCAGTAGCTAGTGCATGAGGTTTGGGTTTGGCATACATCAGTGGAGTTATGCCTGACGTGTACTTGGTTGTGTGCCGGTTGCACAGCACCTGCACACAGCTGAGTGTAACTCAGTGCACACACACCACACAAGTTAGCAGCAGTAGTGTGTACAGATAGCAGCAATACATAAAACAAGTTATCTCACACTCACACTACATTGACACTCAAACACTTTAGCTTGATCTTTCTACCGTGTGCAATGCCACACGCCGAGACTAAAGGCAGCGAAAGCCACAATCAAGAGAGAGAGAAAGAAAGAAAGAAAGAAAGAAAGAAAGAAAGAAAGAATGAGCGCACTTTTTTTTGACAAGAAGAGGCAGAGCTGGAGGGTTGAAGGTGCAGAGCGTTGTCCTTTTCTCCCTCTGTGCCTCCTCTCGCTTACAGACAATATCCCTGCTTCAACTCTTTCCCCTCACATCCCATTTCTGTATATATAAGCAAAAAAAAATGAAGAGTCGGGGGTCATTTTCAGAGTTAATATTATTACCTTGTACAAACCTATACAGTATATACAGTACAGTGTGATGCAGTACTTTGACCTATGGAAAACCTCCCTCTTGTACACACACACACACACACACACACACACACACACACACACACACACACACACACACACACACACACACACACACACACACACACACACACACACACACACACACACACACAATAATACAGTACATATCCACACAGAAAGACCTCTGTGATTTCCACAGCATCGGGGCAGCTTGGACTCTGCTATCAGCCAGTTTTGAACCTCCTTCACCGCCTAATGCCTCTTGCTGCTGGGCGGTGCAGGACGGAAATGGCACATAGCATACAATATCTACCTGTACTTTAGGTGGGATATGCTTCCTTAAAAGTGCTACATGTGCCATGACGCGCACGCAAGGTGTGAAGCTGCGTAAACTCCCATTGCTATGGCCACTTAAACCCCAATGTCTTTGGGCGGAGAACATTTGGCGAAAACAGACGATCTATAAGCTCTCGCTGAGAGCTTGTGAATGGGCTATTTTTGGCGAATGTACGCGTCGCATCGGTGAAGAGATTTGGCGTAGATGGGAAATACTAGCAGACCTAGCATAGAGTCCTGAGGGACTTTGGTCAAGTATTTGGGGTTTAACTGGCTAAAGGACGGGTCAATATGGCCACCAGTGAGATGTTTCGTACAACGGCCACATCCAGAAGAAAGGAAAGGGGCGGGCATGGTAGCAACTAGCAAGACACTTAAGATGCTCCTTCCTCGTCTTTAATTTTATATTATGTGTCATAATATTACATTTGTATACCGTACGTTTCACCTGTATGCTGTATATTTGTTGAAGAGACACATTTGGGAGAGAAAAGCGCCTTTGCGTTCCATGAACTTCTGCAGTTTGTACAAAAATACCTCCCCATCTTCAAGTGTCAAACTATTTGTTTCTCTCACTTGCACAGTAGAGTAGACCTTTTTTGTTCCATATTTATACTGAAAAATACAAAAAGACAAGAAAAAAAAAGAGAAGGCATTTAAAACATTTTATAGTATTTTTATAAAGAGTTGTGGACCAAAGGTTCAGAGTTTTGGGTGACATTCACTTTTTCTCCATCAAAGGCGATCGTGAAGTGTTGTTTTTTTTTTTTTTAGCTTTTTCTTTGAAAGGAGATGGAAGAGGCTTTTATTTTTTAAAGGGGACGAGGTAGTCTTAGATTGGACAATTTAATGATCAGCAGTTTGACCAGAGAGCCTTTTATGAACAGTCTTGGTGGCTGACAGAACTTCGAGACACTGTTCACTTTGCGCACTGTTGCCAAAACCCTTTTTAAAACATAGAACAGGATTAAGTCTGTACTGTGACATATCAAGAGAAAGGTACTTTTATAAAGTGATGCAAAGAGTTTGACCTACAGAAGTATGGTACTTTATACGTTTATATGCGTAATGTTCGTGAGCTTGCGCTGCAAAATATGGTATTACTTTGTGTCAGTGTTTGTATGTTCCATAACTCTTTAGGAGCATACTGTAAACTAAAGGTACATACATACAGTATTAGCATTTTACTGTACATGCTGAATAATACCTGCATTGCCTAGTGTGAAATTGAAATCTTTGATTTTATTGTCCTTTCAGCCAGCCGAGGGCACAAAGAATCATCTAGCAACCTCTTCTAGGAAAAAACTTTTTGCTATTTTGCTACAGTATCCACATTACTGTTTAAATCAGGGGTCTTCAACAGGGGGTCCGGGACCCCTAGGGGGTCCTCAGAGTTACTACAGGGGGTCCTCCAAATCTTTGAGTGATAGAACGTTTTTTTCCCCCCCATATTCTGAGAACTTTAGCCGAAAATAGCCGATCTACAAGCTCACATCGCTGTTGTGAGCTTGTAGATCGGCTATTTTCGGCAAAGAGGTTTGGTGTAGAGGGGAAAAAAGAGCAGAGTGAAAGGTCAAGTTTATTAAGTATTGACGGTTCAAGTAGTTCTGAAAACACAAATTGATTTGAATCCAACATACGCTGATGATTGCGCTGTCAAACTATGAAACTATATGGAATCTATGAAAAGGTTATGGGGGGTCCCTGCTTCATCTCTCTCTCAAGTAACTAAGGGGTCCTTGGCCTGAAAACGTTGAAGACCTGGTTTAAATTGTTACTGCACTAAACAATGCAGTACATGGGGGCTTTTACCATTAGCTAGTGTACTATTGGAATCTTAAGGCGGTATTATTTACTGATGTGTGAACATCATCGTCTTGTGAGCAAGAGCACTAGCTCTGAAAAATCATTGCTTAATTATACTTCTTGACAGCGCTGTCAGTCTTCAGTACATCATGGCCTTGGAATCATTCGTTTGTAACCATTCCCACAGATGTTCCCACATCCATTAACTAAGAATGGTTATATATTTTCTTCTTCTTCCACACATAAACATTTTCAATTATCTAACTACCGAACAAATCAAACCGTGTAAAAAAAAAAAGAACGAATATGAGGCGACATTGTGTGAGGTTGACTTTTGAGCTATTGTGATTCCAAGGTCACGATTCTCTATGGCTCTAGAACAGTGGTTCTCAACCTGTGGGTCGGGACACCCAGGCCAGGGGGGTCCCCAAATTATTTTGGGGGGGGGGGGGGTCCCCAGATGTTTAGCTAAATGTTAACATTGTTCTCTCACTCAACTGTAAAGTGAATACATGGTATCTGCACATTTCTAAAGTGACTTTAAAGATTTTTTTAGTACCTCTGGTCAAACATTGGTAAAATTGTCAAATATTAGAGGCAGACATTTTGAAAATAGCAGCTCTACATGCTCACAACGCCTTGCAACGCATGTAGATTGGCTATTTTCACAATGGAATAGATCCGAGTCAAACTAAAAGTAATGCCAACTCCTACAATTCCAAGTGCTTGTGCAGGGTGGGTGGTCCCCAGTTCAAATATGATTATTTGGGGGGTCGCAGCCTAAAAAGGTTGAGAACCACTGCTCCAGAAGACAGAGCGAAAACACAACACGCTTTTACAGCACGGACGCATACTGTTACCTCATTAAACCCCCCTTTTAATAGGGTTCAGACTGCAGCAGGCGATCTGCATTGATGTGACCTTGAGTAAGGCAAGTCAATTTGATGAAAAGGAAGTATTGAGGCCAGTGGGTATGCACGCATGGGCCATCTGGATACTTACAGGACACAGCCAACTCGCTAGCTGATGCTATACAGCCCATCTTTATGCCTGCATGTTAGCAATTAGTTCTTACTTGCTCATGGTGCAAATGATATCATGACAGTAAGAATATGACAGACTTAACAAAGATACAAAGAAAAATGTGTATGTGCCAATTTGTTTGATCCGTGAATCCGTGATCAAGGATGTGGGATTTCCACGTTTTTACCACTTCTTTGTCTATGGACAGGCGGATCAATTTGCACTTCCCGGCGTAACCCCTCCCCGATGAGCAGAAAGTCAAAAAGGTGACACGCAGACAGCAAATAGTGTAGCCTCCCTGGTTTGAAACGTTTGACCTCCAATCGTTTGGAATGCCCATTCTGCAACGGCTCTCTTTTTTTTGTATTCCCGTAGAAAAAACAAATATGTATAGTAAATAGACCTCTGACTAGCTTGTATATACATGTGTGTGCGTTGGGTGGTGTGGGGTGGGAGTTATAATATATGTTACAGAATATAAGAACTTCACGAGCTCATTCCAATCCAAACATTCACTTTTGTTTCATAGATGCCTTCCCTCATGTCAAAGATCAACATTATAAATGTTATTTTCTATGGTATTGTATTACAATATAGTATGTCACCACCAATGGAAGGACTGATGTTGAAGTTGTACACATACTAGTATTCTATGTTCCTTTGTATGCGTGGATTGGGGGTAGATAAAGGGAGTGGGTCAGTGGCACATTATTTTCTATGGCCATAATGACTGCACAACCAGGGCACGAAATGGGCAAATTTCCTTGTCCCAAATAGGCCAAACCTAGGCTAGAAGCAGGCAGGCAGGCCTGGCCCATGGCATGGAGGTTCTCCAAGCTCTTTTCAATCCATGCTGTCTCATGCAATCCCTGGCCAATAGAGACTCCTGTGGACTGGTGTTCATTTTTTCATATCTTTGGAACCTCCATCGGGGCGCCAAAAGGTGTGCTGAGGAAATGCAGATAAACAGTTATGGTGCTGATCGTGCGCCGAAAGCAGTTATTCATGCTCACAACACATTGTGAACTTGCATATCTGCTACTTTCGGTGTGGGACAACATCATACAAACGGAGCATACGCATGATGTCAGGAAAGCCAGCGCACTGTTTTGTGTGCCTCCTCCGGGTGCATGTTGTGGACACATCTGTGGACTGGTACATGCATGCATACATGCGTGTCGGCAAACCCATAATCCCAACACGTTCCTGTGTGATCTTGCGGGAGGGGAGCGCTGGGCTGTAGGATGTGACGGAGGAAGGAGGGAGAGAGAGAGACAGAGATGGAGAGAGACATCATGTTGCCTTAGGACATGAGGAATGAGCAGAGACAGTCCCTCTCGTCCCTCGTCCAGCTGTTGAGCCCGTTCTGCTCCTTAAAGAGGGAGTGGACGACTGCGATAGGGTTTTTTCTTCTGCTTTATGGTTGGCATTTTCGAGTATATTAAGACAATGATCTGTCCAGCGTATGAAGGATTTCATATCATTTTTTTTTTGCACTTAAAAAGTGTGTGTGTGTGTGTGTGCGTGTCTGTGTGCGTGTGCGTGCGTGCGTGCGTGCGTGTGTGTGTGTGTGTGTTTGCGTGCGTGCGTGCGTGCGTGCGTGCGTGTGTGTTTACTTTTAATCAGCATATACCCTCCATATCATCGTTGTCACATTCTTATTTTATATTCTTACATATTGTTCTTCAGATAAGATTATATATTGTATTATTACGTTCTGTTTTTGGTATTTGTTTCTTTCTATATCTGTTCGTCAAGACAAAAAAGAAGAAAAAGAAAACGTAAAAAAAAAATACCGTGCAAGATATTGAAACGTTTCTTTTATTTTCATGTTACTTTTTCTGTTTGTTGTATAACTTTTGTTTTGCAAATTATATGTAATTATTTTTCCACAGTATTACAGAAAATAAATGATACACGGCTTTCATAAGAACAATGACAGGACCTCCATTGGTTTTGTGACTGCTCCAATATTCCACCTTTAGCCACTTGAAACCCAGCAAGCCCCAATTAGCTCACAACATGTTGCAAGTAACTTGCAACAAGACAAGTTGTGAGCTTGTAGATCGGCTATTTTGGGCGAAGAGATTTGGTGTAGACCAGGGGTGGGCATTGGGCAACTTTGATGATGGAGAGGGCCACTAAATTTCCACACTCACTCCAGGGGGCCTGACGGACAGAAACCTGTTATTTTCCGTATTTTAACTGAAGTGAAGGTGGGGGCAGCATGTGGCCCGCGGGCTGCCTGTTTCCCATGTATGATGTTCATGTAGACCAGGGGTGTCAAACTGCCATTTCGCGGGCATTTTGCGGCCCGCGAAGAGGTCCAATGCGGCCCGCGACGGACCCCCGGCGGCCATCTTGAAAAAAAAAAAAAAAAAAAAAATTTTTTTTTATTTTTTTTTCAAATTTTTTTTTTGGACCTCCAAAAATGTAGTAGGCATGATCGCAATCACGAAATTGCATGTTTAACCCCCATACCACACCACATTTGAAGAAAACATAATGGCTTCTATCTCATGAATGCCTGAACGGATTTCCAAGCGGATTTTTTTGTTTGAAAGCTGTGAACAGCGTGCACACACATGGTGCATGATCTAGGCATGGGCATGCATGATCTGTGCACTATGAATTACATGGAAGTCTATGGAGACTGAGGCATCCTGGTACTTGGCAGCCATTTTGAAAAAGCAGCAAATGCGTTAATAGTAGAAAAGAATATGTATAACTTCAAATTGAGTTGTTCTACTTTCAATGTTTTAATTGGGCTCCTTAAAAATGCATTGTTTGTTTTCAGTGTCTATAATTAAAGTAGCTACATAGTCAGTTACTGAAATACAATGCTGTGTAAAGGCCTATTCACACTGAGCACTATATACGTATAACTTAATCTTATGTATATATATGTGTGTGTGTGTGTGTGTGTGTGTGTGTGTGTGTGTGTGTGTGTGTGTGTGTGTAAACACCTTTGACAATCTAATTGTCTCAATAGAAGAGCAGGAGAACTAAACACAATCATCTCAATTGTTATATTGTAACACTACCATTCAGAATAAAATGTGATTTTATTGGCCAAGCAAAGTAGGCCTGCATAATACAAGTGTTAACTATACAAGCTGAAACTCTGGAGTCTCAGGTGATCATAGCTGAAACCTCAGAACAATAGCCACACATTAGCAACCATAACTACAGATAGCCACCCATTAGCTAACAGAAACTGCTTATGTAAATGCTGGAATGTTGGAATTTTAAAAAGCTAATCTCTTTCACTTCAAATTGCATAAATTAGCTATTGTTCATAAGTACTGTAGTTATAGAACTGACTGCCAACAGACTAAAAAACAATGCTGGTATAATAGCCATTCACACTGAGTGTAATAGTTTGGAAAATCGTTTGAAAATGTTCACTGTGTGTGTGTGTGTGTGTGTGTGTGTGTGTGTGTGTGTGTGTGTGTGTGTGTGTGTGTGTGTGTGTGTGTGTGTGCGCGTGCATGCGTATGTATATGCATATGTTTATATATACACACATATGTTTATTTTATATATATATATATATATATATATATATATATATATATATATATATATATATATATATATGCACACTTAATGGCACTTAGCTGGATATGTGTGCTCGTGCGCGGCCCAGCTCAAGTCACCTTTTGACCAATGTGGCCCTCAACCCAAAATGAGTTTGACACCCCTGATGTAGACGGAAGAAACTCAAGTCCAGTTCTCTAAGACTATAGGGGGTTTAAGTGGTTCAAAGCCACAATCCCTAAGTTTGACTTGTCATCCCCAGTTTACTTCCCGTATCTGTGTGAAGTAGGTGCATGGCCACCTTTTTAGGAGATCAGAAGCAGGTTGCGTCTATCATTTCCAATGGAAGAGTGAACATGACACAACTTCTGAACCATTCTTTAGCCCCATAGTCACTGAACTAAATATCTAAATCCAGCTAAATCCAAATACAGGTAGACTAGCATAAACATTTTCATCGAAAAACCAAACCATACATACACCAAAACAAATTCATACATATTTTCCATGACGCATTCTTATTACATAATCCCAAAACGCAAAAGAAAGCCTTACCTAATACCAAATCAAAATAACACTTCAGTCCATTTCAAAACGCATCAGATCAAAAAGAACCTCCTGACCCGCTCTGATCATGGAGGTTCCCCTTCGACCTCCGGTTCCGTCCATACAGGCCACCTCCCACCAGTGGAAGCCAGTCCACTACCAGACCCCGGGGAAGCAGGGCTGAGGAGGCGGGGTGGGGAAAGGCTCAAGTGTAAACCTAAGCCTGACACCCCCTCCACCTCAGCCCTACCATACCCCTTGAGAATTAAGAAACACTGTCCTAGTGGACTCCTAATGTGCCATACAGTAGTGTCATAGTAAATCAGTGTCATACATATTCTGAAGAAAACCTGGTGACTGACATTCATTAATGGGGTCATTAATCTAAAATTTGCCAAAGACAAGGCCAAGTCGTGCCATGGACACACATTTGTCAGTGTTACAGTACAGACATATTGATGACATGTTGTGCCAAACAGACAGCATTCTGCTCACACCTAACAGAGTAATATGGACTAACTAGCCTGGGATCACTTCCAATTTGGGGTTTCTCATCCGGTCGGGAGCGGAAACAGCCTACAGTACGTCATTTTGTACGTCATCAGACAGACTACACTTTGGTCGGAACTACCAAACCGGAATCAGTTTTAACCCAAAACAATTCCCTGCGCTCAATGACATAATAATTTTAGGGCCTACCCAATAAAACCCTTGATGTGTTTTGCATATTTTTGGAAAAGTGCGTTTGGTAGCTATATCCATCTTTTAGTCCAACTCGCAGCGACTGGCAAGGCTACACTTCTCCAGCATTTAAATAGGGATTGGGGAAACAAACAGGGGGGACCAAAACAAATCGACACCGCTTCTCCTGCCTGTTGCCGGTTTAGGCCACGCCTAGACCGGATCAAACGGCATGTTTAAAACAAATACCAGGCTTTCCTCAGAGGTGGAAAGACTGGTGACCTGAGGTTAAAGACTAACAAACATCACAGAAATTAGGACTGTAGGCTAATACTTATACACAGGGGGAGGATTACTAACAGGAGACACCTGGGAAGATTGCATCAATTGACACCAGGCTGGGGAATGAAACAGAGTATCAGAACTAAAACATCTAGACAGTGAACATACTGAACATAGAACTGTGACAACTGGGACAAATTTATGAAACTAAACTTAACATAAACGTACAAGGCCTGAATATCAAGTTGAAGATACAAAAAAAAAGTCGGCTATTTTCGGTGCTTGATACCACACTGAACTAAACATAATTAAGCTAATACTGGAGATGTGGCATACAGCATGGATTTCTACACAGAGAGGGCAATTCTTTCAACATAAGATGCTGCATTCAAGTTCAGGAGAGTTTGGACAAGGCAATTCTCTTGAATGCTGCCTTCATGTATGGCATGAAAAGAGGGCATTTGCACTTCTTTCGCCATAATAAAAACTGCATTCATGGTCTGGAGAGGGCACTTTTTACTGATGGATAAAAGGGCAGGGGCTCAAGCCCCCTTTGATGTCTATGTGTGCATGTGCCTGATCTTCTCTCTTTATGTCTCGTTTCTCCTCTCTCCTCGCCTTGTGTCTCGTCTTGTGTCCTCTCCTCTCCCGTCCTTGTTTCCTGTTCCTGTCCAGTCATGTCCTCTCCTTGTCTCCTCTCCTTGTGTCTCCTGACCTAGCTGTCCGCTCTCTCCTTGTTGCTCACGTCTTCTCTCCTCTCCTTGTGTCCAGGGGTGTCGCACCAAATTCTGGGCCCTGCAGCGTACAAGGATTCACTGTCACGCATTATTTTGTGCTTTAACTATTGAAAAATGGCAGATATACATGCTCACAGCGCAAGCTTGTAGATCTACTATTTTTGAAAAACATTTGTGCAAGTCTTTTTTACCCGATTCTATAGGCCTAAATATCTTCTAAATCCTTCCAAGGTTTTTGAAAAAAAACCTATGTTTCTATGTCAGTGATGCTCAAACTATTTCATGTGAAGGACCCCCAAAATGATATGTATTTGGCCAAAGACCCCCATCTCAAAATATTTAGTTCCAGGGACTCCCCAGAAGCGAAATTTGAGTTACGAATGTTCGCTTAAAAAATGCATATATTCAAAGATTTGCACACATTTTCACGACTTTTCAAAAATAGCAGATCTAGTACACTCGGTGCCGCGCTCTGAGCTTGTACATCTGCTATTTTTCTATAGCTAAAGTATAAAATAATTCCAGGCCCCTCCACCTTGGGCCCTAGTAACTCGGCCCCACTTTCCCCCCCCCTTGTGACACCCTGCCTGTCCGCTCTCTCCTGGTTGCTCACGTCTTCTCTCCCCTCCTTGTGTCTTGTGTCCTCTAACTCCTCCTCTCCCCTGTCCCCTTCCTATGTCCTCCTTAATGTCTCCCCTCACTTGTCCTTCTCTCCTTGCTTTGTTCTCATTTTAACCCTCATATCTCAACTTCTTCTCATCCTTATTGCTTACATCTCCTCCCCTCTCCCCTCTTCTAGTCTTATTGTTTCTTTTGCCCTTCCTCCACTGATCTTCATCCCTCCTCTCTTCTCTTCTCTCCTCTCCTCTCCTCTCCTCTCCTCTCCTCTCCTCTCCTCTCCTCTCCTCTCTGGCATCATGAAAGGGAGGTGCAGGAAAGGAGACATATAGCAAGGCAGTGGATGTGTAGACAGACAGACAGACAGACAGACAGACAGACAGACAGACAGACAGACAGACAGACAGACAGACAGACAGACAAAATGACACGTAGACACATGCACACCCTTGTGCACACACGCACACGCGCGCACGCACACACACACACACACACGCACACACACACACACACACACACACACACACACACACACACACACACACACACACACACACACACACACACACACACACACACACACACACACACACAGAGGCATATAGGCATAGGCTATAGAAGGCTCCCTGCTTCGTCCTAGCCTCTGTGGTTAGTGATTATACTCCCTCTCCCCCCACTCCCACTGAGGAATAATGCGTGGAATAACCTTCAGGAATGTTCTGCTCCTCCTGACTCCCTTCTTGTCTCATCTCCCCCCTCCCCACCCCACCCCATCCCCACCCCATCTGAGGCAGTCAGTATGGATTATGGCCCTTCTCGTGTCTGGCACCGCACTCAGTACCAGAGATATATTATCATATTATTGGAGAATGATGTAATGCATTCTAAGACATTTGTCCTTCGCGCACCCTCTGTCCCTCCGCAGATGATGTCACTGGCTTTGTGTTTTGGAAGTGGAGAGAGAGAGAGCGCGACAGACGCGGCTGTTCGGGGGACAGCGTTTTGTTGTGCGCTGTCGCCATCTTGTGGTGGGAAAAGATGGTGTCGCCTAAGCTAAGGGGAGAAACAAAAATTATGAAACAGTGGCAGAGCAATTTTCTTATGCCCTGTAAATGCAGCTTAATATTCTATACAGCGATACATTGAACATTATACCAGAAACATACACCTGGAACTGTTGTAAACCAAAAACTTTATTAGATTAAGTGTTCTCAACCTTTTTAGGCCACTGCTCCCTATCCAATATCCAGGCCACCCTACCCTATTAAAATGCAAGCTTTTAGCTTTTTATTGTGTATTGTGTTGCTTATAGGCTAGGCCTATAGAAAACAAATCAATTTCCAAATCAGGTTTTCCACTAAACTAACACGATAATGTTAGTTTGATGTTGGCATGTTGTCAGTATCTGAGAATCATTATAGGCTACTACTGACCTGACACTGACCATGATATTGACCTCAATATTGACATGATACTGA
The DNA here is from genome assembly GCF_963921795.1 of Nannobrachium achirus. Classification (NCBI taxonomy): domain Eukaryota; kingdom Metazoa; phylum Chordata; class Actinopteri; order Myctophiformes; family Myctophidae; genus Nannobrachium; species Nannobrachium achirus. Next base: position 25,327,984 of record NC_137814.1, on the reverse strand, counting down.
CTATAATTGACATACTGACCATGATATATTGATATGATATTGATATTGATATTATAATGATATGACACACACTGATACAGAATATGTTGCTGACCATAGAAACACAAATATTGGTTGTACACTCTTGGACACATTTGGATTCAAGATTCAATAACTTTATTGCCATGTCAACAAAGTTGATAAGAATTTGTCTTGGTTCACTCTCAAACATATTAACAAAAAAGAAAAACAAGGACAGTGCAACATACAAGAACACCCATAAAAACACAAGAAGGAAACAACGGGAAACAATCCCTGCAGCAGTTTAAAGTGCTATATACATAATACAGTACATATTGCCAGATAAGTGCATAACGAGTCAGTGCAAGTTCAGATGTCTAATAGCTGGGGTATAGGTGCTGTCTCTGAAGAGGGATGTTTTGCATGTTTTGTATGGGTCGGCAGTAATAAAAAAAAAAGTCACATTCACTCAATACATTAAAGGAGTAGTTCACCCTCAAAATGACTTTTTTTCTATTGATTAGTCATGCCATGGAGACTAGAGTTCAATAATATTTTTTGGTTTTTGTCACATTCCTAAAACAAAAATTTGATTTGAGTAAATTTACCCCCATTCATTCCGGATGGGGGCCCGTTTCGAAACGGGTCCCCATCTGGAACGAATGGGGGTAAATTTATTGTTATCACATTTTTGTCTTAGGAATGCGACAAAAAACTAAAAATATTATTGAACTCTAGTCTCCATGGCACGACTAATCAATAGAAAAAAAGTCATTTTGCGGGTGAACTACTCCTTTAAAGCATAGCATAATAAGCAGTGGTGGAAAAGAGTACATTTACTTGAGTACTCTGCATTTTGGGACAATTTAATTTAATCTTTTACAAGCATGACATTCGCTTCCACTATATTTCAAATGTTTTTTTTGTTTTTTTTTACTCTACACACTACATTTCTATAAGGGACCCAAACGTACCAAAATCCATTATGAATTAAACACTATATTTACTTTGAGTATTTACTATTATTTACCAAACCAAGGCTCTTTGCTGCATGGTATCCCCCTCTGTCTGTCTGTCTGTCTGTCTGTCTGTCTGTCTGTCTGTCTGTCTGTCTGTCTGTCTGTCTGTCTGTCTGTCTGTCTGTCTGTCTCCTCTCTCTCTCTCTCTCTCTCTCTCTCTCTCTCTCTCTCTCTCTCTCTCAGTGTCACCATGCACCTTAAATCACACTCACAACTTCTTCCTCACTCATCTAACCCAACTCTTTGTAATTGATGTGATGCTTTTTCTGCTTTTGAAATTGATGTTATCCTAGATAAAGTACTACCGTATGTTCTATCCGCCTGTCTTTCAATGTTATATGAGATACGTAAAGTGGTTCCTGTGTAAATAAGCCGTAAGGCTTTCTAGGATCTCCTTTTAGTTGACCTTGTACCAGTAATTTGTGCTGTCATGAAACTACAGTACCTTTTTCTTTTTGCAGACTGATAATAAACTCTTCAATCAATCAATCAAAAAAACTCTTCAAGGGCCAGTCTCTGTAACCATGCAGACGCTATGTAAACATGACCAGAGTGAAGGGGGAACCCAGTCGTGGGTCTGCTGGGAGCTGAAAATCATGGTTGACCTCGTTTGAAAGAAAAATGCTAAATACAAATAAAACACCACAATTTTAAATACTGTAAATGAACATGAACTTAATATTCGTGGCACGTCAACAAATAGAAAACACTACTAAGACTAGAAATGTATTGGGCTTGAATATTGCCGTATATTGCTCTCTGAGTGCATATAAAAGGTAACCTTTCACTCCAATTGTCCATCAATAAGATTGTCCATCAATTCTTTGATATAAATTGTCCACAGAAGGTTCACCCAAGGGATCTTGCATAAGCATCAAATGGATCTTTTGAACCTTAATATTGAAATCCGAATTGCCCTGTCGGTTTGGCGCAAACAGATCCTCTTCACCACATAAACCCTTTATGGCCCCTCCTTTCCTTTTCCTCTGCACCAAATCTCTACACACTTGTACTGTAGATCTGCTATTCTCTGAAATGCTGAATGTTCGGCCACATAATATAGGGACACTAGCAGGGCAGGAATTTCAGGGAGGCCACAAAGGCCATGGCCATCACCCCTCAATTTGGCCTTGTGCCCCTCAAGAAAATGGCATGCTCTGAGGCCACGGTTGCCTTAATGCCCCAGCTGACTGGACCACTTCCTCCTCTGTCTCTTTCTTGTCAATAAGTAGACACCAGTGTCTCTTTCTTGTCAATATGTAGACACCAGTGTCTTTTGTTGAGATTCTGGATTCCCCAGAGTCCACATCTTTAAACCAATCCAGTAACTTTGATTGGTGCAGGGCTGAGCATGGATTAGATTGTAAATACCATAATTTGTCTTTCACTGCAGATAACGGTACAACGTTGTGGTCATGTTTGTGGCCTACAAATTAAAATTAAAATTAAAATCATCCTTAACCCTTAAGTTAACAAAACCCTTACAATCTTGTTTTATTTGTGGCCTTCCTGCCCTGGCTTTTGGCCTTTGTGTCCTAAAAAAACACCAAAGGCCAAGTGGCCTTGCCCCTAAAATGACAAAAATTCCAGTCCTGGGCGCTAGGGTTCATGTGGTTTGAATGTCTTGCAGATGCAGAAGTCCCTCTGAGGGTCCTATAGTTTTACCAGTGAAACAGGGTCCGGGTGCTTGCGCTCATGTATGAGCTCGAGCTTCGGCAGGGCAGGTGTCCTGCCTTTGGATATGCTGTAGTCGGCCGCCCCCTTTAAATAATCCGGCAGAGTTGGGTCTTTGAGCACCTCCTCGAACTCGTGCACGTGCAGCAACTGGAGGAATGCAGAAGGACGCAAAGGACAGGACACGGGAGACAAGACAGCATTAAGTGATGCTGGTAGAAATACAGTCACAAGACATTTTAAATCAAGAAGTCACACAGGCAGGCAGTCCTACCTCGACTGAAGAAGAAGCAGCTTTTGCCTGGCTCTTCAGCTCCATGGTTTTGAGATCTGCGGAGTAAGACAGAGTTAAAAGCGTCCCAATCTTGGGCATTTCATAGGCCTATTAGAACTATTGCATCGTGACATAACATGATGAGCTTAGAGGTCAGCTATTTTGGGAATCATTTATAACAATTTTGTAGTCAAGTGGTTAAGTGATTAAGTGGCTGAGTGGTTAAAGGGCCGTAGGGCTGGTCTGGCATGTTTAAGCCATTGATTATGAATCACAGTATACTTGACATTACGACCATTTTCCAAAGCATGTATTGTTTCATTTTTTGTCACATTTATATTATCGTTGGATTTTAATGTTTAACAACAACAAAACTACAATACACATACATGTAGTAAGTGTAGTGAATATGGCACCTAGTATAATTCTTCTCTGGAATAAGGAATTAGGGTGTTGTGATTAGGGTTCTCAAAAGTAAAACTGCCCAATATTACCAGTACAATAAGAAAAACTGAACACATGTCATATGGAGAGTGTTTTTCAATCATCTCCACCCTGCATATCACCATTTTGAGGCCCCATCCAGCATTGATCAGGATGTAGACTAGACTAGAGATTAGCCTATTAACAAAATCATCTTCTTTTTTTACAACTACTGTAAATGTTACCTTGACCTGGCATTTCACTCTGTATTAGGACTATATCAATCAGTGAAAAAGAAACTGAGAAAATCTATTAATTTCTAATACAAGCAAACCAATGTTGGGGAACACCACCACAGTCTGTTCTAGATGAGATTTGGGAGATGGAACCTCAGAATAGGGGAGTTACAGTATCTCTAGAATGACATTATTCTCTTCCCTTAACTGTCCTTCCCTTGATATAATTAAGTCGAAATTATTGGGGAAATGATTTACAAGATCAATTGTTCTGGATTGGAGTTCTCACCCAGATGGAGTTCGCTAATCCTCTTATCTGTGGCCGACATGGGCTAATACAGTTTAGAGTGCTACACCGTCTCCACTTTTCAAAAGAGAAGCTTTCTATGATTTATCAGGTTTCAGCTCCCAATTGCAACACAATCGTCTCTGTCGGGAGGAAACCTCATTATGTCCAAAACTGTTTCAGGATTAAAATTCATGTACCGCAAAAGTAGCAGATCGACAGGCTCGAAAAGCGGCTTGCAGAGCTGATACTTTTGAAGATTTTGTGTGACGCTGTAGTATGATCAAGTAGGATGTTTAAAAAAAACATCAAAAGTTAGAATATAGGCGGTAGTGGCTCAGGGGTAGAGTGGCCGCTTGGGAACAGGAAGGTTCCCAGTTCGATCCCGGGTTCCCCCATAGTTAGTTTAGAAGTGTCCTTGCATCGTTTCCTATGCCATCGGTGTGTGAATGGGCCGGTGAATGTGATGCACAATCTATGTAAAGTGCCTTGGGAAAAGGCACTATAATATGCAATATAATGTTGCATTTACTGTATTATACAGTAAATGCACCATTTACCATTTACAACAGCAATATGTAAGTCACATAATACAGTAGTAGGTGTAGCTCCTACCTCCGATGTGTTTGGGTCGTATGAGCAGGAAGTAGAGGATGAGACAGATGAGGAGGATGGGGGTGATGATGTCCAGGACGATTAGAGTGGGTCCCAGCAGGGACATGGGCTTATAGACCAGCTCCTCTGTGCCTGGTGGCCAGGAAGACAGGAACAAAGCAGCTGTGATTAAACACCTTCATGATCCGCTCCATCTGGAACGCGCCCGTGTTCATTTTCTGCCTTTACACACACACACATCATCTCCCTTGTTGTTCCAGCTTTATTCATCTAGACCCACTTTCAAGTCCCGGCCCACCGCTTGAAACATACTGTTGTGATCCAGCGGCGGGGTCAGGGGGAACCCCCAGGGGTCCTTGAGGAAGTTCTAAGGGGTCCCCAGCTAAATTAATTAATATAGCATGAACTAAGGCTGGGCAATATATCGAAAATGTATCGATGTCGAGGTATCAACATGCAAGGTATACATATCGACGAAGGCAGCTTGAAATTAGGTATTGGTGTGTACAGTATGTGTCAAATGAATTAACAGACACTATGCATGCACGTAGCACATGCAAAAAAGCAGTCCATCTGTAACCAGGTGTGGTTATTTCAATAAAACCATTGTTGAAAGATGGAAATAAGCCATTACATTTCCTTATTCTATGTGTACTGTGCATTGTGTGTGCATGGATGTGCTATTCATTATCTGGGTTAGAGAGGCAGTGGACCTAACGCAGAAAAACATTAAAAAACTATATAATGCAATGGTTTTTAGTAATATCATTGAGTAATATCGATATCGAGGTATTCAACAACGTTATCGAATATCGAAGGTGTTCCTAATTTCGGCCAGCCTATAGTGTGTGCCAGCGGTGACGCAATTGTAGTCCTTAGCGGCCATTTCTTGGGTCAAAACACAGGTGTTTCAATTGTTTGATTGCATAGAACTAATGCTATAGTCTAATCAGAACACCTGTGTAAGGCTGTGTTGACCCAAGAAATTGCCGCTCTTAGAACTACATTTGGCACATCAGCTATTTTCAAAACATATTGAAAACAAATCTGAAACATATTGAATATTTTATCTACACAAATCTTGTACGGGGGTCACTGGCACAATATATTTTCAGATGGGGTCAGCGTTAGGCCAAATAGACCAAATCTGGGGCCAAAGACTCCAAATGAATATGCATTTGGTCAAGTGTTATAGTACCTCTGTACCTCTGTACTAATAAAGCTTTAGAAAACAACAACAACACACTGTTCTAAACTACTCACACACGCTGCTCATGAGTCCCCAGCGGCTCTTGGCGCTGACCAGGTTGCTGGCGTTGCACGCCACCGTGCCGCCGGCCCCGCCCACCACCGACATGACCAGGTGGGGCTTGTTGATCATCATCTGGTCCTCGGTGCAGCCGTCCAGGTCGCAGGTGTAGGCCACGTAGCTGTCCTCCGCCGTGCAGCTGACCGACACGTTGCAGTAGCCCTCGCTGGAGTTGAAGTACAGCAGCGTCATGCTGAAGTCCAGGTCCGGGACGGCCTCTGTGGAAGACAAGACGGAGGAGTTTATAGAGGGTCATTCAAAGAGGGGTCCAGGGACCCTCAGTGTTCCTTGAGGGGGAACCAAATGGACCCTTACAGGTCTGTAACTCTGAGAGCACACATTGGAACCAAATGGACCCTTACAGGTCTGTAACTCTGAGAGTGTACCCAATGGAACCAAATGGACCCTTACAGGTCTGTAACTCTGAGAGTGTACCCAATGGAGCCAAATGGACCCTTACAGGTCTGTAACTCTGAGAGTGTACCCAATGGAGCCAAATGGACCCTTACAGGTCTGTAACTCTGAGAGTGTACCCAATGGAGCCAAATGGACCCTTACAGGTCTGTAACTCTGAGAGTGTACCCAATGGAACCAAATGGACCCTTACAGGTCTGTAACTCTGAGAGTGTACCCAATGGAACCAAATGGACCCTTACAGGTCTGTAACTCTGAGAGTGTACCCAATGGAACCAAATGGACCCTTACAGGTCTGTAACTCTGAGAGTGTACCCAATGGAACCAAATGGACCCTTACAGGTCTGTAACTCTGAGAGTGTACCCAATGGAACCAAATGGACCCTTACAGGTCTGTAACTCTGAGAGTGTACCCAATGGAACCAAATGGACCCTTACAGGTCTGTAACTCTGAGAGTGTACCCAATGGAACCAAATGGACCCTTACAGGTCTGTAACTCTGAGAGCACACATTGGAACCAAATGGACCCTTACAGGTCTGCAACTCTGAGAGCACACATTGGAACCAAATGGACCCTTACAGGTCTGCAACTCTGAGAGTGTACCCAATGGAACCAAATGGACCCTTACAGATCTGTAACTCTGAGAGCACACAATGGAACCAAATGGACCCTTACAGGTCTGTAACTCTGAGAGTGTACCCAATGGAGCCAAATGGACCCGGGATCCTTGAAGTTTCAGAACAACTGGTATAGTGTATAAAACACTTTGGAGGGATTTATTTGTATTTTTATTGTCAAGCAATAGTTGATGGAAAAGGTTGCAGAGGGCAATACAAATCGTGGACTGATAATATTCCTCGTGCCAACACAGTATACCGTAATTACGTATACGTAGCCTACTTTACTTACTGTAATTCCCATCATTAAAGTTTTTCTCGTACATTGCATTGCAATTGGTTATGAGCATTACTCAAATAACTAATTCATCAGAAGATAGTATTTATAAATATATTCTATGTTAAACTCGATCTCCTTTGGAGGGTTTAAGGGGCTCCAGCCCAGACCCACCGTAGCATCACCGTAAACAGTAACACCACCACATTAACTTGACATCCTGACTCCACACATTAACATACTAATCCACAGTTTACTGGTCATCATGAGTCACAGTATTACAACAAACAATGCAGTAAGGACGTACTGTAAACCAGTGTGAGGCTGACTTCATATCACAGGCAATAAAGTGTGAAATAAGTTACACTACATGCCTTAAGGTTTCTTCCAGATGCACAGTATGCTAGCCTAGTATTGGAAAAACACTCACCGTGAACAACCAGCATATGCTTGGCCACATCATGCTCGTAACCATGGTGATCCATGATCCTTGCACTGTAGGTCCCGTTGTCCAGCTCGCTCAGGTCACTGAGGCGCAGGTCGTAGGTGGTGCCGACGATTGCTGCGCGGTTGGCATACTCCTTGTAGACCTTGAGTGGGTGCCTGGACTCGTTGCTGTATTTGATCACCGGATGCTCGATGTTAAACCTCCACACGATGTAGTCAATATCCATCCCTGTTAGTTTATGCTGGACCTGGAGTTCTACAGAGCCTCCTTTGACCGCCAAGATAGGAACATCTGCACCCCAGGCTGTGAAGAGATGGCATGAAAGATCAATTGGCTTCTAGCTTTCTTTGCAGAAAAATGTTTATTTTTGTTTTTATTTTTTTTAACAAAAGCACAGCCAAGACAACACAGTAGTATGTAATATTATAGTGATTATCCTTTTGGAAGAAATGCCACTGAGATAAGAACTTGTCAGACATATGCCTATATTACAGAAAGGGTCACAAGACTCACAACAATCAAAAGTTAAGTTAAAATTCTGTCTGTGCAAAGGTGGTGGTGGGGTGGGGGTTTAGATGTAATTATTGTTGTACTTTCTACTTCATTCAGATAGGAGAGTATAGAGGCATATCAAATGGAGTGCAGAGAGAGTGGGGACATGATTCATGATGGGACTTGTGCATATGGCCAGTGCATGAACTGACCCCATAAAGGTTTTATAAGATGGGACTTGAAACATTTGCCAGCCTAAGCTCTCTGGGCTCAGTGTGAACACTGATACAGGAAAGAACGTCTTTATTCTTTGGGGTAATAGACAGTGAAGACAGTTTATAATGGTGTTTTGCAGAGGTGCGTCAGAACTAAAATATATTCTACAGGCTATTTTTTAATTTGTATACATATTAACTACCCAGGTTATTTGAACCACTTTCAACCTGGCTTCATTATTTCAGGCATGCAAGCATACTGTACATAATGAGCTTAAGTGATTAAAGAAAAGGCAAGACCCTTTCGGCCATTCCTCACCGGTTATGAATCGTTCACTCTCGTACATGAGTTCAACACAATCTAACACTATCTGTCACCTCTGACTGTGTGGATGAAACACCAGTTACGTAACTATGACTGTTGTCATTACGCAAGCCAAAACAGTAAAACACAAACAACCAACAAGCCTTATCGTCCCCTGTGAAGGAACAGAATGTGCAGACTAGAGAGGGCTATGTGTGGTTTGCTATGTAATGGGGACCCCACACTGTGGGGTGTGGCAGCTACATGAGTGTGATAACAACCAGATAACAGTATTTACATCTGGACACATGTCTATACATAGAACCACACTGTTCTATACTGTAATGCTGGGGTTCACTATATACTGTATTATATTTTCTGTAAGAAAATGAACGCTTCAGTGTTTTTTGTCTTTAAAACAATGTTGACTATGACATTTTATCATTAGCATTATGACCCTTGACCTATTTAATGTAAATATTTTGTATTTTTATTTCTGATTCCTGACTGTTATACTGTATAATGTTTTGATGTCATTTAATGTTGTAGAACTGAATACAAAAGGACTGCAATGTCAACAAGCCATTGTGCTTTCTTAGGTTTAAATCCAATTATTAGACCTTGTATCTGAACTGTACTGTCTTGTGCTGTGCTTTTCTTATGCAAACTTCCAATCAATCAATCAATCAATTAATCAATCAATCAATCAATCAATCAATCAATCAATCAAATTATGAGTAAAATCTCTCAAAATTCAGGATAGACATTATTACAGTAGTAATGTTCATGCTTCTCACCATACAGATACAATCTGAAGAGCAAGGCAATGTTATGTAATGGAATGAATTGTGTGTATGTACAGTATGCATAGCCTATAATACTGTAGTAGGCCTACATTGCATATGCAGTCTACGTTATGTAGGCCTGTCGTTTATTCAAGTACTGTATATCAATAATATACAACACAAAAAATACACAATATATTTGAACTGACCTGAAATGAACCTAAAGACGTTTCTTTTAACCACCAGAAATGATAGCCAACAATTTAAATAATATTCTATGTTTTCTCCTAATAATGCAACCTTTCTTACAGGTACTGATACAGAGTGCAAAAGGCCTGTGTTGTCCCAACCAATGCTCCATATAACAGCAAAAAAAAAGTGCCAAAAAAACCAGACCTGACTCAAAATATGTTGAGTCAGGCCTACTTAACAGAACTGAAATAATTGAACAGGTTTAAAAAAAAAAAACTGCTCTAAACCGAACCACCATTCGTGTGCCTCCCTCCACATAGCCACCTACAGTACCCAAATCAAGTCTATTACCCATAAAACAAATGATATGTCAACGGATCAAATGAGACAAAGAAAGTGACATCGTACCTGGCTTCAGGATGCTTCCTGTGGCTGTGATGCTGAGGAGCAGCAGGAGATACTTCATGTCTGAAGGTTATGTATGGAGACAGGGAGGCTGTTAGACCAGTCAAACCCTTATGACTGGGACTCCAGATGTGTTGACTGCAGAAGAGTGAGACACCAGACACCAGTAGACCGAAACTAAGACCTGTACGCTCAGAGTCGAGACTTTTAGACGATGCAGGAGACGAGATGAGATGAGCGTGTACATCTTGTGGGTGTGGTTGGAGGGACCCCCTGTCACTGGCCTTTTGAGAACAAACTGTCCTTTCCCCTTGTTCGAACTCCTGCGTGCATGTAGGTTCATCTGTTCTGTTTTATTCTACATCATTTGCCCACGTCATACAGAGCCACATCCAGAGCATTTAATCTAATAGCCTACAGGCCCGTAGGTTGATATTGAAGTACCGATATATTATTGATTTCAGCTGTTACAATTCCAAACATGGAAAAATGACCCGCTTTAATTACTTCAGTCTATATTTGTAGCTTAATGACTAGTATTAAAATGTTATTGTATTTTTCATGTCCAATGTATTTGTATTTAAGTTACTTCAGGATTCCAATTCAAAAATAGCAAAAATAGCAGATCTACAAGCTCAAAATGCGTCGCACTGTGACGCGTTTTGACCTTGTAGATCGTCTATTTTTGCATTGTGGCCCTCTGGAGTGAGTTTGAAAATGAAGTGGCCCTCATCATCAAAGTTGCCCACCCCTGCAGTGTCTCTTAACTCTTACAGAAACAGTATTTATTTTGTAGGCCTAATAGAGAGGAATTATCACATACACCCCCTATAAAAAAAAGGAAAGAATAGTTTAAAAAGACAATATTTTTGTCCAATTAATCTTTACGTATACCCCATGTCCCACAAAAACAGCACTTTGGCTGCTGGCTATGGTCTGAAAGCAATCACAGTGTTTGTTCAGTAACAGATAGAGGTCTCCCTGTGTCTCTTGTTTTTTAGTAAAGAGAAAATATATTTACATCAGAATTCCAGTTTCGTATCATGAGAGATAACTCATACAGTATACAGGATAAACAAGTACAATTGGAAGTGATGGAAAAAAAAAGAATTAGCAGACACAATTGGAACTGGAAATGTTTTAAATTGAAGCTGGTATGGTGAATGGGCCCTCTAGCTGTTTGTAGGTCAGAAATTAATAACTGTTCCCTTTGTACAGTCTTTCGTATTGTATTCACAATGTCACACCAGATTGCAGAGGTGTTATTTTTTAATAAGAAAAATGTACAGTGGAGAGACATGTTCTAATTGAATTGCTTAACGTTTGTTGTCACATCAAATATTTACAGGCGGAATGGGTGAAATTATTCCTTAAGAATGTCACACATTGTGTACATAAAAACTAAAAAATCCCATAATTTCATTGCATTACATCAGCTTAACAACCATGTCCTTATAAAATACAGTATATTTTTTGGGGGGGTAGCTGAAATCACGCAATCTGATTGGTTGATAGACATGATATAATCACAGAGTACAGAAGAAAGACGGAGTGTAGTAGCTTACTTTAATTATGGGATATGTGCATTTGACTACATACTGTATATGTGCATAATGTACATTTGACTCCGTCCTCCATACATGTGCATTTGGTGACATTCGGTGGTATTCTTAATTTTTCTGCCTTTATTGATAGTATATAGTAGTAGCCTACAGTAGGTGCCCGGACTGCAAAGTCAGCGGTCCGGGAGAACCACCATATCTATCAGTAATTGAAATGGTGGCCAATAATCTATCAAGCTGACTGTCTGTCTGTCTGGCTGTCTATCACTTGAAGTGTTTACCTGGAAGGGAACATTTCTCTGATCCCCCTCCTTGGTCAGGGATGTCTGGAGCAGCACAACGCACAACAAGAAAACAATCCAACAACACAGAACAAAAACAAATCAAGGACATACTGTCCACACATAAAGGCTTCCTTACTTAAGTAAAAGTATCAATACTGCAATATAGAAATACTCTGTTAGGGTGCCCTCACACCAAAATACCCAGAGTGGAATCCACCAATGCATTTCAATGAGAATGCCAGTAGAGGATTTCTGAAAAAAAAAAAAAAAAAAACGCTCCATTCTCATTGAAATGCATTGGCGGATTCCACTCTAGGTATTTTGGTGTGTGGGAACCCTTTTGGTGTGAGGGCACCCTTAGGGTGCCCACACACCAAAATACCTATGAGAGTGGAATCCGCGTTCCGCCAATGCATTTCAATGAGAGTGAAGCGGTTTCATGCCAGCAGAGGATTTCTGCAAAATACGCTCCATTCTCATTGAAATGCATTGGCGGATTCCACTCTAGGTATTTTGGTGTGAGGGCACCCTTACAAGTAAAAGTCTGGTATGCAAAATTTACTTGAGTAAAAGTATAAAAGTATTGGTATAAAAATGTAGTCAAGGTAGCAAAAGTATAATTACAAAATGTTTGAAAATGGCAGATCTACAAGCTCACAACGCGTCGCACATAGCCCAAGAACTATAAAATATATTTTATATTTTTATATATATTTTAGTATATATAATATATTTTATTATAATGTATATCTGCTAAGTAACTTTCAAATAATTGTAGTGGAGTAAAAGTACAATATTTGGATCCGAGATGTAGTGGAGTAGAAGTAAAAGTATTGGAAATTGGAAATACTCAAGTAAAGTATAAATGCCTCAAAATTGTACTTAAGTACAGTACTTCAGTAAATGTACTTACTTATACTTTCCACCACTACCCACTATATCAGTATACTTGTATCCATAGACAATTAAATACAAAATAAAGTTTAAATACAACAATAAAACAATCAATGCAAATAAACAAACATGATGCCTACATAAGATTATCTTGAAATTAAAATAAGCAAATAAATAAATACAATCAGAAACATGTACAGCTATGTAAGGTTAAGCATTAAAATAGTCTGTGTTTTCAGTAAATTCTGTGTTTATGCCACTGTGGCATGCTCACAGACAGCTGAGTCATAAACAATAGACCCTTTGTCAGCCTTCTGATTGGTCCCTGAGACTCCCTGACTGGCCAACCAGAAAAAACATTCACTTTTTGCTATCGGGGGTGGAGTTTGTGCAGTGGAGAATGTTGCTTCAGCCTTTCAAAAACTGTCCGCAGTGCGGAGCACGGCAATCGCCTGGTACGGCCGCGGCAGTAGGGGGCGATCTCGCTCATCATAATGAATAAGCTTCAACAAACTAGTTCACATGGACCTTATCAATGGTCTAACTAGTTACGATTGGGTACATATATTTTAAATGGGCAGAATTACGTGTATGTGAGGAGAACAGATTATAGTTCTCCTCTTCCTACCCAAGATTCAATGCGCTTTCTATTGCTATTTCTATTCTCTCTCTGATCCAGAGGATTAAACTAATTAAAACATATATTTTCGGGGGGAAACTACTGTTTTGCTATGTAATTACTGTACCCTTTTCTTCCCTTTTTATTAATATCACGTAGATGTGTTTTTATAGCTGTAATGAGGCTATGAACAAAAAAAAAATCCCATCCACTTCCACTATAAAAGAATCTGCAATAGTGATTCTGTCCCACTGGGATTAAACACATTAAAACATATTTTCGGGGAAACCCCCTGTTTTGCAATGTAACTACTGTACCTTTGTCTTCCCTTTTTATTAATATCACCTAGATGTTTTTCCTTTGGTACTTTATATAGCTGTAATGAGGCTATGAAAACATAAAAAAATCCCATTCACTGCCACTATAAAAACAATCTGCCCAGGGAAAATGTCCCATCATAGTAACAGGGCAGAATGGGGCGGGATTTGCAAACTAGTCTATTGTTCAGCCAAACGGTAGACGACAATAATTAGTGTAGATAAATTATGTTGCATTAATGCATTATTATCACGTTCACTTTGACAGCCCTACTTAATATAAATGTATTATACAGCCCCATTGACCCAGCACTGTCCAAGTTGTGGGAATGAGTTATAATCTATTTAAAACTTGCACATAAATGATGCTATATGTAAATGAGACTAATGTAATTATCCAGACCACCGCAGGCACCACGGTTTGAAGCAAACACTTCTTTCTCTCCACACTTTTGAACCGTTCCATTTTGTGTTATTGAAATATACAGGAGTTTTTATTTATTGCCCTTTTGCAATATTGGTCTGGTTGGTATAGCTGGTTTCACCTATAGGCCTACATACTGTACCAGTAGCCTACTTAATACCCCAGCCCAGCACCTGCATTCAATGACACAAACCACATTGCTAGTGTCATTGTTAAAGAACTGCCAGGTGGGGGCTCCCGTTCCCAACACAATTTCACTACATCTACTTCTCTGCAATAAAAGGGGAATCATATGGTTTGACGGTTTCTCTAAGGCATAGCTGTGGAAACTAGGATATCCTGTAGGTTTCTGAGTGGGTGGCCGTATATGGCTGTGAGTCTGCATAGCTTGAGAGGTTGCTCTTCTTCCTGTGTATGAAGTGTTGAGTTTTGTGATGAAATGGACGTTGTGTCAAGTTGAATGTCAGTAGGTGTGAATGTGCATCATTTTCAATATAATAATGGTTTCTTATCCTCTCAGTGTAGTGTAGTGAAAATCAACAAACGGTTGCATATTTCAGTTGTTGAACTGTGTGTCTCAATTAATTATAAAATATATATTATGCAGTGTAACAAAATTACACAGAAAATGAAAACAGGACATTTTGAAAAACCAAATAACAGGGGGGCTACAGTATAATACAAGTCAGAGTGGGACTGCTGATCTAGAATCTTATCATTACTTAAAATAAAAGGAAAAACTGGTCCCCACGTCATGAAAATATTGCTTGACTACTTTATTAACAGCTTACAAAAAGTACAGAGGTTTATACAATAATCCTAAAATAACACAAGAAGCCCTGAGGGCCTGTTTCCATTGTGGTCCTATGTATTCAATTCATCAAGACACATACAGATATACAAGACTATACAAGAGATCATCAATAGGAGCAGTAAAGTATATTTATAGAAAACTAGACCAGGTCACCTGGTTGTGCCAGACCCGCAATGAAAACTAGTATGGCACTGAACTAACACATGAACACACAGGATTTTATAGTCTCAGCAACAAAGCGTAGTGAGCTTGTAGATCGGCTGTTTTCACTAGTATGGCACTGAACTAACACATGAACACACAGGATTTTATAGTCTCAGCAACAAAGCGTAGTGAGCTTGTAGATCGGCTGTTTTGACTAGTATGGCACTGAACTAACACATGAACACACAGGATTTTATAGGCTGAGCAGCTGGAAATGTTTGTGAGCTTGTAGATGGGCTGTTTTCACTAGTATGGCTGTGGGGCAAATGTTTTGCAGCACTGAACTAACACATGAACACACAGGAATTTATAGTCTCAGCAGCTCGTCAGCCAACTCAACTCAGCTGGTCCCGTACAGGTGACGGCACTCAAGGCAATCAGCCGAGCAAGGGAAGGGAGGGGCAGATGAGCAGTCAGAGGCAAACACAGGCACACTGAGGAAAAGAGGGACACTGAGGAAAAGAGGGACCGACCGACCGACCGACAGACCGACAAAGCCTTATGTAGGCCGACCCCCTGGGTCTGGCAACCAGTGGGGGTCATTTCTTTTGTCAGCTGGAAGTTTAGACCAGTCCTCAAACTTTTTTGCCTGCAGTACCCCCTTATACTGATTCCTGAAGCCGAGTACCCCTTCCCCCTGACTAGAGCATTTTGCTTAGAAATATGTACATAAAAAGTCCAGTTTTCATACCAAAATGTTCAAAATAAAACAGCATAATGGCAAATAAACATTGCTTTCTATTCAATAACAGTTGTAATTTGGTTTAAGAATTTACATCTGAGCAGGTTCACTAAAAAGGCTGTCATACAATAAAATACATATTCCGTTTACTACTTTATTCGCATGTATCCCCTGCAGTACCCCTGCGTACCTCTAGGGGTACACGTACCCCCATTTGAAAAACACTGGTCTAGACGATCCAGTTGCAGACAGATGCTCCTTTATGGCAGTTTTTAAGGAGGGTAGGGAGGCAGTCATAGTTTTTGGTGGCTGGTGGTAGGGCATTCTACATTTTGGTGGTATGGTTGGGTTTCTGGTCCACGTTACACTGATAAGAAGTATGTAACCAGTTGGAGGCGCTACGCACTCCTATTACATGTATATGACAACGCCACTCTCAATTACAGGGTGAGAGACCCGAGTTTAAAGGCAAGTATTCAGTTTGAGTGAATAATAACCAAAGGTTGGCAAAAATTTAACATTTATTAACAGTTTAGGAGAATTGTACAATGCATTTCAGATACGTTAAAAACACAACTATTATGACATCCAGCAATAGTTGAACCACAGAACGGGATCAGATAATATAATTTAGGTTAACCACTAATACTTGCATCCAAGGGCTGGTGAACCAAACAGCGCCACTAAATGGCTAGAATACTGCTGGGTAGCTGCTGTGAAGTACTCTGAAAGTGGAGGGGTAGCCCCACACTTCAACACAGCAAAATATAGTAAAACACAGCAAAATGAGTAAAACAAAAAAGAAAAAAAAAGAAAAAATGCACTCTACTACACAGCACAGCAAACCCTTGGAGTAGCTCTGCAAGCCCCCAACTTATTTCTGCCTTATTAGCTGTACTGGTTTAAGATCACTTGATTCTTGGATGCGTGACAATAGTGGTGACTATACCCAATGACTCAAGGTAGCAGCATAGATAAAAACAATACAGAAAACTAAGGTTAAAAGAACAGCGGTCTGACATAAAGGCACTCTGTAATGAAACAAGCAAATACTGAATTAGTCTCACGAGTGAGCTGTGAGTCTGCTGATGTCTAGCTGTACCCAGAATCAGATTCTGCATGCAACTTGACATCAAACAATACAATTACCAGAAAACTGAAGTCAATGTACTTTACAAAGTTTAGTCCCAAACATTGAAACATACCCAAGACAGACGGTCAGGGAATCCCAGACTGAATGTTCAACGTTTGCATTGTCGCCGCACGCACTGCACCGTCTGCGGGATACAGAGGCATTGTGAGAACTAATTCATTTTCATAAAACAGTTGTGCCATGCCTAAACATTAAAAGAGATGCGTAGGCCTACCTCCCAGCATGTGTAACCACGCACACACAGACCCTGGAATGGCTCTAGTCTGCTCATCACATGTCTAACAAAAACATACATATAAGTAACTTTGAGGATGTCTACATAAATCAAACTAAACAGAAAGTTCTACATCATTAACAAAAGCTTACCATTAGGCCTATGCCACGAGCACCAACAGGGCAACACGCCGCCAGCAGCGTGAAGCAGGAATCATGCAGGCAACCTGGACAAACGCAGTCTCACTCTGCCTGTCCAGGTGCCATTTTTAAAGGTGTGGTGCCATTGCACACACCAGGTCCCAATCCCACTGATTACTGTGGGACTGCCATTTCCCTCACCTGTCCCACTTATCACAAGTAGATGCGTGCGCAGGTTCGGTACCAAAATTAGCCAATGAAACCAGCGCTCCCAAAACAACAGGTTTGGGGATTGGTGGGAATTGATTACATGATACATTCAGCTGGGCATTTAGTCTCAATGTTTGTAAACAAGAAACCCGTCTATAATAGTAGAATGAATTCATCCCCATGTTTGTGCCAAGATCTGGAGATTATGGATGGCAGCGTTGTTGTTGTTGTTGTTTTTGTTGTTGTTGTTGTTGTAGTGGTCCCCTTAGGCGCCCCACACACATATGCGTGAAACATCTTCTTCGTATCGTCTGAGAATGGCCACTGGGGGCGCCGTACTAATGCATTGTCAATGGAAGGTTGTTTGGTGTTTTGTCGTTGCCGTGTCTCTTGGCCAAAAGACAGGCTGTGGTTGAGCTAGAGACACGGCAACGACAAAAAACTAAACAACCTTCCATTGACAATGCATTAGTACGGCCGGCGCCCCCAGTGGCCATTCTCAGACGATACGGAGAAGATGTTTCACGCATATGTGTGAGTCCAGCCTTAAAATACACCTTAGTGGCCTGTGTCTCTTTACCAGTGCACCAAGGTGTGAGAAAAAACTGGGTTTCTGCAAAAAAGGGAAGTCATATGGTTTCCGTTTGATGGTTTCCAGGCAGAGCTGTGCGTACCAGGATATCCTGTAGGTTGTGGTTGGCCATATATGGCTGTGAGTCTGCATATCTTGAGAGGTTGCTCTTCTTCCGGTGCCTGTCTGAATTAAGTGTTGCAAGAGTTTTGTGATGAAATGGACGTTGTGTCAAGCAGAATGTTAGTAGGCTACTACTGGAATCATGTATTGCTCTGTGCTCGGTTTTGTAGCTGACAATTACCGTATCTCTGTTTGTGCCTCAGCCTTACAAACATCTTTATGTGTATGATGATCTTGTGTGTAAATATAGTCTAGTAAATCTAGGGGAAAAATACACTCAGGTTGGACAAAATTGTATTATTTAGTTTTTCAACTGATTCTGTTAGGAAATTAGGTCCATGATCTGCTCACTGCAAATACCCACAGTGGCCAAATCAAGTTGGGCTCCCATCGACTTTCTATACAGGAGGAAAATACCCAGAAAAATAATCTGCTTTAAGTAGGATGTGAGGGGTCTAACTAGGGGTTTGTCATGATGCTGAATCCATTGCAAGCATTTGTTTTGCACAAAAAACATTCCTTGGGCTAAAAATTGCCCTAGAAAATGATGGTTTAGTGATAAAAAGTGATTAGTCATCAACAAAAATCATCTTTTGTTAGCGTTTTCTGGGGCCAATGTAGGGAAATACAGTATCCATGAACAAATGCACCTTGTTTAAGAGGCCCACTGCATTCTCCACACCCCACCACTAACCAATTCCAAATGGTTTTGTCTAATCAGTCAATCAATCAATCAATCAATCAATCAATCAATCAATCAATCAATCAATCAATCAACTATGTATCATTCAATGCAAAGCAGTTAGTTTAGTTTCAGGTGTGAATGTGCATCATTTTCAATATGATAATGGTTTCTTATCTTCTCAGTTTAAAAATTAACAAACATTTGCCTATTTCAGTTATTGAACTGTGTGTCTCAGTTATAAAATATATGCAAAAATGAAAACAGGACATTTTGAAACACCAAATAACAGGGGGGCTGCAGTATATGTATCAAGTCAGAGTAGGACTGCATGATCTAGAATCTTATCATTACTTACGGTAAAATAAAAGGAAAACTGGTCATGAATATATTGCTTGAATACTTTATTAACAGCATAATAATAATCCTAAAAAGATAACACAAAAAGCCCTGAAGGCTTGTTTCCATTGTGATCCTGATTCCTATGTATTCAGTTCATCAAGAAATAAAGTATAAACATAAAGAAAGCATCAATACTAGGAGCACTAAAGTATATAGAAAAACAGTGGGGGGGTCATATCTTGGCAAGCTAACAGACTAAAATCAGTTGCAGACAGATGCTCTTTTATGGCAGGGTAGGGAGGCAGTCATACTTTTTGATGGCTGGTGTTAGGGCATTACATATTATGGTGGTATAATAGTAGAATGAATTCATTCCCATGTTTGTGCCAAGATCTGGTGATTATGGATGGCAGCGGTGTTGTTGTTGTTGTTGTGGTCCCCTTAAATGTGTAGGCTACATTAGGTGATAGCTGCTCTACTATAAAGCAACTTGTCCCTTACACCTTTAGTGGCCTGTGTTTCTTTCCCAGTGCACCAAGATGTGAAAAAACGATGTCACTTTCAATATTTGTATAGATTTTTTAACAAAATGACGTGCACATTATTAAGACACACACACTTTAGGCTACATACACACACACACACACACACACACACACACACACACACACACACACACACACACACACACACACACACACGCACGCACGCACGCACGCACGCGCACGCACACACACACACACACACACACACACACACACAAGCCAGCAACCAACAATTGTTCATTTGTTTCAGCATTTGCAAGAAAAAGTAGTAGTTACAGTATGTATGGCCTGGCCATGTACTCCCAAAATGCAGTTAGAATGTAGGCCTACACATTCTGATATATGTGTCACTTGTCTTCATTTAAAAAGTGTGCCTCTTAAAGTGATAGTTCACCCAAAAAAAGAGTTTTTTATCGATTACTCACGACACTTGAATTCATGGATATTGTTTAGTTTTTTGTCGCATTCCTAAGCCAATAATTTACTATCGTGACTACTAATTGAAGCCGAAGCCGAATTGCACGAAAGAGCCCTGACAGCACATGGTTGGTTCTACAGACTCCAAATTTCGCACGCAGATATCTCAGACCTTTGCCTACGTTCTTAGCTATGCCTCGATCCGACCCGATATGCGGTTTTCGGGAACCAACGCGAAAGGTTCTGAATCTCCATATGCGGAGTCCTGACTACTAATTGAAGTCAATGGACGCGAATCCGAATTGGCCCGAATCGCATGAAAGAGCCCAGACAGCACATGGTTGGTGCTACAGACTCCAAATTTCGCACGCAGATAGCTCAGACCTTTGCCTACGTTCTTAGCTAGGCCTCGAACCGACCCGATACACAGTTTTTCGGATCCGGCACGAAAGGTTTGGAATCTCCGTATGCGGAGATGACTGACATCGGGCCGTTCCGGAGCAAGCGCTGACTCATTGTGACATCACTTCATAAAAGGCTCTGACATCACATACGCCACATGAATCAACAAATGTATGTATGTATGTATGTGTATATATATATATATGTATGTATGTATGTATGTAATCCGCGTATCTTGAGAACCGTTCGTCCCACCAGCTTCAAATTCAGCGCGCGTGTTCCCTGCCGCAGCAGGTAGTGCAGTGCCCTGCCTCGACCCGACCCGATACGCGATTTTTCGGAACCCAGCGCAAAAAGTTTGGATTCTCTGTATGCAGAGCTGTTGTCTGACATCAGGGTCTTCCGCAATCGGCACTGTGTCTGCAGAGATCTCCATATATGGGCATAAAATGGACACAGACAGACAGAAGCAGATATATCCATATATGGGCATAAATGGACTCAGGCAAACAGATGGTCAAAATGGATCCTATGACAACAGGTATAATGGGGTTTGCATTACACAGAATTCGGCACACGCGTTCCCCGCCGCAGCAGGGAGTGCAGTGCCCGGCCTCGACCTGACCTGATATGCGGTTATCCGGAACCAGCGCGAAAGGTCCGGAATCTCCGTATGCGGAGCTAATGTCTGACATTAGTGTTTTCCAGAACCGGCACTGTGTCTGCAGAGATCCCCATATGGGCATAAATGGACGCAGGCAGACAGATACAGATATCTACATATATGGGCATAAATGGACACAGGCAAACAGATGGTCAAAACAGGTTATGACAACAGGTATAATGGAGTTTGCATTAAAGGGTGGGGCATTCATTCCGTATTTACATCGTTCCCGAGTAGGCCGGTCCTCGACTAGACGCTCGGCCGACTGTCAGGCAGATACAGAGATCACCATATATGGGCATAACTTGGACGCAGTCAGACA
The DNA here is from genome assembly GCF_963921795.1 of Nannobrachium achirus. Lineage (NCBI taxonomy): Eukaryota > Metazoa > Chordata > Actinopteri > Myctophiformes > Myctophidae > Nannobrachium > Nannobrachium achirus. Next base: position 25,306,412 of record NC_137814.1, on the reverse strand, counting down.
GATATCTCCATATATGGGCATACATGGACACAGTCAAACAGATGGTCAACACGGGTCCTATGACAACAGGTATAATGGGGATTGCATTAAAGGGCGGGGCATTCATTCTCTATTTACATCGTTCCCGAGTTGGCCAGGTCGCCGACTAGACGCTCGGCCGGCCGAAGGGCGGCCGAGCTTCTAGTCCCTTTAATACGTATGATACCTGTCCTTTGGCAATACAGACATACGTTGTTCATACCATAATTATACACTATATCAGGGGGAACGTCATCAAGCCATTACCATCGGTTCGATACATACAGAGAGGTTTCATACACTTTAAAGCTTTCATCTGTTCACTTGTAAAACTTCTAAGAAGTGTTGGCTATTGAAATAAAAGCCATTTGTAGTAAATGTCATCCAGAAATTTCAGGATGAATGCATCTTGACAAGGCCTGTTCAACAGTTCGACAGCCCACAGAATCAGGGAAGTGTCAATGTTTCTGTTGAGGGACTCCATCCATGTCAACTGAGACCAACAAAGCCTGTGGTGAGACCTCTATCTCAGGTGTGTAAGAAACAATGGATTAACGTAACGTAATGTGCGTGCGTGCGTGCGCGCGTGTGTGTGTGTGTGTGTGCGTGCGTGCGTGCGTGCTTGCGTGCGTGCGTGTGTGTGTGTGTGCATGTGTGTGACTAAAGAGACACTAAAGTGAAACAATTAAGAGAGAATAGAAGAAACTCTTTTTTAAACTATATGTGCTAAATCAACAGGAAGTGGTATTTCCTGTTGAACATGACAAAGCGCTACAGACCACCATGACATACATTTATAAGAACAGAATAGAATCGTACTTCCTTTGTACATGCTGTATTCCACACAGAGTAGCTTGTTGAGAATGTCTGCTTTCATGGTAGTGGTCGGACTCCTCATCTGCATATCAGCTTCAGGTACGATGAACTCCTAAATTGCATTCACATTCCCAACATATATTTGTTAGAGGCAACCATGAAGCCTAATTGAACATGGCCTTATTTCTCCTCAACTGAAAGCCAAATATTATTCAGTTCAGAGATACTCCTTTTAGTATAACATTACGATACATAGGGTCTATATGCCTCCAGAATATTTATATTTGTTTTACACTTTCAGTATAAAATTTTATTTTTTTTGTACGGTATAATGTTTATAATGCTTCCTAATAATTCATTTCCAGTGGCCTCCAGTGATGTGAAGCAAGAGCATGTTCTGAGGGGAAAGGATGTACATCTACTCATCCAGAAACCTGGCCTGATACAACAAGACTCTCGCAGACTTTCATGGAAGTGCAATGACACATTTATACTAGAATACTATTTCAAGGATAAGAATGAAAGTTACCTCACTTCAAATTACAGTGGAAGGGTTACATTCTTACACACAGAGAATGATTTTTCATTGTTATTGAAGAGTCTAACAAAATCTGACAGTGGACTTTACAAAGCAATTGTGGTTAAAGATACAGAGACACCTATTGCACAGTACAATGTGACAGTTCAAGGTAGGTTCCTTAAAATGGGCAGATTTCGCTTTACTTTTATAACTTGCTTTCTGTCATGTTTTCATGGTTCACATGTGTTCCACCCGTCTCTAAATCGCTCATAGGCTATTCACTATGTAAGGAACAGATCAGCAAACAGATGAGACTTTTCCAGAGTACACAGGAAGGGTTTATTTTTCTGTGGAAGAATATGATTTGTTAATTAAGAATCTACAAAAAACTGACAGTGGACTTTACAAAGCAATAATACTAAATAAAGGAAAGGACGTAGCTGTTGCACAGTACGATGTAACAGACTAGTTCAAGGCAGTTTCCTTAATGTAATCTAAAAAGGTTTCTCTTGACTTTTAAATTAAATACTGTCATTAATCAGTAGGGATGTCCCGATCACATTTCTTTTGCTCCCGATCCGTTTCCGATCATTTGATTTTGAGTATCTGCCGATACCAAATTTTCACGATCTGATCTTTTGGCAATGGATTAAGATTTTTTTTAAGAAAAAGCATTCACGTTGTCGCTTAAGTTTGTGTTTTAATATAAATTACAGTATCCATTCTATCCAACATGGATATAGCTTCTCTACATGTGGATATTGGAGTGCAGTATTTAGGAATTATGTTACCATTGTCCATGTTAGATATCATACAAAAACTGTTGAAATGTTGAATGGTCCCCCCCACCTTGGAAGTCATGTACAGATATGTAATACAACATAAATAAACTATAATCATAATAAATTCAAATCGGATCAAATCTGAACTTGATTAATCTGTCATTAATGTATTGTTCCCTTAGAGGGTTCAAATGTTCCGGGGTACTTTCCTTGAGAGGACCCAGTCATTATTTTAAGACCCTCTTTTTTCTTTTTCTTCTTCTTCTTCTTTTTCCAGATGCAGTGTCCCCAGTACACATGACAGTGGGTCCAGTGTCCTCCAGCCCTGGTTCCTGTAACCTGACAGTGACCTGCAGCAGCCAGAACTATTCTGTCACAAACACTTTTACATGTGACAACACCCAGCACTGCTCTCTGGAGGGAGGAAACAGTTCAAAGGTCATGACCTCCACTGGTCTCCTCTCTGTCTACTTGTCTGAGGGGTCAGTCATCTGTAACCATAGCAACATGGTCAGCTGGAGCAACGACACAACACCTCTGTGTCAGCTGGATTCAGGTAAAACATGTTTCACTTTTAAGGTCATGTCATTCAGTTAAATGGTTAAAAGCTTCCATAACGTTCATCAATGACAATTACTTATACCAACAACAATCATCTCTCTCATTTTTGGTGTGTTTTATCATAACTTTACATTACATGTATGTAACCAAACCAGCCCACAGTGTTGCAGGTTATGAGACTCTAACCACCTAGTTGTGCTTTCTTCTCCATGTCTTGTGGCTCCTGGACCAGAGTCCTCTGCCAGTGTCTCTGTGTGTCTGGTGAAGAATGTCCTGATCATCGTCTGTCTGATCATCATGGTGTCTGCTGTCATCACCGTCAACGTCATGGAAAGACGCCTAAAGCAAGACTGAAACTCTCTAACAGTCCTCCATGTTTTTTAGCTTGCTTATGTTTATGTAGATTGTTATGCAACATTTGTCAAAATGTTGCATAACATGATATCATTTTAAGATTATATGAGATCAACAAAGCTTTTCAGATTATCCTTTTCTCCTCTTGGACAAAATTATTCCTCTACATCCTCTCCTCTTAACAAACAAAACAAAATGAACCATCAATATATTTTAAGCAATTTGTGCATTATAAAATGTTTTCAAATTATTTATTAAAGGTTTCAGAAAGATCTGCAAGCTCACAATTGTGATGCAATGCATTGTGAACCTGTGGAACAGCTATTTTGCTGTTTGCTGTCTGTACAAAGTAGCCTATATAGGACTTAAGTGGTAAGAGAATAGGGCTTAAGTGGTAAGAGACTTTTTTTACAATATCAATGCATATTGAATATGGATGTGTTTGGTTCCTAAATATCATATAACTCACTAGAATAGTGATAGTAATTTTTTTAACGGGTGCTAGTGGATGCAATCATTCAGCCCCTCTATGACTACGGAGTCCAAGTATGGTATCGCAACGCCTCAAAGGCCCTAAAAACAAGGCTCCAAACAACCCAAAACAAACTAATTAATTAACCTTCCTCCTCGGACTCACCTCACCGCTATTCACCAGTCAAGCATGGGGTGGCTCAAAGTCAGAGTTCAGAATCTTGCAATGGGCCTGGTGTACAAGATACACTACATCAAGGATGTCCACAATTACAACACCAGAGGCAGCGCCACATATCATGTTCAACCCAGATTCGGCTCAAACAAAGGGTCAAATTTGTTCTCCTGTTATACAAACTAAAATGTGGAACATCCTATCGAAGGCCTTAAAGGAGTGTAAATCCCCAACTTCCTTTAAAACCGCTCTGAAAAACCACTTAAAGGCGGCTGCTACTCGAAACTGGTAACAATAAACCTAACCTAACTTACTCTCCCCCTGACCCTTCTATTGTAAATACATATTACTTTGCATTGTTTTTTACAAGTGTTTTTTTTTACATATCTTCTGCAAAGTACTGTATTCTGTCTGTCATTCAATGTTATATGAGTTTAAAAAAAGCTGAGCTTTTCCTTTTAGTTGACCATGTACCAGTGAACTATACTGTCAGAAACTGTACCTTTTCCTATGCAGACTGCTAATAAATACTTCAATCAATCAATCCATCAACAGAGTGGGTTTATGCTATTATGCTTTGATGAAAGTCTTAACTCTCCTAAAGTTCAATGTACATTAATGTGTTTGTTATTTTACAGTTACAGCATTATTTAATTGTGTTAAGATTCTATACAAACAGTCAGTATTATCTGTCGAATTTTATTTGTAATTAGTAGTGGTGATGTTCATTTTACCGCTGAGCTACAGTGCAACCGTTTGTTAAATGCTTGACATAGTCTTTTTCATATACTTTAATATTTCTTTATGCATTTCTTTATGTGGCTTCACATAAACAAATGTGTATAAAATAACTATGTTTATTCATTGTTTAAAAAAAGAATTATTGACTACAGTAACAGGCTAACAGCCGTGTGATTAAAATGTAACCACAATAATTTAATTATTGTTTTTTTAGCAGAAAATGAAAGTACCAAATTGATTTGTAAGAAAGCTTTATACTTGATCTCTGATGAATTATACTAATATTTCAATATAGGAACCCCTTTAACTCATACAGTGCCATCCGGCCACAAGGGGTGCTAGAGTGCCAGAAATTTCTCCAATGACCTTCTTTATAGCTTTCGTCGACCCTCTCCCAACTGGCCTGTGTTTTCACTCCGGTCAATCCTATGGGTGTCCAGAGGAGGAAGCTAGCTGACACGTAGCCAAAATGCTAACCCATTTAGAAGCCCGATCTAAAGCTATTTCAGCCGCAAAAAACTTTCTCTTTGGGTCTGGGGACACAATCCGGAGAAAATCCTGTCTAAAGATGTGATTTATTATTGGAGTGGGCGGCGCGATTTGGCCGTTAGCGCGAATACGGCCCGTGGATGGCCGAGTCTAAGTCCCGGCCAAGGATGGACGTCTAGACCGGGGCTTCGTTGAGGCCTCCGATAAAATAATTCATTTTATTAAATATCCCGGACATGTTCGGGATAGGCATCCTGGAATACGTCGCGCCGCCTACAATGAACATTTGGTGAACATTGGGGGGGGTCTAAACTTTATTTTAAACCATTTTCAATGGAATAAATCGTCGGAGCATCTAGCGTCTCTCGTTGGTGAGCGCTGGGCGAGCCGGGACCACCCACGTTGCTCCAAGCAGCTCGGGGTAAGTAAAATAGCAAATAAAAAATTGTTTTTGATCCCGAATATCCCGAACTAGTTCGGGATAGGCACTAAAAGGGTTAAAAACACACAACAGACTCCCCTACCTTTGATATTAAACAACATGAGTTTAAGAAATTACATCAGTCAACACAACCCCAGAAACTTGTCAGATCTGGATAATCTGTTATTATCATTATCATATAATCATTTGATAGTCCCTGCATGTCAGATGATCAGTCCTGTCCCCAACATGTACGTATATTATAATAAAGAGGAAACTACCTGAGACTACCTAAAGAGAAATACCTGTCTGACACAATCCAGGTTGATTATAGGAATCATCCATTCCTTTATTTTTATAAGAATACAAAGCAAGGCAAGACAAGGCAGCCTATGTACAGCAGCACAATCCAAGTTGCTTTACATAATACAAATACAAATACATAAAAATACAGTAATAAAGATCAAATAAATATTTACAATTGAAAAGAGTAAAAGTCCAGATAAGAAATACATAAGATAAGAATGATAAAAGAGCGCGACAACTCTCAATTTTAGATGTACAATAAAAAATGTGATGTTGATAATAAGAATATTTTTTTACAATTAAAATCAAGGGTATTTAAAAGCTAACCTAAAATGATACTTTTCTATCCATTACAGCAGTGGTAGTTCAAGACCCGAAAGAGAAATTAGACGTTTGCCTGGGACCCAAACTAATGAAAATAGCAGATCTACAAGCTCTCTTTTTTACTTTGTTTGTGGAAATTATTAGATTTTCTGATTTTAATAAAATCATCCCCTCCCCTTTTACCATACACCTAACACCTCACCTGACAACCAGACATAGCTAATGAACTGGTGGGTGTGGCCACTTAAAAACGTCATTTTAACTCTTTCTGTACACTTTTTTTGGAAAAAATATATACCGTTAATCATAAATATGAATATAATCATAATACCTGATCATCATGTTTTTTGTTTTTTGTTTTTTTTGTCTGTCTGTCTGTCTGTCTGTCTGTCTGTCTGTCTGTCTGTCTGTCTGTCTGTCTGTCTGTGAAAACTTTGCAAGCACACTCAGAGTAGGCCAAGGAAATACCTCTGCCCCTAAAAGGCCTATAACTCCTGAGCAGTAGGTCATACACTCAAAAATCTTTGGCTATGACTGACTTCCAGATTTTGCAGGCCTTGGATAGGCAACTCATCCTGTCTGGGCTCAGTGGCAGAGCCAGAACGTCTTTGTGGGGCAGGCCTGAAAACATCCTCCCTGCATCTTATTATGTGTCGGAAATCTCTCCTTCTACACTGCTGGTAATTTATCTCTTATCAATCAGTTGATGGGTGTGTGTGACTGTCACTCATCCTCTAGCACGCTTTTGAAACTGAGCATACAGGGTCTCAGGGTTGGTGGTCGTGGTGTTGGTGGTCTCAGTGGAGGCTGTAGGTGTGGAGCTCAACTGATGGTCAATGAAGTATCTCCATGTTCATTCAGGGTGCTGACCTGAGCACTGATTTTCACTGGTTGGGGAAAAGGGAAAGGTTCTAAACACTTTCCTGTAAAAATATATACAGCTACATATATAAATTACAATTATAGATATTCCATTCCTAATGTTCCCAAATTGTCTCTGAAAAGGAGACATTTGTTATAAGCCTGTTGAGTAAAGGCATACATTCACCAAGACCTGCTTGGACGCTCATGTGAATAATATTCAGTTACAAATCTTAACCAAATCCTACAAAATAATAAGTAGGATTTGGTTAAGATTTTTAACTATATCATTTGATAATATAAATGGTAAAAGTACAGAGCACACTGGAACTTACATTTCCCCCTCTTCCTCTGTTGATACAGATAAATCAGAGCAATGGAGACAGTGGCAGTGGCAGTGGCAGCTATCCCAGGCGGGATAGCTGTATAATGACACCTGACACTGCCAACGCCACCATCTGTGAACAAAAGAAAGAATAGTGTGAGGTATGCTAACTTCTTATTTCGTCCATTTGTGCTAGAGATTATTATGTATGTTCCATTCCGATTGGCAATATGATTGACGTACAAAATGCAGGCCAATAAGTAGCAAATCTGGCCTGGCAGAGAGCAACAAGGAGCGCACAATTGTCTACTTTTCTAGTTAAAATATTGTACCTTATTGTAAAGTGTTACCAAATATAGGCAGGCTGGGAAGCTGTAGCTGTGGACAGCAGCAAATGGAGGAGTCCCCATCAAGGCAACCAGAGGAGCGAGAAAAGGAGAGAGGACCTCTGGGAAGAGAGGAAAGAGCGCAGGCAACAGAAGGTGGCATGAGCACACATAGGCAGGCACACAGTACATCGGCGGAAACTGCAACAGAGACTGCCACTCAAGAATCGGACTGTTCAGCCACAGCAGGGCCTGTAACCAAACTACAGACTAATCCCTGGCGCATACTGAAGGAAGCCAACAACTTTATCTTTTGTTGTTGTTTATGTCTAATTTGTGAATATACAATTATAGATTACATTTCACTATTAATAATTACTTGTGAGAGTGCAAGCTAGGCTGTAAGGACGTAAGGCTGTCAGGCAGTTCAAAGCATGCAAACTACTTGCGATCAAAATCCAACTTAATTCAACACATCACTCATATTAAAAAGAATATGATAAATGGCTGAGATAAGATATGGCGTGAAACTTGTTTTACCTGAACCCAGCTGACACAGAGGTGTTGTGTCGTTGCTCCAGCTGACCATGTTGCTATGGTTACAGATGACTAACCCCTCAGACACGTAGACAGAGAGGAGACCAGTGGAGGTCATGACCTTTGAACTTTCTCCTCCCACCTGAGAGCAGTGTTGGGTGTTGTCACATGTAAAAGTGACAGAAGAGTCCTGGCTGCTGCAGGTCACTGTCAGGTTACAGTAACCAGGGCTGGAGGACACTGGACCCACTGTCATATTTACTGCAGAAACTGCATCTGGAGAAAGATGTGAAGGGTTGCATTTCATAAAGACACTATAATGTTAATTGTGACCGTAGGTCGCAGTTTACTATCAGAACTGTCACAGCTTGTCCGTGCCCGGACGGGTCACGCCTGACACTGTGGTTCCCCTGACACATCACTGTGACATCACATGTGACATCACAGTGATGTCGGATACTCAGAGCAGGGATCTCCATATGGTCATAGACAGGTGACATCACAGTGATGTCAGATACTCAGAGCAGGGATCCCCATATATGGGCATAAAATGGTTTCTGTTAGGGATCCTGCATATATGGGCTTTTAAAGGGATATGGCCAAGACAGATGGCCAAGACAGATCGCTTTTTGCCCTTAGGCATCTTACTGATGTTTATCAATGTTAATGTGCGATAGCCGATAGGGATCAAACAGGAACCTTCTGATAACGCCCACTCTATACCTCCTTAACCAAAGCTGCCTGCAACAAGCAATGCTGTTGATTGATACTTTCTAACTACCTGCCCACTATACCAAGACATCAGAGACACATACTTCCCACAGATTACACACACCCAAATTGAGTTTGAAAGCGACTGTGAAAGATTGCAGCTATTTGTTTCAAAAGGCTTTATACCCAGTAGCCTGTATGCAGTATAACATGTATATAATGACGAAATGTGACACAGGTTACTGTACTCAGGCCCCCAGGCCAGAACCACAGGAGAATGTTGAAGCAGCCTTTGCCTGGTGGTCAAACCTTGGATAGCAGTTAAATGCTAATGTAATGCTAATGCTACTGCGTATGCCTAACGTGTACCCTAGTGCAGTTGTTCTCAACCTTTTCAGGCTGTGACCTCCAAAATAATCATATTTTAACAGGGGACCCCTCTCACCCTGACAAGCACTAAGAGTTGAGGAATTACATTTTGTACAACACGGTTCTATTGTGAAAATAGCAGATCTATATGCTCACAACGCCTTGTGAGCATGTACCGGTAGATCGGGTATTCTCACAATTTCTGCCTCTAATATTTGACAATTTGTACAATGTTTAATTTGTCATTTTAGAGGTATTAAAACGTCCTTAAATGGTCCCTTTAGAAATTTGCATAAACCCTCTATAAAATGTATGTTGGTATGTTTACTGTTGATTGAGAAAACAATGTTGCGTTGATACGATAGGCTTACTGTACATCAGTCATGTCACATCAATGGTGACAATGGTTTCATTCCAAATATGAGGGACTTTTGTGAATAGAGCCTGCATGGGCTCGGGCGTGGAACTCTTGCAAAAATCGACATAGTTGTTGGCCCAGTGTGCAGGTGCACCCTCAAACGAGAAGCCTAAGGCTGGGTTCACACTGCAAAGTTATATGCCCTTTGGGGGATGAGGGGGGAGGGCATCATTCCCTATGGAAGTCACATGGTTTCATGCCTCTAGCAGGCCTCTTGGCATAAAGCAAGCTTGCTTTAAACATTAATAATCACCCGACATTTGATCAACAGCCGCATATAGCTTAATAAAAGGTACAAAATACAGCAAAACCCCCAAATAATACGCTTTCATGTCTGCCGTGAAAAGAGTCTATTAACGCAAAGTATTCCAAACACTTTAGTTATTTTTGCTGATATGTTCCTTACATAGTGAATAGCCTATGAGCAATATGGAGACGGGTGGAACAGAACCTTAAAAACATGACAGATTAATCAAGTTATAAAATAAAGAGAAATCTGTCCATTTTAAGGAACCTACCTTGAACTGTCACATTGTACTGTGCAATAGATGTCTCTCTATCTTTAGCCACAAATGCTTGGTAAAGTCCACTGTCAGATTTTGTTAGATTCTTCAATAACAAAGAAAAGTCTTCCTCGGAAAATCTAACCCTTTCCCTGTACTTTGGAGTGAGGTCATTTGTTTTACTGCTGGAATAATATTCTAGTATAAATGTTTCATTGCATTTCCACGAAAGTCTGTAAGAGTCTTGTATCAGGTCAGGTCTCTGGATGAGTAGATGTACATCCTCTCCCCTCAGAACATGCTCTTGCTTCACATCACTGGAGGCTCCTGGAAATTGATTATTAGGAAGCATTATAAACATTATACAAAAAATAAAATGTTATGAAATTATAAAAGGAATTCTGGAGGCATATAGACCCTGCCTTTGGAATTACATACTGTAGTCTGTGCATTATCAATACTATGATAAATGTTATTTATTACAGGTGATTTTTATACTTCTTTTTCACTTTATGCACAAAACGATTTTAAGAGATGATAAAAAACTAAGGGCCGATTCATACTCCACTTTTAGAGCCAAATTTATTTCAGTTCGGCTCTGTCCAAACTACAATATGAAGTCATTCAGAGGTTCGGGGGGGGGGGGGGGCGGGTACCGTCATTAATTCGGCTATTCGGTGCCACCGAGATTTTGTGACTCCCCGAACCGAACCGAAATAAATTCGGCTCTAAAAGTGAAGTATGCATCGGCCCTTGTCCAAACACTTTTTTGCCCGTTTGAACCTTCTTTATCATTAGAGACAATAATTGATTTGCAGCTCCCGGTAGATAAAATGGTCAGCTAATCACAGTTAGGCCTAGGTGGTCACACTTTTAATTAATTATATAATATTAATGAATTATGTGTATTCAAGACAGTCTTGGCATCATTTGCCATATGAGCAATTATTTTAGGTTCTCTGATTTGCCTCTACTGTTCACCTTATTCCTGGCCCTCTCTATGGAGGCTGCCATTGCCTTTTACAGATAGATAGATAGATAGATAGATAGATAGATACCTTTATTATCCCAAGGGGGAAATTTAGTTGTCCAGTAGTAGCACAGCAGTATACAGTTATTTACAAAGTTACAGAGACGTAAGAAAGATAGATAAGAGGGAGAAAAACAAAACAAAGACAAGAGCAGTACAGTACCAATAAGGAGAAGGTGCATCAATAGAGGGGGCGAATAATATATAAGAATATATACATAAAGTGTCTTGCAAAAGAGACCATAGCAGTCAATGCTAGTTAGTGCAAACAAGTATCTCACTGTCAATGTTAAACAAAGCAAAAAATACTCAGAAACTACCAACACTAACAACCTAATAGGGTTAGGGTTAGGGTTAGGGTTCCAGAGGGCACTGGAGAGTTTTTCTCTGTGTGCTGCTTCAAAAACATCTTTTCTGTTGCCAGATTTTGACAACAGAGCCCAACAGAAGCAACTAGGCCCAGTTTTACTACTTTACATTTACATTAATAGCAGATCAGCAAGCTCACAATGTCTCACAACATTTTAACAACATAAATCTGTGTGGTGGTCCCTGGCACCACATATTTTCAGGTGGGGGTCTGCGACTGTGGACAAATATTTAGGCAGCCCAATAAGCAACTACATTTTTTTAAAGACACAAATTGCTTATTATAAGCAGACATGGCAACACAGGTTAATTCAGAGCCCAGGGCCCACGCCAACTACTACTAAATGCAAGGACACAGGAAACCAAACCAGGCCAGCTTTTTCAGTGTTTCCTAAACCCACCAGGATTGAGTTAAGACCCGCCTCGCGGAAACGCAAGGACTTCCAGGAGTGGCTGAAATCCTTGCCGGACACATGGAGGGTGGATAGTCAGACCTAGTAAAGGCATGATGACAATAAAACTTGTAGGCTACTGAGAAAAGCCTGCATTTGCACAATGCACAGTCTATTAATTTGTCACAGTGCTCAAAGTAACTGTGCTAAAAAAAAACTTACTTTGTACTGTGCTTAAAAAAAGTAAAACTTTGTAAAAGAAAAACGTACTGAGAAAGCTATGTCACTACTGTGCTCAAAATAAAAACTCGTACTAATTATCAGTTAAATTGTTATAGTTTGGATATGGCTTTGGGCGTATTCTGCGTGTATTATTGTAATGGATCGGTAGGTAGTAGGTACAGTAATGCTTTGCACTGAGTCTAACGTTCATATGCACTTTCATACTTAAGATTATTGAGAGGGGCGTTTCCGTGAGGCGGGTCTTAACTCAATCCTGGTGGGTTTAGGAAACACACGCTTTTTCAGCCTCCGCCTCTTTCAAAGAAGGTCTCAGCAAGAACAGTCACCAACGTCATTTTGGCTCCATGGCCATCCGCCATGACACTTTGGGTGGCGGAAGTGCCACCCAAAATAACATTAGCGTCTATGAGCACTTCGTCACTTCCGCCACCCAAAAGTGTCATGGCGGCGTCCCATGGTGTGCCAACTTCCGGGTGTTGTCTGTTCCTGCCTAACCTTCCTTGGCCTCTTTCAGGATATGAACAGGAAGCCGGGGGCGGGGCCAGGAATATGGTGAATTCTGAGGTCTAGCCAGAGTCTATTGAGATGAGAGAGTGGTGCCACCGAGGGGTCAGAAAATGAACTGCTCACGTGACCCATGTTTCAACTCGAAAGTGACAAGCGGGACATTGGTTTCAATAGCAGCGTCGCTAATATCGGCATTTTTAGGTAAATATACATCATGCCAACTGTTTTAAAGTATTGTACAGTGACAACTAAAGTCTCTGTAATATTTACTTTATACTATTGCCAAAAAACAATATAAAATAACATGGTTTAAGATCATTAAAGTCCGGCTGTTGCCTTGTCACTGGCTAATCACTGCGTCCGTGCGTTGTCATAATGTTGTTAACATGCACAATAGCACCTCCAAGTGGCAGGTTAAAGTAATGCAATGAAAGGCATGTACTCTATCTTGAGAAATCAATATAATTATATCATTTACAAATCAGAAAACAAGATATCAGGAAATAACCTGTGATATGTTTTCTTTCATTTGTCTGAATCGATTATTTTTATAAAGGTCACAGTCGTTAGAAAATGATGTTTTGAGAAGCTGCTCTCAAGCTCCTCCCGAGCCGCCATTGGACTCGCCCCATGAAGTGAACGTAGGTGGCAGAACTCTCCATTCTAAGGTTCTGGGTCTAGCTGGTCGGTAACTGGCTCACAATCTCTTTCTCTGTTACCAGCCACCATACATAATAACGCTCACACAAGGACTTTTATTTTGAAGACGTTTTCACTCTTGCAAGGTGAGAGTGCTAATGTGCCAACTGTGGTGAGCCCAAAAATATAAGGTGCTTGCCTCCTTACTCCAAGTTACTTACACTTTCCGGAGAGATTCCTAATGGATAGAGAACACTTGGAGCAAGAAGGGGGCACCTTATATTTTGCATTTATGCATGTTTGGAGCAAAGGGGATCAAACGGACTCACCAACAGTCCCTTGGCACTCTTCTTTATAACCTTACAAGAGTGAAAATGTCTTCAAAAATAATATTAAATGGTGTGGTAAAGGTTTCACCACCTGACACCAATCATTAGCAATCAATAAGGCAATGCAGATAGCAGGTTTTGAGTTTCATCATTTCACTTTCATCATGCCACTTTTGCAAATATCATGTTCTATTTTTCTATCTTTTTTTTTTTTTTTTTTTTTACAAAATGAGGGGCAGCATAGTGCAGAGCCTGGCTGTGGTCCTCATTTCAAGTGAAATCCAAAAATCATGACATTTGCAGATAGGACATCATAGGAGGTCTTTTATGTGACAGTTTGTATAACCATATGTCATCATTATCATTGTGTTTGTTGTCTCCACCAGCCAAAGGCATGGGGGAGAGTATGTTTTCGCCCCTGTCCGTCCGTGCGTCCGTGTGTCCTCCAGTTTGTTACCAGCTAATCTCCGGCGTCGTTGGCCCGGTCGCTGCCAAAATGAGCACACACACTCCCTGGATGCCAATTCAGAACCTCTGCCCCACATTTTTTAAATGGCCCTGTTCTAGTGCCACCATGAGGCCGATGTTTGCAAAACACATTTCTGTTCACTACTCTTAGAGATTTTTTCCACAAATCCTACAAATCGGTAGACAGTATCTCTACAGTCATGTGATCATCATGGATATGCAGGATTGCTCCGTTTTGAACAAAATGCCTCAAACCATGAACACAGCGTGCGATCTTGGTGAAATTGGGCGTGCACGTTCCCACTAGGCAGAGGAAGAAATGCCACTTCAAATTTCTCAAATCAGCCTCATGGTGGCACTATAACAGGGCAATTTGTGTGTTTACCTTTAACTCCACCGATAAGTGGAAAACATTGTATGCGCACTCCCTCGAGGCTAAGGATAAACCTTTGCCCTGCATTTTTCATTTGCCATAACTTTACTGTCTCTGACAGCAAACTTGTCAACTCACCTTGAACCACAACCAACATTCCATACCTGGTGGAGACCTGTGCTTGGAAGAGCACTGCATCTAGTTCAGGCATTGACACTAAGGCTTGCCCACCTGCCCCCGGCAGGTAAATAAAACCTTCGGGCAGGTGAAGTTTACTTTCAGGTTGCCCGACTGGGCAAGTGCTCATTTGAGAGGGTACGCAACCGTAACACAACACAAGATATCTGTCTAAACACCTGAACGTGGCCAGAGGGCTGTCTTCTGGTCTGTGGAATTTAAAATAAGTGCACGTTTTGCCTATAATATGCTGTTTTAAATGTTGCTACACTTAAAATATAAAATAACGTTTGAAACCACAGACATATTCAATTGTAGCTATGTAGGTATTTGGATTTGGATTGGAGGTATGACATTTTTTATTGCACAGCCTCAGAAAGTAAAGAAATATGTCTTTAATTGAGCGGTAATTAAAATCTTGCCCATCATTTTATAATGAACAATTAACTTTTCGGGCAAGTGGGCATGACCCGTACTTGCCCGACGGGCAAGTGCCTCTGAGACCTTAGTGTCAACCCCTGATCTAGTTTATTTGTACTGCACATTTAAGCAAAAATAAAAAGTAAAAAGTAAAACAGGATTCTGTGGATTCTGTATGTAATTTAGGCCTTTGGGGCTCAATATTTAAATGTTTGTTTCTGTGGATTCTATATTAATCTCTATCTTATGTTTGTGCCCTTGAAGGGTTCAATGTTAATGCAATAACTTATGCTCAGCTTCTGGGGTGTTTGTGATCTCATGTTTGTGTGCTGCGTGTGCAGATAATCTGTAGTCGCCTACCACTGGAGCAGAGTCAAACTGAATGCAATAGTGCAAGTGTCTGACTTGAGTGAGATTGTGAGATACGGAACAGGAAAAGGTTTGGTTTCCATTTGAGTTGGTTTGTTTTGCGAAACAAATTATTTAAAACTAGAAGCAGTGCTCTTCCGAGCACAGGTCTCCACCAGGCCAGGCGTCCTGGTGGTGCTACTGTATAATAGGCCAATATAAAAAGGGTGGCATATGTTCTTCACCTTAAACCTTTCATGGCAATCGGACGCTGCATGCATGATTTGAGGCATTGTGTTCCAAAAATGTGTTTTGCTAAAGTCTACCTGCTGGTGGCGCTATAACAGGCCAATGTGAAAAGGGTAGCGTTTGTTCCTTGACATAGTGGGAATATGTGTGGCAAATTTCACCGTACTCGCAAGCTGCGTTGATGATTTGAAGCATTTTGTTCAAAAACTGAGCAATCCTGCAAACTTTGGAAGCTAGTATTAGCCAATCAGGATGGAATATGAAATATCAGACAAATCAGACTTGATCACATGACTATAGAGATACTGTGTACTGTTTTGGCGTTATTTTTGGAGAAAATCTGAAGGAGTAATATCCAAAAATGTGTTTTACATAAGTTGGCCCAAAGGTGGCGCTATAAAAGGCTGATGTGGAGTTATAGGTAAAAACAAATTGGCCTGTTATAGCGCCACCATGGGGCTGATTTAAAAGTTTGACGTGGCATTTCTTCCTCAGCCTAGTGGGAATGTGTGTGCACAATTTCACAAAAATTGCACGCTGTGTTCGTGATTTGAGACATTTTGTTCTAAACTGACCAATCTTACAAACTTTGGAAGCCAATCTCAGCCAATCAGGATGGAATATGGAAAAATCGGACAGATCCGTCTCAATCACATGACTGTAGAGATACTATCTACCGATGTGCGTGATTGTAGGACAAAGTCTGTAAGAGTACTGTCAAAAAAGGAGTTTGACATACCGATAAATTGGCCTCATGGTGCCGCTATAAAAGGCCCATGTGAAAAATGTGGGGCAGAGGTTCTGAATTGGCATCCAGCGAGTGTATGTGAGCAGTTTGGCCGAGACCAAGCCAACGGCGCCGGAGATTAGCTGGTAACAAATTTTATGGACGGACGGACGGACGGACGGACAGACACATACACACACACACACACACACACACACACACACACACGGACGGACGGACGGACGGACGGACGGACGGACGGACGGGCGGTGGCGAAAAAATAGTCTCTCCCATGCCTTCGGCTGGTGGAATCAATTATGTTTCATTAATTTTTAAAAAGTCACATAGTGGCGTTTAATTAACTAATTGGAGTCAAGTTAAATCAATTTGCTTTGATATACATTAACACAATGCTATGTTTTATCATTTAGATTTTTAGGAGGGGTCGTAGTCATTTCCTTGATTATCCCAAAGTGTGAATGTCTTCTCTATCTCTTCGCTACCTGTATCAAATAAAATCTAGAATGCTTCATCTAACAAGTACAATGTGAAAAATATAAAACCATAGATGAATTTTAGAAGGTTTTACCTTGATTTAAAGAGAAGAGAAGAACACTCGCACACAAAAGCAATGGGGACTTCATCGTTTGTAGAACAAGATGACAAAGAGGAAACACTAAATAACTGTCAAACTGTTCCATACCACGTGACAACTCGTCAAAATTGTGGTTCTCTGTGTGTGTGTGTGTGTGTGTGTGTGTGTGTGTGTGTGTGTGTGTGTGTGTGTGTGTGTGTGACTTCGACTGCGGGGAAAGTTGGCCTACATGTGTGCTGATCATTCTGTTTCACATTCAATGTACAAAATGGCTGTTATTGGGGAGGATGTTTTAAAATTCACCATCAAAACAAGGCTGCAAGTATTACCAACCAAGTACGCTACAATCTGGTATCCCGGCATCCATAGTCCACTCATTGTGATTCTGAACAATACCTAGAATCCATTGCACATATAACAAACGCATGCAGTGCATATAAGTATATGTCACAGTTTTTTTGAGATTCAGTAAGATTGAGACCAGGAGCACTCGTTTTTGGGCACAAGGTGGAGCAAGCGGTGCCTCCTTCGGGGAACTACCCATAATTAGTCCTACAGGGTTATAGATTTAGGAATAGTTTTACTGAGGTTAGGGTTAATTATCATTCACCAGGTTAACATTCACCTGGTTAGCATTCACCAGTTTAGGTTAGGGTTAGGATTATGGTTAGGTTTAGGCATAGTTTTACTGATGTTAGGGTTAGGATTAGGGTTAGGTTTAGGCATAGTTTTACTGAGGTTAGGGTTAGGATTAGGGTTAGGTTTAGGCATAGTAGCATTCACAAGGTTAGCATTCACCAGCTTGAGACTAATGCAGTTAATACTTAAAGCTATACTGTGTAAGTTGCTCAACTAGTGGTCAGTAGCTCTATAGCAAACTGCGGTCGCGTCCGCGTCTTTCGGACGTTTTTCGCCGCGGACCGGGCCTCACACCCCCGCGTCTGCCTCCACCTCGCCGAGATCTATCTTTAGAGGGGTCCCTGGTTCCTGTGCGTTCAGGCATTCCGGAGAAACGGACTCCTTCACCCGAGTATATGCTGTTGTTTTGTTGAGGCAAGCTACTTCCTGAGAAGTCAGCAAGATGCGCTGTGATTGGCCGGCAGTGTATAACCCTCGCTGTGATTGGCCGGTAGTGTATGATGACGTAATTTTTACGCGAAAACCGGACCCCGGCGAGGATCACAGAAAACATATAAAGAGAAGGCTTTAGAAGCTGAAAATAATGGAGTGGGTGTTCTAAAACTTTAGCGATTTAACAGTTAGGACAATTTTAAGATTTGTTTTATAAAAAAAGTTACATGGTATAACTTTAACTCTGTTACTGCTACGGACGTTCCCGTTCGCCCCATTTTTGACGGCAGCGCGATGCCAATACGGCTCGCTCTTTTTACCTCGTCTGATGACTGTAAAGCTGATGGGGGGTCGCGCCGCCGTGTACAGTACAAACATCTCCCGTGATGCTGCTCTCAAAAATCCATCGCCCGATCGTCAAATAATGGAGTCAAATCACTTCCTTGTTGTTTTCTGTGGATCGTTGCGCTGATGCGATTCTGTGCTCTGAATGTATGGCAACCGAGCGGCCCAATTCACATTAATTCTTGCATAAGGCTGCCCTCTGCTGCCAGTATGGCCAAAGTACACATTTGACACGGTCCATTATACAATGAATTTGTTTAGAAAGAACCAATAGATAATTTTCTATAACATCGCAAAGGAAAGCTGCTTTTAGCTGGCACCAGACCCAATAAATAAATAATAACATCTGGCAGTAAAACTGTTAATACCACTGAGCAGCTCCCCAATGACATCGGCTTCTTCCAGGGACTGCCCATAAGGTGAATTAAAACAAGCGCTCCGGTCCCAATCTTACTGGTACCTCAAACAAACTGTAACATATACATTGCTCACCACGATGCAGTTTGATACTATACATGCATGCAACACTCACTTGTATTGGTTTGGTTCTACTTGATGTCTTTGCCGGCAGACATTGTTTTTGTTGACACCAGCACAGGGAGGTCCTGATTCTGGAGGTGGGATGTGTTTTCGACCTGTACATGGACCAGGCTTTCCAAGATAAGCATTCTAAGTACCTACTACCAACCATTACTTAGAATCATTACATACTTTGGGTACAGATGGAGATTCTCAATACTGATATTTGGAAGACAGGGCCATGTACATAAATTGACCACGAGCAGCCTAACAATCGCTGGCATGACAAAGAGCGAGGCCAAACAACTCTCTAAATAGGAAAGGCAAAGTTTCACAGCAATCTGCTCTTTATATATTGAGTTGACTAGAGGAAAGGCCATAGAGGCACCAAAATCCATGGAGTTCATCCTCTAGGGAGCATAAAAAGACACTGTGAATTGTATGGCAATTTAGCCAGTACGTTTTGAGATAATGCTATGCTATGTTGTTTTGGAATAAAGAATTGGATGGATCATTGATTGATTGATTGATTGATTGATTGATTGCGACTGTAGGTCGCATTTACCCTGGAAAACCTTGTCGCTTGAGTGATCTTCTGTAATCTTTCTGTACAGGAAGTGATGTCAGTGTGATGTCAGCGAGTTGTGACATCACTTCGTGTACGGGGCGGCTACACAAGACTAAGAAAGACAAAAAAAAAGAGAAGGATACACAAGACTAAGAAAGACCAAAAAAAGAGAAGAATAGGAGGAGGAGGATAAAGATGCCAAAAGGAGAGAGAAGAAAGGGTGGATGAGGTACAAAGTGCAGTCGGCAGTCTCAGAAAAGAAAATGTAACAAGGAGGTGGCAACGGGGCGGCCAGATAAAGTTATTAGGCTGTACATGGAGAAACGGAGCGAACCTGTTTGGTCTAAACATGGAGATGTGGAGAACACTATATATGGAGATAGTCCAGTCCATCATGTCATAGATAGTAGCCATTGTTAGTCCAACTCAATGGACTGAGTCACAATGATGTAACTCAGTACATATTGGATAAATTGAAGAATCTGGAGATGTTCAATGGGTGACATGCTTCCACGAAACAGCTGAGGTACTGCTGGGTCACAACATGACCCAGGAATCACTGAAAATTGTCAAAGAGAATGACAACACTGCATTTGAAGACATATTGGATAAAGTAATCTCAACAAGTCAAATCTTC
>NC_137814.1:25238878-25283878 GCF_963921795.1 Nannobrachium achirus | reverse complement strand
CATCAATCATCCATCCATCCATCATCCATCCATCCATCCATCCATCATCCATCCATCATCCATCGATCCATCCGTCATCCATCCATCATCCATCCATCCATCACCCATCCATCATCCATCCATCATCCATCCATCCATCATCCATCCATCCATCCATCATCCATCAATCATCCATCCATCCATCATCCATCCATCCATCCATCCATCCATCATCCATCCATCATCCATCGATCCATCCGTCATCCATCCATCATCCATCCATCCATCCATCATCCATCCATCATCCATCATCCATCATCCATCATCCATCGATCCATCAATCATCCATCCATCCATCATCCATCCATCATCCATCCATCCATCAATCATCCATCCATCCATCATCCATCCATCCATCATCCATCCATCATCCATCCATCCATCCATCCATCCATCCATCCAACCATCATCCATCCATCCATCATCCATCCATCCATCCATCCATCCATCCATCCATCATCCATCATCCATCCATCCAACCATCCATCCATCCATCCATCCATCCAACCATCCATCCATCCATCCATCCATCCATCCAACCATCCATCCATCATCCATCCATCCATCCATCATCCATCCATCCATCCATCCATCATCCATCCATCCATCCATCCATCCATCATCCATCCATCCATACATCCATACATCCATCCATCCATGCATGCCATGCATGATGTCACTCAGGCTGCCACTGGTATTGCAGTTGATGCTCAGGGCAGGCTAGACTCAACAGCACCTCTCTGGTCACCCAGGGTACTCAGGCTACACCAGAGGCTACATACAGACACACATACATACATACACACACGGCCACTCTATGGAGACGGTGTGACCACCGCTCAAAAGGCATAAAAAGCCCCAAAATACTGTCCAAATGACAAAGGCATGGCCCATATCTGTGTGGCTGGTTCAAATAGGGATCTCCATGTATGGGCATAACATATATTGTATGTACGTATATGGATACATTATTATTAATAAAAGATAACATTAAATAAAAAGTCCATAGATGGTCATTCCCAGAAAAAGGAACAACCTTTTATGCCCATACATGGAGATTTCTGATGTCATAAATCCCAGGCCGAAAATGAGAATGTTAGTGTAACCCCTTATGTCCATATATGGAGATCCACAGGCATCAAACCAAGGCCCTAACTCAAGGCCCTGCTTGACATTACTTACGTACATTTTATGGCCATATATGGAGATTCCTATATTGTCAATATTAAGGACATTATTAAGGATATTATGTTATAAATATTAAGGACATATAACTATCGTGAAACATAACTATCATGAAATGCCAGATGGCCAAGAATTGGAGCGACCTCGCCCTTAGGTCGCATGTCACCCTGAGGTCGCATGTCACCCTCAGGTGTCTTACTAGTTATTTTATTAGACAAAAATGGAGAACAGTACAAGTCTAGTCAATACAATTGAAATGTAGTACAGTACAAGTACAGTTAAAAGGTTAAAAACCGTAAAAGGTCTTATTTGAGATGGCAGGGGGGCTGAAAGCCCTTGGTATTTAATTCATGGACATAATAAATAGCAAGCAAAAAGCAAAAAACATTCAATAATATCGCAGTTATAAAAACACTATATGTACAGGATCGGGGAAACAAGGGGGTGGGGCTATAGTAAGGGGGGGGGGGGGGTGCTTACTTCTCACTATGGGAGAAGTGATAACCTCCTTCTCTGGCCTCCTGAGTCCTGATCCATCCAACACACACATACATACATACACACACGGCCACTCTATGGAGACGGTGTGACCACCGCTCAAAAGGCATAAAAAGCCCCAAAATACTGTCCAAATGACAAAGGCATGGCCCATATCTGTGTGGCTGGTTCAAATAGGGATCTCCATGTATGGGCATAACATATATTGTATGTACGTATATGGATACATTATTATTAATAAAAGATAACATTAAATAAAAAGTCCATAGATGGTCATTCCCAGAAAAAGGAACAACCTTTTATGCCCATACATGGAGATTTCTGATGTCATAAATCCCAGGCCGAAAATGAGAATGTTAGTGTAACCCCTTATGTCCATATATGGAGATCCACAGGCATCAAACCAAGGCCCTAACTCAAGGCCCTGCTTGACATTACTTACGTACATTTTATGGCCATATATGGAGATTCCTATATTGTCAATATTAAGGACATTATTAAGGATATTATGTTATAAATATTAAGGACATATAACTATCGTGAAACATAACTATCATGAAATGCCAGATGGCCAAGAATTGGAGCGACCTCGCCCTTAGGTCGCATGTCACCCTGAGGTCGCATGTCACCCTCAGGTGTCTTACTAGTTATTTTATTAGACAAAAATCAGTGTTGTATAAAGTACTGGAAACCCATACTTAAGTAAAAGTACCGATATTCCACTTGAAAGTTAATCAAGTAAAAGTAAAAGTCACCGATAATATTATTACTTAAGTAAAAGTATGAAAGTAGCTCTCGAAAAATGTACTTAAGTATCAAAAGTACATAGTGTTAAAATGTACTTAAGTATAAAAGTAAAAGTAAAAAGTACAAGTACAAGTACAAGTAAAAGTACAAAAAATATTTTCAAAATGCCTACAAAAAATTAAGACCAAAAAATCTCAAAGTGTTTTATTATTAATAGGTTGGAACATTCAGTGACCCCTTGATACCAGGGGCACAAGCACACACCTACAGTAAGAACAAAACATTTTGATCCTACGATGCAAAGGTTCAAATAGCACAAGTTCCCCAAAGCTATTTGAGATGTTTATAGATTAGAATCTTTACACACCTGCTTCCGAATAATTAATTATATAATTCCAGTTCACTGCGCATATTATGTAGGTGACAGTTCATTTCAATTAAGCTCTCCAGTCTGCGCTTTTTCTGAAAAGAGTCAAGCAGCTCCCTATAGTTTAAACTAGGCTATAAAATGACACAATAGGCTATAGAATGGATCTTCAGACAAGAAGTTAATTGTGAATGAAAACGTAGGCCTGTGCTTTCTTATTGTCACCTCAAAGTAAACGCTGGATTATTATTTAATCCAGCCCCTCTTTGACTACGGAGTCCACGTATGGTATTGTGACGCCCCACAAGCCCTGAAAACTAAACTACAAACAGCCCAAAATAAACTAATTAGGGTCCTGCTTAGACTTCCCTATCAGACTCACCTCACCGCTACTCACCAGTTAAGAGTGGGGTGGCTCAGAGTAGTTGACAGAGTACAGCAACTTGCAATGGGCCTGGTGTACAAGATACACTACACCACTATGATACCCAAGTACCTGTCAAAATACTTTATAAACATTAAGGATGTCCATAATTACAACACCAGAGGCAGCGCCACAGATCACTTTCAACCCAGAGTCAAAACCAACAAAGGGTCAAACTCTTTTTTCTGCTATACCACCAAAATGTGGAAAGCCTTACCGAAGGCCACAAAGGAGTGTGGATCACTAGCATCCTTTAAAATTGCCCTGAAAAACCACTTACAGGCAGCAGCCGTTCGCAACTGGTAAAAAAGAATCTAGCCCAACCCTACCCTCCCCTGCCCCTTCTTTGTATATACTGTTTGTTTTGACTTACTGTCTTCTATTTTGTTTTTCTTTACATATCTACTGCATAGTACTGTGTTCTATTTGTCTGTCATTCAATGTTATATGAGATACTTCAATGGTTTCCAGTGGAAATAAGCTTAGTCTTTTCATGGATCTCCTTTTAGTAGACCTTGTACCAGTGAACTGTACCGTCATGAAACTGTACCTTTTCCTATGCAAACTTCTAATAAAGTCTTCAATCAAATTTCTTCAAATTGACTGGATTCAACCTGGACCACACAAGTAATGAGGTAACATCCAGCATATGCGTGTGAGCCACACTTTATATGCGGTGGCGCATGCTTAAAAATAACATATCTAACAGGATGCTATAGCTTGTAGATCTGTTCTTTTTAACCACAGGATTCATTTAGCTCTGAAACAGCGTAACAGTGTAAGCTTGCAAATCAGTTATTTTTGCGCACAGCACACGATGACAGGGAGTAGGCTATGGACATCTTACTGCCGTCCCAACAAATTGTGAAAAGTTTGACTCATGAACGCCTGTCCTCAGGGGAACAGCTAGTGAGAGAGCGAAAAGAGAGCTATATCCTAATCCCTTGAAAGAAAAGCCAAGTTTGACATTTCCTTGTTGGATGGCTCCGTCTACTCCCGTGGGCCGTGTTACACACAAGATGGTGACCTTACTTTTATTTGTGACAGTATTTGCGTCAAAAACAAACAATGATCACCGTGTTCGGAGAGCGACCCCTGGAGTCACCTCACACGATGGGTCACCAGTTTCCATGTAGTGCCGCACCGCAGCGCCGACTTTCAGGGAGAAGAGATGATACTGATACAGTATGAGACAGACTGCTATGATATTACGATTTTCGATTTGTAGCGAGTAACGAGGTGTCCAATTGTAATGTAGCGGAGTAAAAGTACGATTTTTTCCTTTTAAATGTAACTAAGTAAAAGTAAAAGTTCAGGGTTGAAAAAATATAAATAAAAGTACAAATTCTCAAAATGTGTACTTAAGTACAGTAACGAAGTACTTGTACTTCGTTACTTTACAACACTGACAAAAATGGAGAACAGTACAAGTCTAGTCAATACAATTGAAATGTAGTACAGTACAAGTACAGTTAAAAGGTTAAAAACCGTAAAAGGTCTTATTTGAGATGGCAGGGGGGCTGAAAGCCCTTGGTATTTAATTCATGGACATAATAAATAGCAAGCAAAAAGCAAAAAACATTCAATAATATCGCAGTTATAAAAACACTATATGTACAGGATCGGGGAAACAAGGGGGTGGGGCTATAGTAAGGGGGGGGGGGGGGTGCTTACTTCTCACTATGGGAGAAGTGATAACCTCCTTCTCTGGCCTCCTGAGTCCTGATCCATCCAACCCAATCAACTAACTAACTAACTAACTGACTGACTGACTGACTGACTGACTGACTGACTGACATTCCCAACTTTAATAGCCTGGGTACCAGCCTGCTATGCTATGTTCAGTGGATTGGTGTCATCACATCACAGTCTGGCCAGGCTCCTAACCCTAACCCAAAAACAGCCAATCAGCAACGTACGGAAATACGAGTCAAATGGAGGCCTGCCAGACTGAGAAGCTGAGAAGCGAAGTGACAAACCATTTGTAAATAGACCCTTGTTCCACTCTCTGAGTTACATACCCATAATTGTCCATTTGGTTCATAACTATCATTTAGCTGGGGACACCCTGGAACTCCCTCAAGGACCCCACCTTGAGAAATGCAAAAATCACTTTATTCACATTCTTTGGAGAAGAGTACAAATCATTGACATGAGTAAAAAACAATAGCCTTTTCTTTGTGTTTCAAAAAGTGTTTTTTAATATTTTAATCTTTGTTAGTTCCGCATAGGCATCAAGTCTGATGCCATATGCCTTATGCCATTAATGTCCATATGTGTCCATAACTTGAATTTTACTTCATTTTGTACTATTTGTATGGTTTCTTATACTGTTTTTACTCACAAGTGGTTTATTTTGCAGTTTATTTCCTCACTCTGCATTACTGAGAATACTACTATCTGTAACCCCCCCATTCTCTGATTTATTACCAGTAAGACTCCCTAATCGGGAGATAAGCGACCGTAGGTCACTTATCTCCACAAATAGGGCAAAAATGTGTTTTTCCAAAATCTTCCTGATCCATGTTGATGACATGAGTGTAGACATACTGTGTAGTGATTTTCGTGATTTTAGGGCAAAATCTGTAGGAGCAGTGTCCAAAAATGTGTTTTTAAAAATCGGCCTGAAGGTGGCGCTATATGGGACAGATTCATGTTGATGGGATGAGTGTAGACATACTGTGTAGCAATTTGCGTGATTTTAGGGCCAAAACTGTAGGAGCAGTGGCCAAAAATGTGTTTTAAAAATCGGCCTGAAGGTGGCGCTAGAAGAGGGCCATGTGAGAAATGAGGGGTGGGGTCTCCGCGTTGCCTTGGCGGACGAATAGGTACCGGCCCCGGCTCTCCCGGACGCTCCTAGGCCGAGTTACGGCATTTTATGTGAGCTGCAGTGGAGGGGGTCCTCCACTGGGGGCGTCACCACTTTTGCATCCGTTCTGGAGCAGCAGGAGTGGGTGGTCCCCAGGAATTCCCCGTGAGCAGCCCCGTTGGGGTGGTCATTTGGTCATTTTTGCACATTTGGTCATTTTTTACACCTGGGGGTCCCCCAGGGACCTGGGGGTCCCTGAAGCTCCGGGGGTCCTTGGAGGTTGTAGTTTGGCAGGTAAGGAGTGTGTGTGCAAAATGTGGCATGGATGGGGGCAACGGTTGTGGAGATATGAGCAGGGCAAAAGTGTGACGTGTGACGTGTGCCTCACGGACGGACATTCTTTTACACCTGGGGGTCCCGTCCCTGGAGCTCCGGGGGTCCTTGGAGGTTGTAGTTTGGCAGGTAAGGAGTGTGTGTGCAAAATTTGGCATGGATGGGGGCAACGGTTGTGGAGATATGAGCAGGGCAAAAGTGTGACTGACTCACAGACAGACAGACAGACAGACAGACAGACAGACGGATGGACAGCTGGTGGAGGTTTTGGTAGTAAATGCGACCTACGGTCGCAATAAAATTTTAATGTTATCTATGTATAGGCTAGACACTGTCAATCAGCAGCCTTCTCTGGTAATTTGGGTGGGCGGGGTTATCTATGATGATTATTGTGAGCAGCTGTGTTTCACTGCCACACACCCACTGCTATGAGTACTTAACTTTTGTATTTCCTGTATGATACCATGCCTGAAGAAGACCCGCACAGGGTCGAAACGTTGCTAAATAAAACAAAACTGGGAGCTTTAAAGACGGTGTGCGAGCCTCTTCCTCTTTAACTGTACGTATTTTTGTTCAGCACCCGTAGAATTTTTGTTAGATGTGCGTGCTACTTGGTTCTTTTAAAAAACAATATACCACATAGATTGTTTAAGCGACTTTAGGGACAGTGACAAGCTTGGTTTTAGTATTGGCACTGGGTAGGTTACCCACTGGGTTTAGGCCCACATACAATATGCTAAACACTGCAAAGAAAGATAAAAACACTCAAGAGCCAAGTGTGCTTGGCATTAAAAGGCACGGTAAAAGATCACTGCAACTACACTCAAAAAGGCTAAAGGCCATAAACACAGCAACACAGGACAATTAAGTGCCAATCTGCAGTGTAACCATCAACCAAGAATATCTCTGTCCAGAGGTTGAAAGTACAGGACAGGTCATGTTCTACTTGCCCAAAGGAATGCCCACTTGCCCGAACAGTAAACTGTCTATTATAAAATGATAGGTAAAATGTAATTACCGTTCAATTGAATTCTTATTTTGTTTTACTTTGTGGGGCTGTGCGATAAATAACAGTCATACCTAATTTTTTCATGCAAATACCTACATAGATATTATTGAATATGACTATGGGTTCACACCTATTTTATATTTTTAAGTGTAGCAACAGTGAAAACAGCACATTATAGGTAAACAGTGCTCTTATTTTTCATTCCACAGACCAGAAGACAGGCCTCTGGCCACGTTCAGGTGTTTAGACAGATAACTGATGTTGTGTTTATAGACGTTCAGGTGATTAGACAGATATCTGGTGTTGTGTTCATAGACGTTCAGGTGTTTAGACAGATATCTGGTGTTGTGTTTATAGACAGTTGCATCCCCTCACAAATGAGCACTTGCCCGGTCGGGCAACCTGAAAGCAAACTTCACCTGCCCGACAGTTTTATTTACCTGCCGGGGGCAGGTGGGCACTGCGGCCATCTTGGATCACATGACTTCCTGGGATAGCAGCCTGCATTACAAACCATTGTGAACAATGAATGGAGTGATGGTCCCAAAATATGAGTTCTATTCAACCAATTTCTTTTTACCAAATTGACAAATGGGCAGATGACAACATCAACATCCCCAAAATGATTAAATAGAAAGGCCACAGTAGATTGATTACATCCATGGGTAACGATATTCAAGGTAAGTTAGGTTGCAACCTTACTGTGTATAAAGACTTGCTATCTGTGCAGTGCTTGCTCCACCATCATATTAGCTATTTGTTGTTAGATTGTTCCTGATTAATATGTGTAACACCTGTGTCGTTGGCTAGATACTGTAGGTTGGGCTAGATACAGTAGTGTAGGTTCGTCTGCTGGAGCAGAGGGGTAAATAATGAGACCAAGATGCACGTCACTGAGTTGGCCGGCTCAATTTTATATAATGAATTAGAAGTAGAATGAAATAGAGATAGAAAATAAAACAATGTGCATAAACAGTACAAGCAAATGGGTAAAGGTCGGTATACCATGAAAACAATAAATCAATATTCAGTTTCTCGAGATTTTCTAATCTGAGGGTGCACCCTTCTAACTTGAATATCCAGTTATTACCTTAAACCTTCATATCAAGTAGTTCCATTCCAGTTCAATCAAATAAATCAAATAAAAATATGACAATTACTTCACACAAATTCAACCCTTCACAAAAGGTAAATGTATTACCACCCAGTCACGTGACCCAATTCAAGGGATGGAGAGGTAAGGTAAGTGTGGTGTATAGTCAGTATACATGGATTCAAAGTTCAGAGTTCCGGGGTTATTGCGAAGGTTACGAATGTCAGTATGTGTGAGTGTCAGAGTTTCAAAACTGTTTGTTTCAAAGTTCCAGAGTGTGAGTGTGTGTATGAGTGTGTGTGAGGGGGAGAGAGGGGGAATTGGGCTACTGCAACTGAGAGTGGGGGAGTTGCAGATGGGAAGCCTACCACACCGCAGAGTGCAGTAGGATCTTGTCCAATGGTCACCAAAGTATTGTGGAATACTCGCTGTCTCTTCTAGATCCTGGTTGGGAAGCTCGCCATCATGTCACTGGAAAAAATCCAATCAACACAAAAACCTGACCTGTCATCAGACAGGGTCAGAGGAATCCAATCAGTATCACAGTATCTACTGTCTGTGGTTTTAAGTTTTCAACCATGAAATAGCATTACATGAACTTATCTTTTTAAATGAAAATAATAAATGAAATACTGTATGCAACACACTGTGCATACAACCAATGTACATACTCTTTTTTAAAACAATGTATTTTAAACAAAAAGATTCTTCACATGAATTCAATCTGATACTCAGTACATGGCATGGCAAAATGGATTACTTCCATTTTATAATCAGTACTTCAAAACATAAACTCCATGTCTCCAGTTGTAAACCATTACTCTTTAAGAGTTCATAAGCAACTCAAAGGTGCAAAAAGAAACAAAACATCATCCCTTCATATGAAAAAGAATGAGCAGTCTCACCGGTTCTGTGAAACAGACTGGGCACAACACTGTGATGGCTGCCCCAGTAAATCCACACTGGTTTCTAGAAATCAAATAATACCACATATCAAAACCAAAATTATCTCCACTCAATTGTTACTTTTAAATGCAACCATAACGGTGGGTGAGTTACCTTGCTTCTCTGGTTTACATTCATAAAAGTCTTCAAAAGTACAACACTTCTCTCTACTGTGTGCAGTTCTCCTTTGCTCTGAGTGAATGAGTGAGTTTCTCTGTCTCTGCTCTGATTGATTGCCATTAGTTTCACCTGGTGTTCCTGCACAGGCAGCAGGCTCTCATTCAAGGCACTTGATCAGACAGGTTTGGGAAGACACTGCCCCTTCTGGTTGAAGGATGATTTAGCCCATTTCATTTATTCATTGTAAAGGGTGATTCCGCCTATTTTAACCCATTTTCTGGACCTGGGTTACGCAAAAATCACGATACAGTAATATTAACTATATGATGGCAGAGCAAGCACTAGTCTGCACAGATACTGTAGCAAGTCTTTGTACAGAGTAACAGTGTAACCTAACTACCATGTATATTGTGAATGTACCCTTCTATTTAATCCTTTTGGGGATGTTGATGTTGTCATCTGCAATTTGTCGATTTGGTCAAAAGAAAATGGTTGGATAGAACTCATATTTTGGGACCATCGCTCCATTGTTCACAATGGTTTGTAATGCAGGCTGCTATCCCAGGAAGTCATGTGATCCAAGATGGCCGTGGTGTGAATAAGGTCTATGCCTGTCTGTCTTAGGCGGTAGCCAAAACAACCAGTCAATGACAAAGTCAGAGACAATAGATGTAGTTAGTTTTAAACCACTGGGGCTATTATTGTACACAAACAACCTGTCAATGACAAAGTCAGAGACAGTGGTTTAAAGTTATAACCACTAAGTTTAAACCACTAGGGTGACGTTAGTTTAAAGCCACTGGGGCAACACAAATTAAATAGCAGCATAGACTGTACACACACAAAAAAAGGTAAAAAGAGCAGCGGTTCACAGTCTAACAGGCACAATCATTTGGCCACGAGCACAAACACAAGGCAACACACCACCAGCAGTGTGAAGCAGGTGTAGCCCCCACAGTTAGTACCAGCCATGAAGAAGCGACAACAGCCCTGCTTATCGGGCTCAGCCCTATTAGCACGACTGGTTGTGCGCTGGACTGGCGAGTGGGAGTCCTGGGTTCAAGCATCACTACACACTACACACTACACACCGCACAATAGTGTTTGTTCATGAACTTCATGAGCTGCTGGGAGGCTGCTCCACAGTCTTCCACCGAACTTCCGGCTGCAGTTTAGCACCCATGGTGCGACGAATCTGACAGTTGGAATTGCGAGATAGCGAAAGGGGCGTGGATGTCTTTACCTCTATTTACCTTGGACAAATGCAGTCTCACTCTGCCTGTCCAGACACCTAATATGCCATTTTGAAAAGGGTGGTGCCATTGCACACACCAGGTACCAGTCCCATTGATTACTGTGGGACTGCCATTGCACACACCTGTCCCACTTATCACATTTAGATTTGTCTGCCAATCTTAGCCAATCAGGATGGAATATGAAAAACGATCAGTTTCATTTAATGACTATAGAGTTACTGTGTACCAATTTGCTTGATCTTTGGACAAAATCTGAAGGAGTACTGTCCAAAAATGGGTTTTGCTAAAATCCGCCTCCTGGTGCAGAGTTTCTACTCCACCCAGGGAGTGTGTGCACAGTTGTGCTACCTTTGTGCCAACGTTGCCAGAGATTAGCTGTCAGATGGAAGGACACACACACACTCACACGGACGGATGGACAGGGTGCAAAACATAACTGCCATGCCTTTCGGCCTGGAGGAGGCAACAATACAGTAAAGGTGAAATATTTACTATTCAAAAGTGTAAAAATACAGATACACTAAATAGCTCACAAAAGATAAGAAAGATAAAAGGGCAAAACAAACACATTTGTAATTATAAGATTTTAAATGCACAGAAAACACAACAATAATAACAGATGTTTTATAATGTTGATGTTTTATAAGAAGCTGAAGAGATGTTTTGCCATTAGAGTATGCAGTGAAAATATTAATTAATAAGTGGTCTGGGCTATAGGGTGTGTCTGTGTTTCTAATAACATCCTGCTTCATCCTGTTTTATTCAAACTCTTGGTTCCAGCATCAGATATCATAAGCCATAAGCATAACAGAGATGTACCCTTGGAGAGTGTTTACAGGGGACAACATGCATGTCACCACCTGTTTCATCATCCCAATAATGTGTTCCCATTCCCAATAATCACAGGTGAAAAAACAACAAAACATTATTTGACAAGTCTATGTTTGTTTCACAAGTCACTTGTTAAAACCCCAGATTCCTTTGCATGGAGGCGTCCAAATGAGAAATGCTGCCCCTTGCGTCAGGAGTCAGGACGGACCTCTCCAGGCAAAATATTCCAATGATAATGAAATATTGATTTGTCTAGTTAGTTATGCACGTTTTATGCCTGTGTTATGCTTTGCTGTACACTGGTTTCACATACCAAACATAGCTGAACTACAAGCCCACACCACAGCATGAATTGTGGGCTTGTAGATCGGCTATGTGGGGTGCATTACAATGTCGTCCACCATAAATCGTCTAAACCCTGTCTGAGTTCAAAGTTGGATCAATGTAACAGAGTAACACCAGTGAATTAAATAAATAAGCTGGTACTTCATAAAATAATGTCAATATGAGTCTATTGACATACATTATTCATACCGTACATGCTTTCTCAGCCCTGGACTAATAATAGTCAATTTACTTGTTTGAAGATGGGGAGTCAGGGGGAGGTAAGGATTTAGAATGTAATGATACTGGTGTCTAAAAAACATAAACGGCATAGCAGTAGAGGCCATTTTGTGGTTCCACCGATTCAAGCGCAATTACGTTTTCCCATAAAACTTTCCAAACATATTTATTTCAATTATTTTAAACCTAAATAATCAAGCCATCCAGGATCATGACCATATTAACACCAGAGGGTGCTCTCCCAAAGCAAGTCACTTAACTTGTGTCATCATAAAACCTTAATAAAAGGGTTTTGATAGATTTTTTTCATTGAATAATTTATTAGAAGTTTGCATTGGAAAAGGTACAGTTTCATGACAGTACAGTCAGGCACGTATCGATATATGTTTCGAGGTCCCAGTAGTCCGAGCCGGCTAACCAGCCGAGCCAGTTGAGCGCTAACCTGCTGATGCAGGTGAATGCTAACCTGGTGAATGCTAACCCAAAGCCTAAACCCTAACATTAACCCTAAACCTAACCCTTACCCCAACCATAACCGGACTACTGGGACCTCGAAACAACGGGCCATCGAAATGGCTAATTTAAATTGAGATCCCCTTTTTTTAACCCATATAACATTGAATGACAGACAGATAGAAAACAGTACAAGATATCATCAGAAACCAGTCACTGCAATGCAAAACACCATTTTTTTCAACCAGCAGGGAAATCCACTGTAAGTAACAAGTTTGTTGGTTTATTTTTTTGATTACTTTAGGAGTCATTTTTTCACTGGAAGATTAGCCTCTAGGATGCAACCCGAATATGTAATTTTGTCTTTTCTTGTTATTACATTGTCACCCACTTTGATTGTGAAGTTATCGACCTTGCTGAGGTTAGGAATTGATCCAAATCGGATGGATTCAGTTTTACCCAGGTGTATTGATAATTTGTTGTCATTGAGCCAGGTGCAGATCTTATTTAGTTCAGAGCTAAGGGCCGTTTCAACCAGCAACTTGTCCCTGTCCGAGACAAGGAGAGCCGAGTCATCCGCGAACAGGAACAGGTTGCAGTCGCAAGCAGATGCCCCGTTGTTTACATATATTAGGAACAATAGAGGCTCTAGTATGCTTCCTTGAGGAACCCCACAGCTTACAGGGGTTACTATCGATCAGAATAGAGTGATTTACAGTGTCAAATGCCTTCGGGAGGTCCCGCAATATTTGCCCGAATCAACCACGCACTTGATGCGGTCGTTCAAATAGAAGGCATGTGTCAGTGGAATGGGATTCTCTGAAGCCAGAACTCATAAATCAATTCATTCTCTTCGAGATATCTTGCAACCTGTTCCGAGACTATTTTTTTTCCATGACTTTTGAGATGGAACTGAGATTTGAAATGGCAAATGGGGAGGTAGTTGCCAGGATCTAGTTTGCTACCTTTTTTGTGCAGCAGGGTTACTTTTGCAAGTTTGAATTCCTGGGGGACATGACCCTGTTGTAGATAGGTTCATTATGTGGGTAATGATTGGAGCAATGGAGGCGGCTGAGTCTCTGAGAAATTTGAGGAGGATTGTGTCACGGCCAATGGGTAACCTAGTTTTCATGCTTGATTCTAATATATATATATATATATATATATATATATTAGGGCTGGGATGCGATTAAAAATGTAATCTAATTAATCACAGGCTCTGTGATTAATTAATCGCAATTAATCACATTTTAATCGCACATCGATATTTGACCTGAGAAACATTTTTTTCAAGTAAAACACATTTTGTTGTACGAGTGAATCAACGAGTGAGTTTTTTAAATCTAAATTTCGCATCCACTGGGCCAAGCAAAGCGCTCTGATCGGCTACTTCTCCCTTTGCGTTTGTTGTCTCTTCTTGGTTGGTGCATCGCTATGATCGGTATGCCCGAAACTGAAGGTTCTGTGGTGCAAAAACTAAGTGCGATTAAAATGCGTACAATTTTTGATTTTCTGTAATTAATTAATCGCAATTAATCAGTTAAAGTCCCAGCCTTAATATATATATATATATATATATATATATATATATATATACTGTAAATATTGATGGATTCTCTATGGGGAAAATGAATGGCTTTTGATCATCTGGGACTGTGTGGGTGGGGCATTAAGGCCACTGTGTGGCCCCCCTCAGGACATATAAGAGCAAACTGAGTTGGCACACAAACATTATGCACAAAATGTAAATATAGGCTACATTACACATAGAGATACAGATAAGGTACTGTAAATAAATATACACAGTGCGCAGTGCACACAGGCCTACAGGTCTACTGTCCATATCTTCTCAGTCAGTTGATGGTTGTGTGTCGCTCATGTTCTATTAGGCTTTTGAACCTGAGCATATATTGACTCAGGGATGGGGGTTGTGGTGTTGCTGGTCTCAGTGGTGGCAGTAGGTGTGGAGCCTGAGGGAAGCTGGAGCAAACTGTAGATGGTCAATGAAGGATCTTCATGTACAGGGGGCTGACCAGTAGCACTGTCTGCATTAGTCGTCGCTGGAACACTGTTCTGGAACTATAGAGCAAAACACACATCATTTTTCTTTCTTTTTTATTTATAACATTTACGGTAATTTATTATTTAAATATTTTAAAGGCTTACAAAAGTTTCCCAGTGCAACTGGCCAAGCTCAGAAAGTGGTAAAAATGTAGTCTTACCTGAACAGAATCATATGTTGTATTTGGCACGTGATCGGGTCTATTCCCTTAAAAATCAGTGGTACAATCAATTATTAATGTGATACCAGCTATCTTTAATCCACCCTCTTTAAGCCTTCATTTAAGGGTTTGTCCACCAAACTCTTTAAAAAAATATATATGTATAACAATAATTGCATTGCCTCATCACGCTGAAAGTTCCCAGCATAGCGTAAATATACAGCACTCCCATTGAAAATGGTGTCAGGCAGATTCGCCTAAACACATTTGGTCCTTTCGCCTGGCACTTTCGCCTTGGAGCTGAGTCTTTTCACCGCCGTTAAAGAGACATTTCGCCACCTCAATTCTGCTGTCAGACTGTCCATGTTTGCATATTATCCCTTTGTCATTTAAATATTATGGTGACTGTGACAGCTAGTGGTGTTACCTGTCAAATGGTGACCATTACACACAGCTATGCACTCTAGTAATCACATCAATACAGATTAGAGATATTGGAATCATGTGCGTCCAAATAATGAATTAATTGATAAGTGCACTGCGCAAATAGGTCATGTCCCGATATACATCATTTGATTTGGAAGACTATCATACTGCTGCTATGCTTTATGGTGAAAAAAGCCTGATGGATAGATTTTGGTAATTGATGGATAATTTTGGTAGTTAATCTATTATCGTTATTAAAGTTATACCATGTAACTTTTTTTATAAAACAAATCTTAAAATTGTCCTAACTGTTAAATCGCTAAAGTTTTAGAACACCCACTCCGTTATTTTCAGCTTCTAAAGCCTTCTCTTTATATGTTTTCTATGAGCCGTGAGGGGGGGAGAATTTCGCTGCAAATTTACGTCATCTGCATCATCTGTATACGCTGTGTATACGTTGGCCAATCACACCGCGGATCATACACACATGATACACTACCGGCCAATCCCAGCGTATCTGCCGTACTCTTCAGGAAGTAGCCTCCCTCAGCTACAGTGTTTACGATGGTGAAGGATTCTTAACCTCTTAATCCCCAAATCCTGGCCAGAAAATTACGTTCTACCCCTCCACGGATTTGTATCGGTTGCGGTGGTTTGCAGCGCCGCTCCGGTGGTCCGCGGCGGTGGTCCGCGACGACTCCGGGCGAAAAACGGCCGAAAAAAGCAATACCGCTACTGACTACTAGTTTAGCAACTTACACAGTATAGCTTTAAATAAATATACAGTATATTGTGCCATGCACCTCCCCCCGGAAGTGCCATGTTTCCATGCTTACAGTATGTCACTGCTAGTGGAAAGATACCAGGACCCTACGTCTCTGTCTTGTTATGATCTGAGAACCTATGAAGTTGTCCCACGCCTACCGTATTCTCTTATACAATGTCTGACCACCATTTTGTGAGAGAGAGCTCCAACCATGAGAGCTCCCCCCCACACACACACACACTCATGTGAGTGTGAGTGTGCGTGCACAGGGCCGTTTTTAGCTATAGGCGGTATAGGCGGCCGCCTAGAGCGCCGACCTCAAAGGGGCGCCCACCGAAATGGAGTGATTTTTTTTTTTTTTTTTTTTTATTAAAAAAAATAAATAAAATAATCGACGCCCCCTCTATTGGTTTATCTCACCCAGACGATCCAGTTGCTTACTATGTGGGTCAAAATAAAAAATGTATTATCAATCATAAAAACTCGAGCATCAGAGGCAGCCTGCGCTCGGTCGCAGCAGGGCGAGATGAATGAATGAGATTGGTACTACCCCGCCCCCGCACTCTTCATCAAAGGGGGCGCCGATCGCTCAGCACAGCCTGGGCTGGGCGCAGCCTGGCTGGCCTTGGCCAGTGTTACATGCATAACAAATAAATAAATAAATTGTCATGCGAATGATCATGATTGTGACCAGTCCAGACTGTCCAGTGGCAGTGACGAATCATCATGATGATTCATCATGATGATTCATCATGATGATTCGTCACTGCCACTGGACAGTCTGGACAATAGGTTTATCCAGCGTGCTTGCCTTGTACACAGTCTGCTGTTCATTGTTGACCATTTTTGTAAAAAATAAAATTAAAAAAAAGTTAATGAGCCACCCAACCTGACCCAAAGATCACGCCAAAACCAGAGAAAATGTCATATTATTGAACAGTCATCCAAACCGGCCCAAAACCGACTAAATTCACGGCAAAACCCGCAAAAATCGCGCGCGGCGCGCTTTGCACGCGCAAAAATGCCCCCCCCCCCCGCGCACGCGCAAAAATGCCCCCCCCCCGCGCACGCGCAAAAATGCCCCCCCCCCCCCGGGGCGCATTTGAGAGAGCTCCTATGCCATTTTACTTTGTAACATTTATGAGACACAGGCTCAGGATTCTGCCAATGCATTTCAATGGGAATGGGAATGAAGCGGTTTGCTGCCATTTGTGGATTTCTGCAGAAAAAAGAAAAACTCCATTCCCAATTTCCCATTGAAATGCATTGCCAGAATCCGCCTTCATGGATAGAATAAAAGTGTGGCGTGGCCGTGCCCTTGGTATGCTGACAAACTTAAATTCTCCCTACAAATGCTGCGTTCCCATTGACAAGCATTGGCAGAATCTGCCTGTAGAGGCAGAAATTCTGTAGAATTAAAGTGTGGGTGTACCCTTAAAGTGATCCCTGGCTAATACGACAAATATGCCTTAATACATTATAATTGTCCTCTATAACTACAATGTAAAATTAAAAACAACTTCAATATTTTATTTCTTCAAGAAATAGCTAATCTTTCATTCAACAGGAGAAATGCCTGTCGCAAGTTGATGATGTCATAAATGTCATGTGTGATCTAACCCTATGGAATTTATGGCATGCATGTGCAAAAAACACATTTGAAATATTGATTTGATGCTCATATTAACCATAGGAAGTATTAAGTTTGTTTTTATTTGCACATGCATGCCATAAATTCCATAGGGATAGATCACACATGACATTTATGACATCATCAACTTGCGACGGGCATTTCCCCTGTTGAGTGAAAGATTAGCTATTTCTAGAAGAAATAAAATAATTAAGGTGTTTTAAATTTTACATTGTAGTTATAGAGGACAATTATAATGTATTAAGGCATATTTGTAGTATTAGTCAGGGATCACTTTAAGAGTGTTTGCAGTGTTTAACATTGAAAAGTTATAATCCGCACTCACAGTGTCTGGTTTAAGAGTCTTTTTTAATTCAGAATAGCAGCAGCAGCAGGCAAACAAACAGACGCGTTTCGGCCATCAGTGTTAACACTGATGACGGCGTAGCCGAAACGCGTCAGTTTGTTTGCCTGCTGCTGCTGCTATTCTGAATTTAAAAAGACTCTTAAACCAGACACTGTGAGTGCGGATTATAACTTTTCACTGAATTATACTTTGAATCTGCACCCGGAACCCCCTCAGACCGCTTACTGAAATTGAGTTGAGCTGACCTGGCCCTGCATGAAGAAAGTTGCAGTGTTTAACATGTCACTACCTGTTTCACCATCACCACCACCACCACCAAGAGATGATAACGTTTAAACTATTTTGTGTTCCCAATAATCACAGGTGAAAAAAACAACAAAACTATCTGTTTGTTTCACAAGTCACTTGGTAAAACCCCAGATTCCTTTGCATGGAAACGTCCAAATGAGAAATGCTGCCCCTTGTGTCAGGATGGACCTATAACTCTACTGAATGACCTCCACAGGCAACACATTCGGGAGCTGTTACTACATGTCATGTTTTCAACACCCGACTCTAACCCTCACCCTAACCCTAACCTCCGTGGAGTGAGTTGCTAACCCTCCGGTCGAAATGATGGTCATTCGAAAGAGCGCGATTTTCCCACACATTCCTGTGACCATGATTTTAATACAATTTTCACTGGTTCTAAACACTGGGGTAAATGTAACTGGATTCCAGTCAAAATATAAACAGCTGCATACATTCACCATGAAGACCTGCTTGGACCCTCATTTGAGTAATATGTAGGATTTGGTTAGGATTTTTATATAGGACTTTTGATAATGGTAAAAGTACAGAACACACTGGAACTTACATTTTCGCTGCTTTCGATACAGATAAATGCTGAGGGCAATGACAGCAGCTCCACATATGGATATGGCAGCTATGGAACCCACAATAATATATGCCCTGTCAATGCCATCACCTGTGAATAAAAGAAAGAAAAGTGTATAGGGTAAATGTTGTATGCAAACTTCCTATACTGTGTGTGTGTGTGTGTGTGTGTGTGTGTGTGTGTGTGTGTGTGTGTGTGTGTGTGTGTGCGTGAATAGTTAGGTGGGTTCGCTACGCATTCATACTTCTAGCAATCAAAATCCATCCAAATTCAACACATCACTCATATTAAAAGCATATGATAAATGACTGAGATAAGATATGATGTGAAACCTGTTTTATCTGAATTCAGCTGACACAGAGGTGTTGTGTCGTTGCTCCAGCTGACCATGTTGTTATGGCTACAGATTACTGACCGCTCAGAAATGTAGACAGAGAGGAGACCAGTGGAGGTCATGACCTCTGAACTTTCTCCTCCCTCCTGAGAGCAGTTCTGGGTGTTGTCACATGTGAAAGTGTTTGTGACAGAAGAGTCCTGGCTGCTGCAGGTCACTGTCAGGTTACAGGAACCAGGGCTGGAGGACACTGGACCCACTGTCATATTTACTGGGGACACTGCATCTGGAAAAATATGTGAAGGGTTGCATTTCATAAAGACAGTAATGGGAACCTTGATTCCAAAACGCCCACTCTACCTCCTTAGCCACAGCCGCCCCAGCAAATAGCAGTGCAGTTAATTGATAATTTACTACCTACAGAGCTGCTACCTTTAAACACATTTTAAATCTGAGGCTTTTTAATACTATTTAAAATCGTTTTGAGAATGAATGCTGCTATTTGTACCAAAGTGACTGCAAAAGATTGCTGCTATTTGTATCAAAACAGTTATACCCAGTAACCCAGTATATGTAGTATAATATGTATATAACGACGAAATGTGACAGATCTGTTTACACAATGTTGTACCCCCTCCAACTGTATATATGTCACCGTTTTTTTTTTATTTTTTAGATTCACTAAGATTGAGACCAGGAGTGCTCGTTTTTGGGCACAATGTGGAGCAAGCGGTGCCCCCTTTGGGGTTACTAGGAATACTTTGACTGAGGTTAGAGTTAGGATTAGGGTTAGGTTTAGGCATAGTTTTACTGAGGTCCCTCCATTTTTGGAGGGACGCTACCCACACGTTTGGTTGTGTTGCTCATTCCACGAATGCCAGATCCTTACAAGCTGCATCTCGTTGTAAAGGTGACAAATCAACGATAACAATGATATCAAACATAATACCATTTGGCATGATTAAGGATGAGCAACACAGCCAAACGTGTGGGTAGCGTCCCTCCAAAAATGGTCAAAATGGCCTGGTAGGCCTGCAATACTGTTCTTTTGGTGTTTGCCTGTGTTGCTCATTCCACGAATGCCAGATTCTTACAAGCTGTACCTTGTTGTAAAGGTGACAAACCATAACCAACGATAACAATGATATCAAACACAATACCATTCGGCATAATTAAAGGGGGGAAATAATGGACCGAATGTTGGCAAATTTTGCATTGCAAGCCATTTTGGCAAAAAATTGGTCGGCGCTACCCAAACGTTTGGCTGTGTAGCTCATGCCTCGAATGCCCGATGCTTACAAGCTGTACCTCGTTGTAAAGGTGACGAATCAATGATAAAAATGATATAAAACACAATACAATTTGGTATTATTAAAGGGGAGATATAATTAATTATTAATATGTTTCCTTTCTTTTTGTGCTGAGTTATATATAAAGTCATCTTAGAAAGAGAAACCAAAATATACGATGAAATAGCCACCTCTGTCAGTCAGACAGTAGCGACCTTAAGCAACGCTACGGCAATGGCAGATGACAACGGTAACCGTAAAATATCCGCGCTCGATAGATAAACCTGCCGTCGCCGCAGCCGTCTCTACTACGGCAGAAGGTCCCTTCCCACGTAGCACCTACTCCGTCTGCTGCGTGTACATGTCGCCATGGGAACCAAAGCGTTCAGTGAAAGGGGTGGGACCCCGCCGCCGCCGAGGCTTTGCTTAACCATTTTGACCGCTACGGCGATTACGTCATAGCAGCCGTAGTCCGCCTGGCGCTGGCGTCCTGAAAATCATCGAGCTTAAAGTCGCTATAGCGTGGAAACGTCCAACAGATAAACACCATACCATGCTGGTCTGTATACTTACTCTGCGTTATATAATTCATTCTGACAACAACACACACAAACACAGCTATTTCCCCAAACCCCCGCCCCCACCATTATTCAATAAATATTGATCATTTTAATAGCTATTCATCAATAAAGTTAGTTTGCGTTATCAACAAAGTGCACAAACCTGAAACGAACAGCGGGGGTCAATATGTCACATACTAATAGAGATCAATAGTTCAAACCCTGCCGGCTACCACAATTTTTCACTACTTTCGCCGGCCGCTACGCGTGTAAATATAGACGACTTTGAGCCGTATAATAGTCGTCTAGTTTAAATATAGCCGACTAAAAAATTCTAGACCATTATTTGTCAATTTCTAAACGTGTCATGTAGGTGTCATTTAGCCGGATATTAGCTGACTAATAAACCTAAGGAACCTACCTTGAACTGTCACATTGTACTGTGCAATAGATGTGTCAATATCTTTAGTCACAATTGCTTGGTAAGGTCCACTGTCAGATATTGTTATATTCTTCAATAACAAAGAAGAATCTTCCTGAGAAAACGTATACTTTGGATGGGGGGGTTTTACAAATATCTTACTGATGAGCAAGTATTCTATTATAATAGTTTGATTGCATTTCCACGAAAGTCTGCGAGAGTCTTGTATCAGGTCAGGTCTCTGGATGAGTAGATGTACATCCTCTCCCCTCAGAACATGCTCTTGCTTCACATCACTGGAGGCTCCTGGAAATTGATTATTAGGAAGCATTATAAACATTATACAAAAAATTTCATTTTATTCTGAAAGTGTAAAACAAATATAAATATTCTGGAGGCATATAGACCCTGCCTTATTATATACTGTAGTCTGTGGATTATCATTACCATGATAAATGTTATTTATTACAGGTGGTTTCTATACTTCTTTTTCACTTTATACACAAAACGA
The DNA here is from genome assembly GCF_963921795.1 of Nannobrachium achirus. Taxonomy (NCBI): domain Eukaryota; kingdom Metazoa; phylum Chordata; class Actinopteri; order Myctophiformes; family Myctophidae; genus Nannobrachium; species Nannobrachium achirus. Next base: position 25,261,802 of record NC_137814.1, on the reverse strand, counting down.
TTTTAATGGATGATTAAAAAAATAAAAAAATAAAAAATCTTTATGATTAGAGACAATAATTGATTTGCAGCTCCCGGTACATAAAAGGTCAGCTAATCACAGGAAGGCCCAGGTGGTCACCCGTTAATTAATTAAAATATTAATTAATTATTATGTGTATTCAAGACAGTCTTGGCATCATGTCAACAAATGTGTAACCAGTTGCAAAACATTTGTCGTACTATGAGCTATTTTTTTAGGTCCTCTGATTCGCCTCTACTGTTTCTATACCGGTAGGTCTATAGGTTGGTTAACTGTGGCACACAACCAGTTTTAAACCTCTTTTAGTGTCTAGTCTAGTGTGTAACATATCACAATTTTATTATTTTATGTGACAGTTTGTATAACCATATGTCATTGTCATTGTGTTTGTTTATTTGTACAGCACATTTAAACAAAATAAAAAGTGAGAAATAAAACAAAAGATTCTGTGGATTGTACTGTTTATGTATGTAATTTATGCCTTTAGGGCTCAATATTTAAATGTTTGTTTCTGTGGATTCTATATTAATCTGTATCTTATATGCTCTTGAAGGGTTGTTAATGCCATAACTTATGCTCAGTTTCTGGGGTGTTTGTGATCTCAGATTATGTGCTGATTACGTGTTAATTAATTAACATTAATTGAAGTTTAATTAATTTGCTTTGATATAACCGGTACATTAACACAATGCCACATTTTATCATTTAGATTTATTCGTATTAAAGTGTGAATGTCTTGTCTACCTCTTTGCTAACTGTATCAATTAAATCTATAACGCTTAATCTAACTTCTGACAACTAAAATGTGAAAAATATAAAACCATAGAAGGAATTTTAGAAGGTTTTACCTCGATTTAAAATGAGTAGAACACTCGCGCACAAAAGCAACGGGGACTTCATGGTTTGTAGAATAAGATGACAGGCAGAAACAATGAGGAAATTTGTCAAACTGAAACATATCACGTGACGACTGGGTGAAATAGTGGTTCCCTGTCGTCACACACGCATGCACGCACACACACACACACACACACACACACACACACACACACACACACACACACACACACACACACACTCTCTCTGGAGGCCAGAGCAGAACCCCTGCCCCAAATGTGTCATTGGCCTGTTATAGCACTACATGTAGGCCGATAAAACACATGTCTTTATATTTACTCCTACAGATTTGTCCAAACATCACGCAAATTGTTACACATTATCTCTATAGTCATGTTTATCAAGATGGATCTGTGATCCGTCTGATTTGTCATATTCCATCCTGACTGGCTAAGATTGTTTGAACAACAAAATACCTCAAATCTTGAATGCATTCATGTCCAAGCAGGCGGTCTCTCCACTATTAAAATCATCACAACTCCCTGAATTTCCAACTGATTTTCAAGTGGTTAAGTTTGTAATAAATGCCAGACATGGCGTTTGGGATCCAGTATACTTGGTAACATTTAAAATGCATATTTTCATACCAATATACTTTTATCTAACCCAAGTAACAGTAACATTTCTGTCTCCACTCTCCAGTCACTAGCTGAACTGCTTTTACAGTTCAGCTAGAATTGCTTTTTCTGTCTATATCCAACATCCTCATCATGCTATGCAGGTCAGAACATTAAATATCACAATGAAATAAATACATTGGACAATTAAATAAATATGTATTATAACCCTTTTCCTTTTCCTTTTTTTTTTTCTTTTTTATTTTATTACAAAAACAGCAAATGAAATGGGTTTGTTGCTATAGTGTTCTTTCTCTCAAGTTCAGTCTTAGTGTTTCTATGGCTTATTGTGCATATTGCATTTATTTATTTCTCATTGCTTAGTGCATGACTTAGTGACACTGACTTCTTTGTCTTTTGTTTGTGTGTGTTTTTCTATAACCTTAACTTACGTCCACAAGAATATCATGCACAGTTCACATCACTACTGTATGCTCACGCACCTTTGTTTTCTTGTTTAATCTCCTTTTCCCCCTTTAGACAAGGCAGAATTTCTGAAAATGTGCTTGTATAAAGTCCCGAAGGCATTTTACGAATATTTATTATATACAACTGTTCTAGGTGTATTAAGGGATGCTGAATCCAAATTTGCTGTATATAATGCTAAAATGTTTTCCTAAATGGCTCAAAATTGAGAAATCCAACATGGCCGCCACTGCAAGGCTGAAATCTATTTAAGTGCAAATCTTTTTGACTAAACAAGGTAGAAACTTGAACTAAATGTGTTTTTCTAGGTTAGCCTACATGGAGAATTTGAAATTCTATCCTGATTTTAGATCAGACGTGAATAAATGGCTTGAAACTAGTACATGTATAGCAGAAAAGGTTTGTTATTTATGCATAATTCGTCAAACAGAAACAAAATCAGGATGAACCATGGTTTTATTCATCAAAACTCTTTTGATTTAGATTTTGCTATCATCCATCCATCCATCCATCCATCCATCCATCTTCAACCGCTTATCCGGAATCGGGTCACGGGGGTAACAGTTCCAACTGAGACTTCCAGCTTATCCTGAGCAACTTCCTCCACTCCCTCTGGGAGTATACCGAGGTGTTCCCAGGCCAGTTTGGAGATATAATCCTTCCATCTGGGCGCTCGGGGGGCATCTATGAACAATTCAAATTATACATAGTCATCAATATTTCGAGCAGATGTCATAGGTATCTTGCAGCTGCATGCATCCAATTCCACTTTTCCTGAATAGAATAGAATGGATTATAATATAATATAATAGTATTTTACCATATCAATAAAAGTAAATGTACATGGGAATACTTCTTACTGTAATCCTTACTGTGGCAGCTTATTCACAGTCTTCCTCAGTGTTCCGGCAAGTGTTGAGTTTTTTGCAGTTGCATGCTTCCATACATGCCATATGACTCTTTCTGGATAGAATAGAAGAGAAGGGGATACAACGTTTATAGCCAGCACAAGTACATCAGGGTAGGGTTCATCAATCTGTCAACATCTAAGAGTCTCTAGAGTATGCAGTCTAGTAGGCTGATATTCTCTAAAATTACCAAATCCCATTAGTACAATCTATTATACATACATACCTGCAGCTGCAGCGTTGGCTGAGGCACTCCTTTGTACACCCACGTGAAGTGAACTCCCTGCAGGCTTTAGGCATAGGTGGCAGAGAGAGTAGCTGTGGCACTAACTGGCCTTCCTTGATTATCCATCCCATTTCCTCCACTGGAGGAAGATCGGGGTGTGGCAGGTGAGCTTGATTCCATATAGCTGCTTGATGGTGTGAACGCATGATATGGAACCTCACAGCATCTGTGGTTGGTGGCAGAGTCTCTTGGGGACGACCTTTGCAGAATAACTTCACTCATGCTTTGTTGCATGAATCAACATCAGGCACACCATAGATCTTACAAATGAATCTTTCTGATGATGTCACGATATCTTCTGTGAAAGGGCCCTTCCCAAGGCCAGCAAGATCAGTGTGATGTTGTTCGAACACCTGCCAGGCTGTCTTCTTTCCGTGGCCGCTGAACTGAGACACACTGTCACATCCAGTAAGGGCATGGAAGGCAAGGAGTGTGTCCAGTTGATCCTCAGACAGTATCCTGTGAATTTCATGCACTGGGAAAAACTTTGGGTCCTTTGATGTCCCAGCTTTCATGTAGACATAGGTACATCTGATTTTGACAAAGTGAGCAAGCAGTAGTAGAAGCACGTCTGTGTCACGTGCTGACACGACTACTGTTTCCATCGGTGCATGGATACAGTGAAGGATCAGCTGTGTATCAGCTTCCTCGTGGTCAGCACTCAGGGAGGAGACTTTAAGATCCGTATCTGTTGACTTGACAGTCGTCGTTTCGGCAAACCCACCTGATACTACCACCACAGGTTCACTTTCCAGACTGTGTTCTATCAGATGGTTTGAGAGTAATCGAGCAAGATCTGCCTTGTTCTCCTCCAGTGCCATGAAGCTTGACCAGTCTGCTGGAATTGGAACGGACTCATTGGCTATTTCACGGCGTACTGGTCTGTGTCGCTGTTTGCGCTTTGTCCTTGTGCCTGTTTTGATGGATTCTTTATGGTACCTGTCGAAGACCACGTCAACCCTCTGGTACTTCTCTCCCATCTTCAACACTGTGTCAGTGAAGTTGTTGGCATAGTCACCGAATGTTGCACTGTCAGGTGGCTTTCCAAGGGCCATTACCAGAGTTTGGCCATCAATGACTAGGCAACTGGATCCCTGAAGGGTAATATCTGCAGGGGTTTGCACTTGTTTGGTTAGAATATTTGCTATGGGGCGGCATAGCTCAGGGGTAGAGAAACCGTTATTAGAGCACGAAGAGTTCCCAAAGGGTTCCCGAAGGGTTCCCAGTTCGAATCCGGGCTCCCCCTGAGTTAATGTCGAGGAGTCCTTGGGCAAGACTCTGAACCCCTAATTGCTCCCGGTGAGCAGGTTGGTGCCTTGCATGGTTTCCTCCGCCACCGGTGTATGAATGTGTGCGTGAATGGGTGAATGTAATGCACAATCTATGTAAAGCGCTTTGGATAAAAGCGCTATATAAATGCACCATTTACCATTTGCTAACACAGACTTATTGGTGGAATGTAGACTTCCGTTAGTTGTAGCCAGAGATGGTAGGATGGGCATGAGTTCATGCTGGAGGATATGGTCCAGGTCTACCTTACGACCTGCCAGGCCTGGAATTTCATCATTTTAGGGGCAAGGCCACTTGGCCTTTGGAGTTGTCTATTTTTTGAGGCCACAAAGGCCAAATGCCAGGGCTTGAAGGCCATCAAATAAAACAAGATTTTAGTCCATTGAAAGAATTTGTTGAATTTAAGGGTTAGGGATGATTATTAAATGTAATATGTGGTACAGTCAGCTGGGGCATTAAGGCCACTGTGGCCTCAGGTCATGCCATTTTTTGAGGGGCACAAGGCCAAACTGAGGGGCAACGGCGGCCATGGCCTTCATGGCCTCCATGAAATTCCTGCCCTGCGACCTGCTCTATAAGGTGTGATGAGCCTTTGCAGAATCTGCCTGTCCACTTTGATGGTGTTTTGCTTGTTCTTGGCAAGTTGCACAACTTCATACAAAGAAGAAAATGTCTTGGCTTTGTTCTTTCGAATGGGTGATTTTAGGTCCAGGTGCTGGTCACTCTGGAGGTTCACACAGACGTTTGTCCACAAACTTTTTCAGTTGTGCCTGTCCAAGGAGTTCTGCACCAAGCAGAGATTCTTGAATCTCAGGTGTGACTACATCCTTGTTGATTTCTTGGCGTGTCACCACCATCTTGAAACACTCCATGCTCTTTCATAGACACACATACCGGTAGTCTACTTTCATCAACGTTGTCTCTCTATAATCCATTCTATTCTATTCAGGAAAAGTGGAATTGGATGCATGCAGCTGCAAGATACCTATGACATCTGCTCGAAATATTGATGACTATATATAATTTGCATTGTTCATAGATGCCCCTCGAGCGCCCAGATGGAAGGATTATATATCCAAACTGGCCTGGGAACACCTCGGTATACTCCCAGAGGGAGTGGAGGAAGTTGCTCAGGATAAGGAAATCTGGAAGTCTCAGTTGGAACTGTTACCCCCGCGACCCGATTCCGGATAAGCGGTTGAAGATGGATGAATGGATGGATGGATGGATGGATGGATGGATGGATGATAGCAAAATCAAAAGAGTTTTGATGAATAAAACCATGGTTCATCCTGCTTTTGTTTCTGTTTGACGAATTATGCATAAATAACGAACCTTTTCTGCTATGCATGTATGAGTTTCAAGCCATTTATTCACGTCTGATCTAAAATCAGGATAGAATTTCAAATTCCCCATGTAGGCTAACCTAGAAAAACACATTTAGTTCAAGTTTCTACCTTGTTTAGTCAAAAAGATTTGCACTTAAATAGATTTCAGCCTTGCAGTGGCGGCCATGTTGGATTTCTCAATTTTGAGCAATTTAGGAAAACCTTTGAGCATTATATACAGCAAATTTGGATTCAGCACCCCTTAATACCCCTAGAAATGTTGTGTATAATAAATATTCGCAAAATGCCTTCGGGGTTCTGATTTTCTGAAAATTGATCCTGTCTACTTCTTCTTCACTTTATTTATTTGTAGGCCTATTTAAAAATGTCCTGCTTGGGCCTGCTATCGCTGCTTGCAGTTATATATCGTTTTTAAATTTAAAATGTGTATGTGTTACTTGGTTTTTGCACAATGCATTTTTAATGTGATACACTGATATTGAAATGTTTTTTATTAGTGGTGGCGCAATCAGTAGCAATGTCGCCTCACAGCTAGAAGGTCCTGGGTTTGATTCCTGTCGTGTGACGCTGTGGGTGTGTTCTCTCCTCTGTGTCATCAGCGCCTACATCCTAGGTGGGGTTGGCGAAAGTGCCTTTCTGTGTGTTCTTCCCGTATCTTCTAGGGTAGGTGCCCTCACAAAAACATGCAGAAATCCTTGTCCTTGTCTCTATAATGCCTCCCCCTGGCCAGCCGGGGCACCTGATGGAGGGGAAAGGAACTGGTTGGAATAATGTGTTCCTTCCACACACTACGTCTACCCGGGGAAGCTATAAGAAGTGGCCTGATCAATCCTCATGCACAGAAGGAAGCGTGAGCTCAGTTCAGGGCCCTCCCCAGGTTAGCAGAATGAGCGCAGCCCCCATGATTACAACTTAGGCAATTGGCATCGGGTGAAAAATGTAGGTCCAAAATCGTGGGATATTAAAAAAAAATCACACCTGTGTGAACTGAGCGGTGGTCGTGGGGGGGGGGGGGGGGGGTGCCTGTGTGTGTGGGGTGGGTGTGTGTGTGTGTGTGTGTGTGTGTGTGTGTGTGTGTGTGTGTGTGTGTGTGTGTGTGTGTGTGTCTGGCCTGGCCTGAACAACAGCGCCCCTCCCTTAACATGTGTGGTCAAAAAAGGTACTTCAGGCTACATACAGACACGCACGCATACACACACGGCCACGTATAGGAGACGGTGTAACCACCGCTCAAAAAAAAAAGAACATAATCAAGTGATTAGTGGTGTTGTGTGTAGCAGGAGGGACTTATAGACAGACAGGCATGACAAGGACTTCACACACTGCACGTGTGACAGCCCCCTGTACTTGCGCAGTCTCATTTTAATGTAACTACAGCTCACATTAGCATGAAAGCACATAATTGGTGGTGTCAGACCGCCATTCCGAAACACCGCCATTCCGAACATTGACTAGGGTTAGGGTTAGGGTTAGGGTTAGGGTTAGGGTTAGGGTAAGGGTTAGGGTTAGGGGTAGGGGTAGGGTTAGGGTTAGAAGTCAATGTTCGGAATGGCGGTGTTTCGGAATGGCGGGGTGTAACCGCAAGGGGGGTCCGCTCACTATCCCGACTATCCGCTGTTCCGACATGGTCGGCAGGTTAGTTACTTAGCGTCGGCAGGTTAGTTACTTAGCGTAAGGCAGGTTAGTTACTTAGCGTAAGGCAGGTTAGTTACTTAGCGTCGGCAGGTTAGTTACTGAGGTAAGGTGCCTTGCAATAATGAACAGGTTAAGAACACTGTCCCAGCCGCTATTAGACTCTTTAACTTTGGGCGCGTTCGGAAATGCGCACTCAACGCACTGGTGTGCCATGTTGTCGTTCGTTTATTCGGTGCACTTGGTGCGTTGTCGTTCGGAAATCCAGTGCGCGGCGCACTGGTGTGTTGAGTGCACGCACTCACCAACCCTACTGAGAAGATGGGGTTAGGCGGTGTGGTGCGGTGGTTCGGTGTTCTGATTGGTTGGTTTTCATAGCCATGTCTCGAACGCTTCTCAGCTGTGAACAATGGAGGAAATTACCGCAAAATGCAGCATTTGCAGCTTAATTGGTCGTTTGGCCTTGATAGTTTCACACACATTAACGTGTAAACTAACAGCAGGTATGCCAATGCTATGAATTACATCTCCTTTCAATGTCAATGTTACGTTAGCATACTTAGCAACTGCTGCTTTTCAGAAAGTTTGCCTTCAGAGTTCAGAGTGAAAAAGCACACAGCTCCCTGTTAAAACTGGTCGTTCGTAAATAAGCCACACTGAACGCACTCTCCAACGTCACGCCCACTGCACTCACTACACCGAGCACACACTCGGTGCGGGTTTCCGAACGCACCCATTAATGAACTGGACTAATAATTCTGGTTAATAATATATACATTTATGGGTCAATGTGCAATAACAAAGGACTATTATCCCCAGTGACTGACACCTTTTAAATGTGAAAAAGTGGGTATATTGTTTTAAAAATATTCTGTAAAAAATAATGGAGCTGGGAACTTCTACTTTGGTCCACCCATTCCTGGGACATGTGACGTGAGAATGCACATTGTGGGAGTATGGGACTTTTTTATCCACTACCACCAACGATGGGTAAAAGTCACCCGAAGACCTGCCTGTAGAAAAAACAGGGATGGGGCAGGGAAACAAACCTACCTTCCACTTCATCAGTGAAAGCATCCTTAAGGTACCTGAAGACCCGTCCACCTCAGACATAAGCTATATTATGAAAATCACATAATTACAATTTTGCAGGTAAAATTCTCCCATCATTAGTGTTCTAGGGCTAGGGAGACGCTCAGGAGGCATCCATTTTAGATGCCTGAACCACATAAGCTGGATCCTTTCCAAGTGAAGGAGCAGCAACTCTACTCCGAGTCTCGCTCGAGTGACTGAACTTCTCACCCTATCTCTAAGGGAGATGCAGCGACCCATTTGAGAAAACTCATCTCGACCTCTTGTATCCACATACCGGTAGTCTATAGGAAAGGGGGTCCACGCGCATAGGGTGGATTTTTTTTCCGCCACCTGTTTTTTCTTAATCCTTAAAGGGTATATTTTAAGATTCTGCCAGGTGCCAAGCTGAAATATCGTCCCAAGGGGTTAATTTTAATGATTTCTTGCACATACCGGTACCCATTCACTTACTATACAGGAATAAAAGACCCCCCAAATAAATCTTCTTTAAGTAGCATGTGAGGGGTCTAACTAGGGGTTCTTCATGATTCTGAATGCATTGCAAGCATTTTTTTTGCATGAAAAACATTCCTTGGGCTAAAAATGGACCCCTCAAAACTGTGAAAATTGATGACTCATCACTTTTCACCACAAAACCATAGATTTATGGGGCCGTTTTAGCCCAAGGAATGTTTTTCGTGGAAAACAAATGCTTGCAATGGATTCAGAATCATGAAGAACCCCTAGTTAAACCCCTCACATGCTACTTAAAGAATATTTATTTGGGGGGTCTTTTATTCCTGTATAGTAAGTGACTAACAAGCGTATTCATTCAGTCATGACCCACACTCCAAAACCACAGGTAGGAACTGAGATTCTTGGTAGACAGAGAGCTTTGCCTTCTGGCTCTTTTCATCACAACAGTGCGGTACAGCCGTACAGCGTCTGCCCCCCAGCTCCTTCCAGTTTGTCCAGGAAAATAAAAAAGTTAAAATAATAAAAATAATGTAACTGAATTCAAGTATTGATCATATGTGGAATAAAGAAGTGAGATTTTGATATGGAACAGGATAATGTGTGTCCATTTCGGTTTTGTCTAGTTCTTCACTTCCCACATAGTGACTGTAACATGATGTTGACAAAACACTAACCATTGTCTTTCTGAAAACCTTTTTTCCACTGCAATGATATACACTATTTAGTATTACATGAAACTTCTCATTCTGGTGTTGGATTGATTTATCCTTAAGTTTGGAGTCACCTTTTATTGGCAAGCATGAGGTTTGTACCAGACAAACAGACTCAGAATGAAATCAGAATGTCTTCACCTGTAATGAGAGAACTATAAAACCACAGAGTTGTGAAGGGTTTACCTTTGTTCAGAGTTGGATGAATTATTTCACAAAAAAGTAACAGAGGCCTCATGGTGTGTGTAGTAGGCTGACTATTGTCTTGTAAGCTTGATCGGGAATTTGCTTTTTCTTTTCACAAACAGACACCACATCCTGCTGTTGGAAGCATGGTTTATTGCAAAGCTAATCAAATACCACCCTTTAAACATCATTAGAGTAAAAAGTAAAAAATCATTAGTTGGGTTTCAACATTAAATGAAAGAAATATTATATTTACAAGTCATATACTTGTCCAATCCATCAAACGTACTTGCTAACTTTCCATCAAAATGTATAACATAACAAAAGTATGATGCACAACATCACTTATCTTTTATACCTTACCATTGTTGTGGTCTTATAACTCAAAACTGCCTCAGTCCTCCAGTTCAAACATTTCATAAATTCAGTACAAGCCCTTTTATATATCTTCCATAATAAAAAGTGACAATTACATTTAGATGTTAGTTATACAATAGTAACAAACAGCACAGGCAGTATTCAACAAGAGTATAGCAAGAAGTGAGAATTCTACAATGACTCTACCGGGCATATTTTCTGCCATGGTAACCCCTAAACTTCTTTGCCTTTTGTTTTGTTTTGATTTTTTTTTAAATACTTCAAATAGACGATTTACATCAACACGTTGTGAGCTTGTAGATCAGCTATTTGAACTATTTCAAATGTTTTTTGTTTTGTTTTTGTTTTTCAAAATAGCAAAAGAAGGCAAAGACGTTTAGGGGTTTAGGGGCTTGCTTGGCGAAAATAGGGCCCTACATCTCTACAAATGAGGGCTTCAATATAGGTTTAACCCATGATAACCAGATAAGCCTGCACATCCATTCAAGCATTGATTTGTGTACATACACAGGTTCTTTGTGATTATCCAGAAACAATCTCTCACTTGTATCAAGTGGTTTGCTTAAAGCCATCACAGCGATTGATTGGGACAACTATAATTTTTGTTCTGCAGGGAGCATCATTTTGAGAATTCAGTTTTATTCAGTGTTTAAAGGCTTTCAAAAAAGTAGATATTCAATGTACTAAAGTGCTTTTAGTAGCGTTAAGGAAAACGTACATTCACATACTAGTTATAAGTGCTACAGTACTATATCCTCATGTGCAAATGTACTTAATGTACTCATGTAAAGTGCTACTTCTCTGTTTTCAAACATCAGCAGCAGACATACAGAAAACAAGGCTTACTGACACTATCAGGAAATACACAAAGCACCTTGAATAAAGTACATTGCATTCAAAATATGTTGACATTTCATTCAGTGCTGTTAAACTGTTTCTTAAAAGTGCCTTAGCATAAGACATATACCAATGTGCATTGGCTCATACCATACACATTAATCTCCATGTTATAATTCTTGTGTGTGTGTGTGTGTGTGTGTGTGTGTGTGTGTGTGTGTGTGTGTGTGTGTGTGTGTGTGTGTGTGTGTGTGTGTGTGTGTGTGTGTGTCTGTGTGTGAGTGAAAGAGAGAGAGATTATGAGAACAAAATGACAGAGTGAACTGTATCTGAGGAAATACAAAAATAGCACATGACAGAAGTTGTGCTGCTTCCCCTCACTAACATCCTGCATACTTTGAATCATGTGACCTTAGAAAGTTTACTGGAATAGTTGTTTTGAGTATGAGTAATTCATATTGCATTAAAGTTTGTGCATATGCACACAGTGTGTGTGTGTGTGTGTGTGTGTGTGTGTGTGTGTGTGTGTGTGTGTGTGTGTGTGTGTGTGTGTGTGTGTGTGTGTGTGTGTGTGTCCATCCGTATACTGTATGCATGCACTTACTGTAGAATTCATGTGTGAGCATGCGCTTGTACCGGTATGTGTGTAGCCTATGTGTGTGTGCATGCGTGCGTGCGTGCGTGCGTGCATGCGTGCATGTGTGCGTGCGTGCGTGTGTTTTGACTGTGCAGCCACCCACACACAAACTCAGTAGCAAAAGGCAGTGAGTGAAGTATTTTCCCTTGTCAAGTCATAATGCAAGACAAAACAAGGTAAAAACTATACAACATAAATGTACAGTATGAGCATGTCGCTGTCAGCTCCTGCTCCATCACACATTACTGATGCACACACTGAGCGAGTTGCTGTCTTATCACACATTACTGATGCGCACACTGAGCGGGTTGCTGTCTCTGGCACGGCTGCGCTCCTCTCCTGTCTCCCGGTAGCTCTGCTCCAGGCGGATCTTCTCTGGGTCTCCGCTGTCTGGCGTCACCCCACTGCCGTTGCCCTGCTGCTGGTACCCGTGCTGCTGGGGGGCAGTGCCACCGGTGGACGCTATGAAGACAGGTGTTGTCCGCGTCTTGACCACCTTGTCGAAGAAGGCGAAGTCGGCCACGTACTTGCCCGACAGCGAGAGGGAGACGACGGGCGGGAACTCGTAGCCCCACAGGATCTCGTCGGGCAGGTAGGAGGTGCGCACCTGGCAGGTGGCGGAGGTGGGCTCCACCGTGGCGCTCAGGATCACCAGCAGCTCAAAGTCGGCCAGCTCTGGGTCTGACCACCCGCCTCCTGGGAGAGATGGGAGGGGAGGACGGACAGAACAGAGGACAAGGGAAGAGAGAGAGAGAGAGAGATGGAAGGAAGGTCATTTGGGGTGCGCTTTACTTACACAAGATGTACTTCTGTTTTCATGAAAGATGTTGAGGCCAGTCAACACCAATGCAACTAGTTGCAAGGAATTGCAGTGGTCTGGACTGACCGAACAAGTTGCAGATGTATTTGTTACAAAGTATTGGATGGACGTTCAAACCCAACTGACTGACAGACTGACATTGCCATCTTTAAAGCCCCGTCGTTCGAGGTGTTAAAGAAAATAGGGAAGGATGGGAGAGTTGAGGACCCTCCATATCCCAACCACAATCCACCCTTACCCTTAGCAGCCCAGGCCCTTAGGGGACTGGTGTCATCGATGAGGTGGTAGAAGGTGAGGGGCAGAATGAGGAAGGGGCTGTCACTTGACGTGTCCACCTGGAAGGGAACGTTCCTCTGATCCAGACGCACTGTCTCCCCCTCCTTGGTCAGGGATGTCTGGAGCAGTTTCCCTGTCACCTGGAGGGTAGAGAGTAGCGGTTCACTCTAGGCTCACTACGAGTAGTAACAACATTAGTAACTTTATGTGATCAGCCTGATGGGTTGTGCAAGTCAACCTGAGTCAAATAATCAGATCCAGACCTACCACTCCACTACTATGTCTATATGACCAAACATAGGCCTGAATGCCATTGCTTTCTATGGCAATTTGCAACCCTTCCTCTGAAGCAAGAACTTCCTGTTAGATTTCTGGTAAACGGATTCACAACTTCCTCAACTACAGACCACAGGTTGTTAGAATAGGTATAATAATCATCCACTGTCACCGTCAGCACCAGATCATACACATTTCTTCCTCATAATTAAAGACACAGTGCTAGAATTGCTACCTGGGCTCCATGATTTAAGTGGACTTGGTGTGAGTCCAATTGGCATACATGCACAATTACAAAATATTATCAGAACATACATATTTATTCCAAACGGATACATTCCTGGTAGAAATTGGATTTTGTTAAGAAGACTTTTCTTGCCTACATGGTTTGTAATTGTTAACTCTGCACACTCTCCATTCATGGGTCAAGAGATCTATGTGGCTATACCGGTTTAAACATATACTTTAGAGTTTCAGTTCTCAAAATGAACCTCTGTGTGTGCCTGTATGTATAGATATTATTCCATACTGAGTCATTATCTGGAGGCGGTAAATAATATTGCATGCTTCACGCATATTTTTAATCAATTAAATGAGTAAAATAATATGATTCATTGCTCAGGAAAAACAATAGCCTATGTCATGATATATGTAATTGCCATAACCCTAAACGTAACCCACTGAAAAATGTAATAAAAAGATAATAATGATAATAGTGATAACTGGGGATAACACCAGGGCAGGAATTTCATAGAGGCCATATGCCTCCCCATGCATGTCTCTTTCCTGTAGTCTTCATAGATTAAACCCTGCTTCTGCAGAACAGGACGTGAACGTTTGTGGTCAGCGCATAGATAAAAAAAAAAAAAGGAAACAGAAAGATGACAAAAGAAAAATATCTATATAAGGCCATCTGCCAGGTTCAAAGGCAACTCAGTCTATGTGACTGAGACACTGTGTACGTGACAAACAGAACATATACGTACACACATGCACTAATAATGCACGACTTGCACATGCTGTTGGGCCAACAGTTACAGGAATAAGACTCCACACCTACCCACACTCACCACACACGCACGCACGCACGCACGCACGCACGCACACACACACACACACACACACACACACACACACACACACACACACACACACACAAAGCCGTCTTTACCTGACACCCCAGCAACAGGCTCTTGCGCATGTTAGCCACTCTGATCATGAGGCAGGGCCGTCCTTCCTGTGTGGACACCACAGCATGCTGGCTGAACTTCACCGTCTCACCTCGCTTCTTTGGACGAGCAACCTATAGCCGAGTAAATATATCCCAGTCAGTATGAGGAAAACAATCAAATAAAATGGAAATAATTCAAACTATCAGACAACTCATGTTGACCACAAAATATATCGTTCAGTGTCTCGGGTACTTTAGCCCCAAACAGTTAGAGGGACCGGTTCATTCCTCTTCTACTAAAATATAAATGTACCCTATGCTAAAACAATGAGTCCAACATTATGATGGTTCCTATTCATAAATATAACTATGAACATTGCATTTTATCAAGTTTGTCCGCCAGAGTGGCAGACATTCCGCAAAACCTACTTGACATTACAAAAAGAGACATTTCAGACTAATTAACTCATTTGCTGCCATTTTAACATTGCACTGTATGGCTTTACTGCCATTTTGTATAATGAATATTTTTTTTTATATTTAGATTTTTCCTAAATTCTTTTTTTGCACGACCATGTCATACATTACTGGAAATGGAAGAGGACAAGCTGTAGTTTCACGAAAAAAATATAATCTTGCATTTACGATGTACCATTCTATAGTTATAGCCATTTCAAAAACCTTGTTTTTTGATTTTCCGAGCTTGAAAATCAAATGAAAAGGAGTTATTTAAGTTTTTGTGAATGTTCTCTTTTCAAGGAAATAACTCACTTGATATCTGTCTTTATGGCTTCAGGCACTTATCAGATGAGTGTACTAGTGTAATAAGTGTAATTGTGTATAACTGGAATTGTGTAATAGTGCTGTAATAGGCCACATCTTGCCCTTAGGGCGTCTTACTTCACACAAAGAGAAATACGCTTTTTATATTGGACTGGCCCACGATGGTCTGCAGTACCTCCTCACACACACATGCACACACACACACACACACACACACACGCACACACACACACACACACACACACACACACACTCACACTAACTATACTGTAGGCTATACACATACATGTACATAATAGCAGATCTATATATATGTATATAAATATATATTGCTAAGCAGGTGGGAATGGTACCCCCTCCAACTGTATTATGTTACCCATTTTCAAATGTTTTTATTTTATTTGTGACACTTGCTTTGGCGAGTACAAACCACTTGCGTTTTCTCATGTCAATAAAGCTCCACCGAATTGAATCTGTTGGGATCCGTTAGTGTGCAGTTGCAGTGGCGTCAGTTCAGAAAAAGGTAAGGTATGGCAACATGACATGTTGCCATACCTTAGCAACAGGCACAATGAAAAGTACATTTCATTATTTCCCCCTGTAGCCAAGGCATGGCAGCTGCATACCCCTGCCATACCCAATTGACGCCCCTGTACAGTTGCCATATGTAGTTGCTGATCAGGTCCGTTTCTATACCGGATGCGGAAACGTTTATGTATGTGATTGTGTAAATAACCGGATATTAGAACGGATCACAAGCATAGAGTTATTGATCACATCAAGAAGAACGCATTACAACATTACAATGCTGTGTGCGATACACATGCTGCAGCTGATCACACTCAGGGGGAGATGCAGGAGCGCCACGATGGATCGATATTCACTTTCTTTTCAGTCTGCACGTTGCGTGCAGGGAACGGGACACCGACACGGGAAGCACAGAAACTTTGGATGAAAACAAAGCAACTTACTTTCAATGAATCGTCGCGATTGCTTACTCCACTGTTCCCGGTGGGATCCATCTGTTAGCGTGCAGACACGGAGAAGACAAGGCTAACGCTCGACGAGGATGTCTTATAAGTTTTACCGACGCGAATAGAGATGTTGTTTGTGGTCAAATCAGCCTCCGGACACGACATGGTTGCTTGACCAGGAGTCCAGGACACGGGGGGACATATACTCTGCCGCGAGCAGTGCCTTGTGATCGGGATGTAGTCGAGGGGACCCCCGCTGACGTGAGGTGAGGTGCAGATGTGTTATCTATTTGTTGTGATGGTTTATTTTGGTTCAGGCAGTCATGAGGCAGAGATGCTTCCAACTCTCTCTAGTTGGCTGCAAATCTGGACAATAGTGTGGTGTGTGGGGTTATGAAGCTGTGGGTTGTGGAGGCCCATAGCAGATTATGGTTTTTGAAGTGAAAATGTCACGGGATTTTGTTTGATTTATGAAGAACGGTCTCATCGAGCTGAACTGTTTAGTTGTTGCTATAGGCTAGGCTGGCTAGCCTCCGCTTGGGGGGCTTCCTACATGGTGCCATTCAGATTGACTTCTGGCAACACTTCCATTGTAGGGCAAGGGCATTGGTGTTGGAATGGGGGTGTGTGTGAATGGATGCATGTTGGAGTGAGGAAAAAAAAAAAAAAAAAAAAAAAAAAAAAGAGCCTGGAAAAAAAAAGACGCATTCTGTGTGCTGGAGGCTGCAGCGGTTGCCAGCACTGTTCCTTCTCTGTTGATTTTATTGAGATTTATACATTTATTACACTCTTGTTTTCAAACACACTCACTTTGATGTGTGATATTTTGGTTTCCTTATAAGATAGAAGGCTAAAACTTTTTGAGGAGCTGTGGGAGAGTCTAATTTAGCATTACATAATTTAAAAGCACATTGGCGGGAT
Organism: Nannobrachium achirus; assembly: GCF_963921795.1. Taxonomy (NCBI): domain Eukaryota; kingdom Metazoa; phylum Chordata; class Actinopteri; order Myctophiformes; family Myctophidae; genus Nannobrachium; species Nannobrachium achirus. Next base: position 25,244,856 of record NC_137814.1, on the reverse strand, counting down.
TCACGGGCGTGGCAGGGACGTACAGCGGGATTTTTACGGGATTCACGGCCATCGCAGCAAATGAGTTAAGAGTCGGGATGTGAAATGAATACAGATCATCTGTAGAAAGAAATACTAACAGAGCTCATTGTTCCTGGAACCGTTGTTGAGTACCACTGAATTATGCATGAAAGATTCATGATACAAATTAATTTCAGGGGTGTCACACCACACCAGTATTTTGCTTCTGCCCACCTTGGCCAAGAAGGTCCCAGTGATGAAGATCTCCAACAGCATGGTGATGACCAGCTGGATGATGAGGAGGATGATGGCAGCGGGACACTCCTCCGTGATGCAGCGGAAGCCGTAGCCGATGGTGGTCTGGGTCTCCAGGGAGAACAGGAAGGCCCCTGTCAGGGTCTGCATCTGCATCACACATGGTGTGTGGTTGGAGGGAGGGTCGAACTCTGGGAGGAAAGCAAAGTTACGTTAAGTTACAGCGCCACTGTGTAACTATTTTCTAATGAATACTTTTGAATTCTGTCCAATCTGTACGGTAGACAGCATGTTAATACAATATAAATACAATTGGGGTGGTGGTATTTTGTAACCCTGCTTCTCTATTGAGACATTTAGATTGTGTCAAAGGTTATGAAGTTTGACCTGAAGGTCAAGATTCAATTTATCCCCTGAGCAAGCAGGCAGGCTCTATTTGCTCAAAGGCAAAACATTTCAGCACTTGCGCAGGAGACAGGGTAGAAGGGGAAAGTTATGCTCAAAAGTCACAGTACTGTAGGTGGGTGGAATTCCCCAAGTCAAAGCTAGAGTGATGAAGGTGTAGATGTAGTTCAATGGTGTGGAAACACTGCGGTATTCCTTCAGTTATACCGCATAGAACAAGACTCATTTCACACACACACACACACACACACACACACACACACACACACACACACACACACACACACACGTTTGGGTGGGGTTTTTTTCACTGAAATTAAACAGAGAGGAGGGTGGGTGATGGGGGGGGGGGGGGTATCATAAGCTCCAAGAAAGACTTTTATTTCATCAGTTAGACTACACTGTCTATCTGACTGAATATATTATACTTAACTGCAGTTAACAAGTTTATTGTAATGAGCAAGTAAAATGTGCAGCATATATTTTACAACCCACCATACTGTATGTGCACCTGCTAAACTGTCTCTTTCCTGTTCTATCTTGTGTTTTCTCTCATCACACACACACACACACACACACACACACACACACACACACACACACACACACACACACACACTGTAACTCTCTCTCTCCATTCAACTAACTCCTCTCAGTGATCCACCCATCCATCTACCCAAAATCAACTGAACTATGCATTGCTGCCCCCATCTGACTACCACGGTGAATTGCCGTTCCCCATGCTGTTTTGCCATACTGGTATGTATGTTTGTTTGAGGTACCAGTAAAATTGGGGTTGGAGCGATTGTTTTAGTTCACCTTATGGGCAGTCCCTGGAAGAAGCCCATGTCTCAGTGGTAGAGCATTTGACTGCATTGGTCCCACGTCTCAGTAGCTGCGTATACATGACAGCTTCATTCCAATCTGATCTAAATAAACCCGATTGAAGGTATTGGATCAAGTGTTTACATGGGGTGAGATCAATCCGATCTGGTGTTTACATGTGCCCGCTTTTAAATCGTGTTGTGATCGCATTTCCCTGTATCCATTAATAATAATAGTAATAATAATGGAGCCTAATGCAAATGCACAGCCCCACCAAAGAGAAAAAAAGCTGCAATGCTCTTTTAATTAGATTATTGGGGATGTGTGGTGTAAAGTAACTAAGTACATTTACTTAAGTACTGTACTTAAGTACAGTTTTGAGGTATTTGTACTTTACTTGAGTATTTCCAGTTTTCAGTAGTCCTACTTTTACTTCTATTCCACTACATCTCGGATCCAAATATTGTACTTTTACTCCACTACAATTATTTGAAAACTTTAGTTACTAGTTACTTTGCAGATATAAATTATTATATTATATTAAACATACATTAATGCACTTTAGCCCTAATCTATACCTTAGCTATTTAAAAATAGCCGATCTACAAGCTCACAACGCGTCGCGATGTGACACGTGAGCTTGTAGATCTGCTATTTTCAAACATTTTTTACTTTTACTTTTGGTACTTTAAATACATTTTGATGCCAATACTTTCGTACTTTTACTCAAGTAGGCCTACATTTTAAATTCCAGACTTTTAATTGTAACAGAGTACATCTACATTGCAGTATTGATACTTTTACTTAAGTACAAAATGTGAGTACTTTTTCCACCAGTATACATGTAGGCCTATCATTATTATAATCATCATCACGTCACAATCCATATTTGCGCCCAACGGCCCATCAACATAATGCTTCATGGACAAGTGCATTCACGATAATAAACAAAAAGTCTGTGTAGTAGTTAAATACTTTTAAAATCGACTCTTATATCCCCTTAACCCAGTCCCCTTAGGCTATTTATCTGATGAAGGATATAGGATAAAGGATATTTTGCTGGTGGTTTCTTAGGTTATTTATGATCCCAAGAAGACAATTAGTTAGTGGCCAGGTCAATCTGACCTGGTAAAAGACGCACAGCCTGGACTCGACAGGAGGATAGATGAACGGGACAGGGTAACATCCAGTTGCGCTAGATTCTTTCTCTTTCTCTCTCTCTCTCTCTCACACTCACACACCACACGTAGGCCTACAGTACAGGTCCATTTAGTGAGTTTGCGCTCGTGAAGTTTTTGGGTCGGTGTGTTAACCTCTCTCTCTCTCTCTCTCTCTCTCTCTCGTGATTTTTTTGCGTCGTGTGTGTGTGTGTGTGTGTGTGTGTGTGTCTGTGTGTGTGCGCGCGCGTGTCTCTCCCCTATCTGTCTCTGTCGCGCTCATCAGCAATATGCTTCATGTGCTTCGGTGAAAGAACATGTCACATTCTAATCGGGTTAGGTGTATACATGGAAGGATTTTCCTTTTGATCGGGTCGTAAAATAGTTTAGACCACCCCTCTGCATCCGATCAGAATTTAAATCGTGTTGGTTTTGATCGGGTTTATTTAGGTGTATACATGCAGAATTAGATCGGGTTTATCTAAAATCTTGTTTTTAATACGATTAGAAGTGTGCATGTATACGGGGCTATTGTTCCTCCATTGTTCCCATTAGTCCAACGCTGGTGAATGCTAACCTGGTGAATGCTACTATGCCTAAACCTAACCCTAACCCTAACCCTAACCTCAGTAAAACTATGCCTAAACCTAACCCTAATCCTAACCCTAACCTCAGTCAAATTATTCCTAGTTCCCCGAAGCTAGGTTTTTTGTTAGATCTTTTATATGTCTCATTATAATAATAGCTGGTGTTTAGTCTGGTCTGCAGAAATGGGTAAATGTATTGTGGTCTTTAAAGACAAACACCACGTTGATTTAACAAAACACTAAATGCAACATTGCATTTACTTTAGTTAACTGTCTGTTATCTAATACTTGGTCTACAATTTGTCATTAAAAGCATTGCACTTTTTAATGAATAAGACAAGCAACTATTGTTTAAAAAACCCTCTGGGCATCCGGGTGGTGCAGGGGTAAAGCTCATGCCTACCACCATAAAAAACGAGTGTTTTCACAGTGCCTCCAGCTCACAGATATACTGTTACTGTACACATAGATACTGTACCTCCTTGGACCCTGCTGTTCATTGGAGCGATGCTTCAACGCTGCCACCACATGGACAATGACAAGCCGTGTCTACTCCTAATGCATATATGCCCCATGTAAGCAGAAGGTCTCTCCGCAATTAAAACTATCATAACTCGTTGAATTCTCAACTGAATTTTCAATGGGTTTGGTATGTTAATGTCAGATATGTAGTTATGTTATGATACAGGGATACAGGTTTTCATAACAGAACACCTTATCTCACTTATGTAGTAATGGTTAGATAGCAGTGGAGTTATGGCACAGGTATCCCTTGTCAAAATGGTGGCGACCATGACTTAAGACCCCTGTGTGGCCAATGCGGCATCTACATACTCATGTGTATGCTTCCGGCTTGGCCGGGCGCTACGCTCCGACAAACAACATTGATCTATCTATGTCACTGCACTACAAACTTCTACAGGTTGGGACAACGGGGAGGAATAGTGTGTTTTACTCCCTCCCTGTGAAACCTCTCACTGTCGGATGAGAAAAGCGGTTGACAGTGTACACTTGGGCAGGGACGTGCAGAGAATGTTTGAGAGGCAGGGGCTGAAATTTCTAAAAGGGCCTTTTGGTGAAAATATCGAAAATAGCAGACCTCCAAGCTCCTCCAAGCTCACAACACGTTGCAGCACGTGGAGTACAGCATGGATATCTACACAGAGAGGGCAATTCTTTCAACATAAGATGCTGCATTCAAGTTCAGGAGAGTTTGGACAAGGCAATTCTCTTGAATGCTGCCTTCGTGTATGGCATGGAAAGAGGACATCTGCATTTCTTTCACCATGGTAAAAACTGTATTCATGGTCTGGAGAGGGCACTTTTTTTACAGACAGCTAAAAGGGCAGGCTCAAGCCCCCTTTGACTATGTGTGCACGTGCCTGCAAATGGGGATTGGGAGATTTTGTTATAACAACAGAATTGGGATTAAATTAAACAAAAGAAAGCATAATAACGAAATCCCCTCTATCCTCTGTGTCTCTCACCCAGCAGGTCTCCATGGACCAGCGCGACCAGGTACCAGAGCATCCCGAACAGGAACCAGGTTCCAGTGAAGGTGAGGGTGAACAGGAAGAACTTGTAGCGCCACTGCATGTCCAGGAAGGTGGTCCACAGGTCACGCATGTACAGCGCGCTCCTTCCGCTGATGTGCTCGATGCGCACGTTGCTCCGCCCATCTTTGGACAGGACACGCCTCCTCTTCCTCAGAGTTCCGCCGCCACCGGAAGAGCCGCCGCCCAGCAGTGGCTTCAGAATGTCCGTCTGTGTCTGTGAGTGGCAAACCTTCTGGGGGGAGGAGCTACGAGAGGAAGGGGGTGTGGCAGATGTCATCTGTGACAGCACAAAGGTAGGGAGATGTAAGGTGATATACAGTAGTCTTACATATCTATATTGTTAACCAGCCAGCATGGTTAATATCACTTCAAAGCACGGCAAGTTAAAATACAGCATGTATCCAACTAAAATACAGGGAAGTGTTAAATCAACATGATATACAGTAGCTTCAAATCATACTTGCTAGATAAGAGTATTTAAAGCATGTTAGGCCACAGTTAAGCCCACTGACTACAGCTCACACTTACTACTTACACTGACTGGACATTACTAGGGATGGAGCTTGTTTTTTTTTATTTTATGTTTGGTTTTTATTGAGCGTTTTATAATATTTTGTGGAAAGATGTGAGATGACAAATTCTGAACATAACTGGAATCCATTTTATTGACCAGTTGTTGTGAGTGTGACTGTGAGTTGTGAGTCAATTGTCATCTATGAAGATGACAATTGACAAAATTAACAAATATTATCATTGATATCATTAAAACAACCTTTCATTAATGTGCAAAAAGTGTTAAATGGCTTTATATTATGTATAAAGCCATTTAACACTGTAAGTACTGTGATCATTTCTTGATCGCCTCTTGGTCTTGATTGTTTAAACATGACATCATGGGCCACTATGCTCGATAACAAGCTTGATAAGCCCAACGCTTATTGCTACCCGTTACTCAATAAATCTGTTATCGGGTTATCGAGCTACCATTGTTTCGAGCTCCATCCCTAGACATTACTGCTGACCATTTTCCAAAGCATATCATCATATTTTCAACAAAGCCGATGGATGTCATTCATTTCAGTTTGATATGAAATTCATCTTCAACTGGGAATTTTCTTGAGATACTGTAGGTAATCCAACAGAAATGTTCACTTTGCCATTTTTGTGTGTGTCAAAGTCATATTATTGTGACT
>NC_137814.1:25058878-25233878 GCF_963921795.1 Nannobrachium achirus | reverse complement strand
CTATTTTTAAGAACAATATGTCACTATGGTGACACCCTCCCACATACACACACACACACAACAAGAAGAAATGACAAACTTGCATCCTTATGCAACAGACAAGACATATTGTATACCAACTTGACATACAGCACAAATGCACTCATGCCACACAAACACACATGCAAAGAGACCCCCACCACAAACACGCGCGCACACGCACACACGCACTAGACGCATGCTTATTCTGTGGTACCCATGGTGCTCCCCATTCACGGCTATTGTGTGTTCAGTCAACAGTGGCCAAGAGCGTCCCGTCCGTACAGAGTGTCCCGTTTAGGCTCAAATGTAGAGGGGCGTCCGTGAGGTGAATACAGCCCCTGTTCTGGCTCATGAGAGGGTGACAAAGCATGATTTCACCGAGAGAGCCAGAGATGGAGGGGGGTCGACAGGGACCACTGGTCGAATCTGTCCAGTTCAACACTCAAGAACACTTTCCTTTTCAAACTGAGGTTGATGAAGGGACAATATATATAATGCAGCAAAACCAATGGGACATCAGGACATCCTTGACAAACGAAACGACCATCCATTCAGCTGTGAATGTGAGAAAAAGAGATTTGAAAAACCTACAGGTTTACATCAGTGAGATTGCGGTCTAGCCAACACCAACTCGGGCCTCCTGAATCATTGCCCTCCACTCTCTCTATTTTCTCTTTCACTATGAGGACTTCTAGGGCTCTATTTTGATTGTCTTAAGTACCAGCTCTTAACTTAAACTTAACTTAACTTAAAGGCCTGTCCATACTGTCTCCGACCACCGAACCTTTCATCAGAAAGGTCTGGTTCAACTACAAAATGACGTCACTCGCATCTTCTGAATAGCTTTACCCCGAATTAGAGTTCGGAAAGCACGTCGGAACTCTCAGAGGAAAGGTTTAGGCATAAGAGCTGGTACTTAGGACAATCAAAATACATCCCCTAGACTACATTTGGAGAAATTATTTCCGACATGAATCAAAAATATGTGTGCAAATGTGTTACTTTTAAAGGACGACTTCACCCATTTTCAACGTATCTTTAAGGTCCTCACTAATGCTCATGATAATATGGTACCATCAGGGCTGAGGAGGACCGTTCAGAAACCCGCCTCCACATGTGACACTGATGGGGAATCCAAGCTAATAGAAACGGCAGGCTTTCTATTCCTGGAAAATTAGCATGCTATAATGGAAGCCATTGTTCTCGCATTAATACAAGAACAAAAAAAACAATTTTTTTATTCATACCCTGAGGAAGGCTCAAAAGCCGAAATGCGCGGGTTATCCAATTTTTTACTTTTTTTCAAATATGATTTAGCCAATATGTATTGTAAGGCTTTTTAACCTTTAAGAAGAGTGCCTTGGTTCCCTTTTAAAATATATATATATATTGTTTGAAAACACAAATCTGACTATCGATGATGTCACCGGTACGCGGTTTTCTGACGTGTCCACAGCCCTCCTATGAGACACAGACTGAGTAGATTACAATGGTGCAGTGGTATCAGGACTATTAGTGAGGGCCAATTATATGAACATACCGGTAGGTTGAAAATGGGTGAAGTCATCCTTTAACTAATTAAAATACATTTCCTTGCAGAATACTGTGCAATACTAACTGTAGAATATTTCCTGTAGGCTATGGTTTTAGTTTTTATCAGAGAATCTTCTCTGATGCGGGAACATTGACTGATATGTCTTCAATACATTTTAGGCTGAATCCGTGTGTATGTGTAGCCTACTACCTGTTTGTATGTCACTGTCTGCCTTTACACCAGAAATGAGGTCCTGTTGTAGTGTAATACGATCACGTGTGCCTGTAAAAAAAATAGGAAAAAATACGAATTAATTATTTTGACTTGACAAAATTCTGTCTTCAACATTTTGTGTTACTTTCTGATGGATATAATTTGTTTGTAGTTAATATCACATCGTTTGATCGATAAAGATATATTGTGCCATGCCACCTTCACCTGGAAGGCCTACCATGTTAATATATACTGTGTGACACTGTTTCCATGCTTCCACAACAACCTTGGGTCTGGCAAGTGGAAATATACAGAGAGCCGACCCTACGTGTTTTTGTCTTGTCACATTCTCAGGAACCAATCAAAGGGTTCCAGGTATTGTATTCATGTATACCATTGTTGTCCACCGTCTTTCTTGAGAACCCAATTGGATGTGTGTACTGTAGTGTAGGCTATGTCACTTGTCTGACTCTCTCAAATACAGCAATTCACGAATATACTCCTTGGCTGTCTCTGTGTTTTATTTATGGTTATGGATATACATTTTTTATTTATCACTTTCCTTTTTTGTACATGCAAATTCCTGTGCGTTGGTGATCAGTGGGTGCCTGGTTTTAATGATTCTTCCCAGGAGAGTGTCACAGTGAGTGATTTATATTCCTTTTGATTTATAGCCTTAATCCCAAATTAAGTTAATATGGTAAGCAAACTAACACGGGTGCTAAACAAACCTTTGGGCTGATCCACTACTAAACACACCGTCCCTGCTGTGCATGTGACGGCATCAGACACAATTATTAGGCTAAAGCGGATACAGAAAGAAGGGAGGAAAAGAGGCGTGTGTGTGTGTGTGTGTGTGTGTGTGTGTGTGTGTGTGTGTGTGTGTGTGTGTGTGTGCGCGTGCGTGCGTGCGTGCGTGCGTGCGTGCGTGCGTGTGCATGTGAAATGGTTAGTCACTGCTCTTGGCTCACAGCAACAGTGATGGTGGCTTTACCTCCGTTGTATTCATCCTCAGAAACCCCCCTCCTCCCTCCCCTCTCCTCTTTTATTTGCTTTTCTTTTCTGTTTTCTTCTAAGCTCCATGCAGAATCCCTTCCTTCCTCAGTGTGGTATCCTGGATGAAGTGTGAATATGTTGACACGAGGGTCAGAGGGAGTTCAAAGCACAGAGGGGTTCGTCTACATTCATCTACAGCAGTTAGATCCCAAAGGTTCTAGCTCGAGATGTCTTCGCGGCACTCAAACTACTGAGAATAGCAGATTTAAAACTAAATGTATGGGAAACTAAAAAAAATAATGTAACCACAACCCATTCAAATGGAACAAACCAGAAGGAAAAAGAGAGGTAAACCACAGCTATACTCCATTATTATCCAAAACTTTAACCCATTCTAAACACATCAGAGCGCATATGGTGGCTGGTCAGGAGGAAGACACATAGACTGTAAAAAAAATATGGACTGTGGAAAGCCATTGGTTTCTATGCTGTACAAATTAAGCTTTTTTGGCCGTTGTATGGGTGCCGTCATCATTGTTGTAATGGTACCCAAGGAATGCTATGGCTGCCAACGGTCACGTGCAACCGTAGGGATACATGGACATTATTGTCTTGAGCTTGCCGAAAAATAAAGCACACAAAGAAGAATCATCACAAGCCTATGATCACAAGCCCCTCCTACAGCATACCCTGCTATAACATCAAATATAACATAAATTTCACAAAACGCAAATCATGGTGATTGAAACGAGGCTTTAAACTAGCGAAAGGAACCATAAAGTATTTATGACAGTGTTTATTGTGGGCTCGCCTGGAAGGCGAGCACACGTATGTTATCTTCATTATTTATAGTCAGTCAGCATCTCCTCAAAACTTTGGCGCGATTCAACTCCTACACACTTACACCTTTCAACACCATTCAAATGGTTGTGTGTTCAGCTTACTGTGGACACGTGTGCGTGCTTGTATTTTTCATTTTGAAATGTTTTGTAGTTTTAGAGAAATTTAACTTTAAAAGAATCAAGTTTTAGGATTGATCCCGGGCGATGGGATGTAAATCCCATAGCCATTTATCCTAGAGCCCGCAGGGACAGTCAGACATATTAGTGGTTGTTGTTGGTTGTCAGGGAGATATCAAAACCAATGCATTTCCAAGTCAGATCCACAAACGCAATAAAAGCCATGCTCCACTCCTCAGTCTGGAGTGGCCACATAGAAGAACGCCTGCGCACAAGCTGGGGGCCAATCGGCCACCTTGGCGGGGGGGGGGAAGAAAAATTGAGAGGAGAGAGAGAGAGAGAGAAAAAGAGAGAAAGAGAGAGAAAAAGGAGGAAGAGAGAGAGAGAGAAGAATCATGCAGCTTTTCTGTAGCCGTTTCTGCAGTGATGTCTGCACTATTTAGTCACCTTTGGTGTTTTGGACTGGTGACAGACGGGATTCGAACCGCTGGCCCTGTGTTGCCCTACTTCCTGAAAGGGGTGTGTCACAGTGATGTACATGCCCTTATTTGGATAGTTGCGATATTTGGGGAATACCCTTCAGCTGTGAGAACATTTAAGTGCATTTTGGCCTTGTTCATTCTCGAATCGTGCCGTGAATATTTTATTTCTTTTTGGGTGGGCCCAGGCCTACCCAAGGCTGCGCCAATTCATTCAACAAGTTATTAGTTCAACTGTAATAAACTAAGTCCATACCTACCTCCCATTTCCATTTGTAAATATCTCCTATTTCACTGTATTTCCCTATGCAAAGTAGGCTACTGTGTTATGAGATACATAAAGTGGTTCCTGTGTAAATAAGCTGAAAAGCTTACTAGGGTATCCTTTTAGTTGAACTTGTACTGTCATGAAACTGTACTTTTCATTATGCAAACTTCTAATAAATTATTCAATCTCCATACTGTGGTATAGGCTATGTTATTAACCTATTTCACAATGTTATAACAAACAACATGTTTGTATCAAATGCAGACAAGGCGAATGTAATACGCCATATAAACATTTTTTTTCTGTTGGCTGCTGTGAATGCAAGCTCCTCCTGCATTCACAGTGATAACAAGCACTTAATAACAATCTCTAAATCAATTGGTCTGACATAAACTGCAATGCTAGCCTACATCAGCAGGTTTATAGATTTAAAACTGTACAATTGGCTACTGTTTTAATAGAACCTAAATTATATTTACCAGTGGTGTTTAATGTGTTGCTTGTTGACTATTTTTTTCCTTTCTGAATAACAATGGGTTAGGGTTGGCTTGCTAATAGGCAGCTCATTAGTGCTACCCATAGTACTTACCCATACTTTTACATAAGGCATAAACATCTAGGCTATTGTTTAAACCAGTCAATTAACACCTGAATGCAACTCATATGCATAGCTATTCATTTAGTATTTTATAAATGCTTATGTCCACTAAAATGCCAATGCCATGAAGGTGAATGTAAGCTTTTATTTGACTGTTATTTGACATGTCCCTAAAGACTTCACCACCACCATTAGATCGCAATTACATACAGTATCTCTGACATACTCCCCCCTCCCCCTTTACTGTAAATACAATGTATTTATCTTATTTTGTTTTCGGACTGTCTTATGATGATATTGTTTGCATAGTACTGTTTTTGTCTGCCATTTAACGTTGTATGGGTAGTTGTAAAAACAAGCCCATGATGTAAGCTTTCTTGTGGTGTTTATCCTTTTAGTTGACCATGTATCACTGTAACTTGTACCTTCTCCTATGCAAATAAAGTAAGCTACAACCAATCAATCGACACTGGTGCTGTATAAAATGCATCATCATATACTGTAGCAGGCTATGCAGTAAGCAATAGCAGTAAGCAATGGCAATGTTGTTACAGTACATGTCAACAATCAGTAGGCTATCCCTTTATTACTTGAAAAGATTCCAAAACGGGGTCTGTAGTGACGAGGACAGCGACAGCAATAAATTCGTGTTGAGATAAGCCCAGAGCAGCCCAGCTCGCAGGCAGCCACAGCTCAAAGCAGTATCACGTATCACCAGGTTGAATGTAATAATCACGCTTTAGTATCCGACCTAAAATAAACATGTCTCCAAAAGCAAGCGCACGGTACAAAACTTGCGCGGAGTCCGATGCGTGAAGAAGAACAGAGTACAGACAGGGAAACAAAACAAGGAAACGCTCCGCCTCCATTGCCTCCATTCCATCAATAGGGAACCCCGCAACAAAGGATTGGTCGGGGGACGTCCAAAAACACCCCCCCTGCTCCCCCATTGGTCCGGGGGAGGGGTTGTCAGAAGCACGTTGGCGAGGGGGGGATTCTCACAGGCAGACCGTTTGAGGGAGGAGTCGGAATTTTGGGGATTGACGGCGAGGGGGAAACGCCATTGGCTGGCGATCTGGCTATTATGGATTTATTGAGCGGCCGCTTGGCTTGCACGGTAGACATAGTGGAGGACAGATGTGATCTGGGATTGTTAGCCTACAGTATATGCACTCAATATACTCCACTACAATTGCATTTGACAGTTGCTGGTTCCCAAACACAGAATCAAAAATGTAGATCTAGAACACATAGAATATGTACAGTACAATAAGGTTCAGTAGAGTACAGTAAAAGTACAGTAAGGTTCAGTAGAGTACAGTAAAGTACAGTAAGGAACAGAAAGGTACAGTACAGTAAGGTACAGTAGAGTATAGTACAGTAGTAAGGTACAGTAGAGTACAGTAGAGTACAGTAAGGTACAGTAGAGTACAGTAAAGTACAGTATAGTACAGTACAGTAGAGTACAGTACAGTAAGGTACAGTACGGCACAGTAGAGTACAGTACAGTATAGTACAGTAAGGTACAGTACAGTAAGGTACAGTAGAGTACAGTAAAGTACAGTACAGTAAGGTACAGTAGAGTACAGTAAAGTACAGTAAGGTACAGTACAGTAGAGTAGAGTAAAGTACAGTACAGTAAGGTACAGTAAGTTACAGTAGAGTACAGTAAAGTACAGTAAGGTACAGCAGAGTACAGTAAAGTACAGTACTGTAAGGTACAGTACAGTACAGTAGTGTACAGTAAGGTACAGTACAGTAAGGTACAGTACATTGCAGGAAGGTGCAGTACAGTATAGTAAGGTACAGTACAATACTGTAAGGTACTGTACAGTACAGTGCAGTAAGGTACAGTACGTTTCAGTAAAGTACAGTAATGTACAGTACGGGACAGTAAGGTACAGTACAGTAAAGTACCGTAAGGTAAAGTACAGTAAGGTACGGTACAAATCGGTACGGTACAATACATGGTACAGTAAGGTATGGTACAGTACAGTACAGTACAAGTACAGTACAGTACAGTACAGTACAGTACAGTACATTAAGGTAAAGTACCATAAGGTACCGTCCACATTATGTTTTAATTTTATTTTGATTTAATTGTCCATAACGTTAAGTTCATGTAATAACACTGCTTGTCTACATTGTATTTTCATTACCATTTTACGTCAGTAAAATGAAAGAGAGCATTGCCTGGGACCTTGACACTTTTTACTATTATTTTTTTGGTTGGAAGTGAGCCCACACTGTTTCGAAGGAACAGTATTTCTAGTTAAGGTAATAAAATCAAATGTAAAAGTTCAGGGGAAATTAATGGAATCCTATGGAGAACATGTTGCTTCTGGTGCCAGAACAGTGCAACAAGCGGCCAATCATAGGAACTTTCAGTTCCGTGTTTGCTTCATTTTAAATTGGGACAACTACACCCCTGGGAAGACAACAGGAACAGGTTAAAGGACAACTCCGCCCTAAATAACATCTAGGCTCATTTTCCTACTTAGGCCTATATTGATCCCAAATTACTGTCCATTAGGTCTATTAGGCAGAAATGGCCCTGTTGTCCAATTTCCCCAGCAGAACCCAGCAGCCCTCTCATAGAGTGGAGCCCATAAGCCTATCGCTTTTACACTATTTGTTTCAGTCAAAAGTGTGTTTTTTCTTGTATCAATCTCTTATCAGTTGTCATTACACACACATCCATGCCATCGTTATCACAAACAAGCCTCCACACTCTGCTAAACAGATGTTATGCTGTTATGTGTTATGTCCCAGAAAAGACTTGCTGTGATTGGCCAGCAGTCACTTTGATTGGCAGGTGGAACAGGTGAAAAGCTCTTCTTGAGACTAAAGTGTGAATCAGGAGGACAGTCGGACCGCACCAACATGTTCTTCAGGTTTGGGGGTCTTTTGAAGACCACTGGTTGGGACATAGGCTATGCTCTTTGAGGGCCAGATCTGTGGAAATAATATTCCAATGTTTATTAAACTATGTTGGACATCTTGGACAACAAATTGTGTGATGTTTAGAAAACATTCAGAAGTTCGCATGATCATGCTGGACCTCCTGTCTGTCAATCATTCAATTCTTCAGAATAATCTGCAGGCGATTGGTTTTCATAACACATCTGCGAACTGCATGAAATCCTACCTTAATTTAGGGAAAAGAACAAGTAGATGACGTCAATGGAACCTTGTCCTCGTCCCTCCCAGTGAACTGTGGGGTTCCCCAAGGAAGCATACTAGGGCCGGTAGCCATACTGTTCCAAACAGCAGTTACAGACTTCTTTCATGTTGTTAATGAATGCATTAACGACATGAAAGCAGCTTGTAACTGCAATTTGTTCTTGTTCACTGATGACTCAGCACTCCTGGGTTAGGACAACATGCAAGTTGAGGAACTCCTCAGTTCTGATGGTGGTAACCTTGGTAAAATAGAATCCATTCTTTTTGGGTCCAAACTGGAAATTGGAATTTTACCAAGGTTACCGTCCAAACATAGTAATGCATATTAAGGTTAGAGTTGACGATATAGTAGCCTAATCTCAAGCAAAGAAGAGGTAACCTATTTGGGCTGTATTCTTGACACCAAACATTTGTTTAAAAATGTATCAAATCAAAAGTGATCAAGAAAGGGTTTATGGCATTATTTCCTCTTTTGTATGCTTGCTCCTCTTGGTTCTACCAATATCTCAATGTCACTAAAAACTAAGCTTCAGACCTCCCAAAACAAATTGATAGGACTACTTTTCTTCATTAAGCCCATGACCCATGCACCTAATTCCAACACACTTTGCTAGTTTGGGATTTGTATTTAAGATTCATCAATCAATCAAAAAACTAAAAAAAAAAATAAGTATCATCAGTAATAGTCACGTATCAATAAATCAGTGCATTGCATTAATGTGTTTTCCAATATTCTTTGATATATCATCCTAAATATAAATTCTAGTCATGACTTTATGCAATGTGATGTCTGCTCTCCTAATAAAATGCATGTGGAACTTCAGACACTAGATGGCGACAGATAATAAACCTTCTCATTCTGCACAGGAAAGAGGACAGTCCACCTGGAGAGCAGTTTATCTAATCTTATTCTTGACTCCATGGTCAAGGTATTTAGAATAGATTCACTGTTTAAGCCTCCAAGTATCAACATTGGTATTAGTGGGAAAAGTACAGCACAAGGTGTAAGTGCAACAAACTGCAACATAGTATATGTAGCAAATACGGAATGTAGCGTTTGTAGAGGAGTAATGAATTGACTGCACTATGAATTTCGATTAATTGAATACACAGGACCCCAATGGAAACAAGCCATTGTGCTTTCTTGGGTTTATATCTGTTAGCACCCTTTTGTTTTGTTTTTGCAAACTGTTGAAGTATTCAATCAAACTCAATCAATCAAAAGTAAGAGGTTGTGATTGGAATATTCATTGGCTGTTCAGAGCAGGGTTTTTTTTTTTTACTGATTGTGAACCAAGGACCAATAGGCTACCCTGACTAATCTACCTGGGGACCACTGTTGTGTTGGGTTAAGATTAGTGCTTTGGTAACACTTGCTATATTAGGCCTACATCCCATGTCTATACATCCCACTCACTGTTTTAGTGGTCCGATCCATGCCATATTTAGGCCTGTATATGTGGTCCATTAGAAAAAGTAAATAAAACACCTTTGTTGTATTAAAATAATATTTAATAATTCCATGAAATGTACGAAGATATTTGAATTAATAGGCGTGACGTGGGACAAAAAGCTTGTAGTTAGATCATGACTGTTAAGTGCTAAAGAAAAGGCTGAGAACCACTCAGGCCTACACCTTCTTGAGATTTTCTGTGGAATATCTGACATTGACACATCATCATGGGTCACCAGGTAATTTAGTACATTTTAGTGCAGCTGTTCCTACATTACTAAATGTAGGAACTTTACTTTACTAAATGTAGGAACTTCCCAACAACTGACAACATTGACACATCATTACAGGTCACAGGGTCATTTAGTAACATTTTTGTGCACTGTTCCTACATTACTAAATGCATGGTCAGGGACCACATGCAATACCTTCACGGACCACATGCAATACCTCCACGGACCACCTGCTGAAAACCCTTGGTTTAGAGGAAGTAGATATCCGTTTTGAACAGCTCCTTGTGTGAACAGCTCCAGTAGCACCAGTAAGTACTAGTTAGTACCCAAACTGTTTATGGCCAACTGCAGTGGAAGAAGTACTCACATTTTGTACGTAAAAGTAGCAAAAGCAACATGTTGTGAGCTTGTAGATCTGCTATTTTCAATTAGCCTAAATATGCATATAGGGCTGAAGTGGTTAATGTTTTACAAAGTAACTTGGAACTAAAGTTTTCAAATAATTGTAGTGGAGTAAAGAAAAATCTCTCTCTCTCTCTCTCTCTCTCTCTCTCTCTCTCTCTCTCTCTCTCACCCATCACACCCATACTCCATTCACTACACTGGCTTCCATCAGAACTGACTGAAAATAACTTTATTTCAAAAAAGTACAGCACAAGGTGTAAGTGCAACATAGTATAGCAAATATGGAATGCAGCGTGAACATGAACAATGAACATTTGCACCCCAAACGGAATGTTGAATATTGGCTTACACAGTAACTCCGCAATTACTACAGGCTTATATCTGTTGTGTGTCTTTCTGCCAGTAAGATGCCTAAGCGACCTTGCCCTAAAGGGCGAGGTGATGCAAGTGTGATTTGAGTTGCGGTTGGCTGTTTAAGTTGGACAAAAAAAATATTTTGTCCAAATATGGATATGACTGACGTCTGACATACAGTAGATGTCTTATGTTATAGACCACATGAGACTCACACAATATGTCCAAATATGGGCATTCCAAGCTATGAGCTTAATATTGATGACATAGGGATCTCCATATATCTGCATACAAGCGACAAGGACGGAATTAATTTGCAAGTGGCAGCACACTGGTTAAACTGACACAATATGTCCATATATGGGCATTCCAGATATGGGCTTAATATTGATGGGCATAACAGGGATTCTATTAGTGTGATTTCCCTAACAGGGAATCAAATGTAGAGGTCAGCTCTATGTGAGATCTACGTGATGATCCAGTTGTCTCCATGTCCAGGGTTTGATCTTTGATGAGGTGATGTCACAACAATGTGATGTCATAATGTCAACAATGTGATGTCACAACAATTTGATGTCACTACAGGTCTGCAGCTATAGACATTGAGGCTTTACTCACTCACGGACGGACAGACAGACAGACAGACAGGCTCTGCCGGTTTCCATAGTTAACTGCGACCTACAGTTGCAATAATACATGTCATCAACAATATGTGTACAAAGGTGATTTACACTGAATGGTCTCATGCTGTTTTTTCAGGCCAAGAAGTGTTACATATCCTTTAATGAATGCTGTCAGGGCATAGTGTTACACATCATCCTTTAATGAATGCTGTCAGGGCATTATAGTGTTACACATCCTTTAATGAATGCTGTCAGGGTATTATAGTGTTACACATCCTTTAATGAATGCTGTCGGGGCATAGTGTTACACATCTTTTAATGAATGCTGTCAGGGCATTATAGTGTTACACATCCTTTAATGAATGCTGTCAGTAGTGTTGCCCGATCCCGATCACGTGATCGGATCGGCCGCCGATTTTTTTCAAAAAAATATTTTCTGGGAGTACTGAAAGTTACAGGTAAGGTGAATGCGATATGAAATGTAAGCTTACCATAATCACAGTAATCCTTAATCATTTTCAATCATATTCAAGGGCTTTTGGAGAAATGAGACAGACAGAGCACTGCAGAGGGAAGGTGATTGTGTCAGACTCTGTGTACAGCTGGCAGCTGATGCCAATAAGTAGTAATTGGCCCCTTGCTAATGGATCAAAGGAAGGCAATTATGTCTCTCTGCACTGTCAACTAGCTCAGTGGTTCTCAACCTGTGGGTCGGGACCCCCAGGGGGGTCCTCAAATTATTTTGGGGGGGTCCCCAGATGATTAACTTAATGTGCAACATTGTTTTCTCTCTCAACAGTAAACAAATCAACATAAAGTTTAAGTGTATAGAGGGTATCTGCACATTTCGAAAGTGAAAAATTAAGGACTTTTTAATACCTCTAAAATGACAAATTAAACATTGTCCAAATTGTCAAATATTAAAGCCAGAAATTGTGAAAATAGCCGATCTACATGCTCACAACTCCTCGCGTTGCGAGGCGTTGTGAGCATGTAGATCTGCTATTTTCACAATAGAACCGTGTTATACAAAATATACTTCCTCAACTCTTCAGGGTCGGGGGTCCCCAGTTAAAATATGATTATTTTGGGGGTCACGGCCTGAAAAGGTTGAGAACCAAGTGATAGAATGAATAGAATTTTTTTTTCTTCTTAATGCCTTGCCAAAAGATCGGATCGGGAAAGATCGGGATCGAATCGGAAGCAATAATATTTGATCGGTATCGGATCGGGAGCAAAAAAACCCTGATCGGGGCATCCCTAGCTGTCAGGGCATTATAGTGTTACACATCCTTTAATGAATGCTGTCAGGGCATTATAGTGTTACACATCCTTTAATGAATGCTGTCAGGGCATTATAGTGTTACACATCCTTTAATGAATGCTGTCAGGGCATTATAGTGTTACACATCCTTTAATGAATGCTGTCAGGGCATTATAGTGTTACACATCCTTTAATGAATGCTGTCAGGGCATATAGTGTTACACATCCTTTAAAGTTATACCATGTAACTTTTTTTATAAAACAAATCTTAAAATTGTCCTAACTCTTAAATCGCTAAAGTTTTAGAACACCCACTCCGTTATTTTCAGCTTCTGAAGCCTTCTCTTTATATGTTTTCTATGATCCTGACCGGGGTCCGGTTTTCGCGCAAAAATTACGTCATCATACACTACCGGCCAATCACAGCGAGGGTTATACACTGCCGGCCAATCACAGCGCATCTTGAAGTGGGGTCGCTAGCTATCACAATAGGGCGGCCATATTTGTAGGCGCCCGTGTGTCTCTATCTATACTCGGGTGAAACACTCCGTTTCTCCGGAATGCCTGAACGCACAGGAACCAGGGACCCCTCTAAAGATAGATCTCGGCGAGGTGGAGGCAGACGCGGGGGTGACGCGGGGGTGTGAGGCCCGGTCCGCGGCGAAAAGCGGCCGAAAGACGCGGACGCTACTGACCACTAGTTGAGCAACTTAATGAATGCTGTCAGGGCATAGTGTTACACATCATCCTTTAATGAATGCTGTCAGGGCATAGTGTTACATATCCTTTAATGAATGATGTCAGGGCATTATAGTGTTACACATCCTTTAATGAATGCTGTCAGGGCAGTGTTACACATCCTTTAATGAATGCTGTCAGGGCATTATAGTGTTACACATCCTTTAATGAATGCTGTCAGGGCAGTGTTACACATCCTTTAATGAATGCTGTCAGGGCATTATAGTGTTACACATCCTTTAATGAATGCTGTCAGGGCAGTGTTACACATCCTTTAATGAATGCTGTCAGGGCATTATAGTGTTACACATCCTTTAATGAATGCTGTCAGGGCATTATAGTGTTACACATCCTTTAATGAATGCTGTCAGGGCATTATAGTGTTACACATCCTTTAATGAATGCTGTCAGGGCAGTGTTACACATCCTTTAATGAATGCTGTCAGGGCATTATAGTGTTACACATCCTTTAATGAATGCTGTCAGGGCAGTGTTACACATCCTTTAATGAATGCTGTCAGGGCATAGTGTTACACATCCTTTAATGAATGCTGTCAGGGTATTAGTGTTACACATCCTTTAATGAATGCTGTCAGGGTATTAGTGTTACACATCCTTTAATGAATGCTGTCAGGGCATAGTGTTACACATCCTTTAATGAATGCTGTCAGGGTATTTATAGTGTTACACATCCTTTAATGAATGCTGTCAGGGCATTATAGTGTTACACATCCTTTAATGAATGCTGTCAGGGCATAGTGTTACACATCCTTTAATGAATGCTGTCAGGGCATCCCACATTTTGGTGGCAGAGTAGTAGAATGAGAAATTTCTCATGTTTGTTCTAAATTTGGGTGGTACCAAATCATGCATGGTCGCTTCCTCTGGTGTTGTGGCTGTGGGTGTCACACACTTTGAGAAGAAGTAGTTTGACAGGTGATGAGGCGATTGATTATCACTATCTTAACTACCAATCCCAGATATTAGCTTAAACCTGTCTTCTACCCTGAGTCATCCCAAACTAGCGAAGTTTGTTGGAATTAATGGGTCATGGGCTTAAGGCCGAGGTGGAGGAGTCATAGCAGCTTGTTTTTGTATCTTGTTATAAGCGCTACTTCTTCAGATAGAACATATTGCATGTGTGTTTACTCACTTTCAACCTGGTGGTGTTGCTATTTTGGCAGGGTAGCCTGTCATTTCATAGGCTAAATGTAAAAATCACACCCGTGTGAACTGAGCGGTGGTCGTGGAGGCTGCGCAACAGCAAAACTAATATATAATAATAATAATAATTATAATAAAAAATATTTAAAAAATATTTAAAAAAAAAAATTATAAAAAAATATATATGGGGGGGGGGGGGGGGGGGGGGGTGCTTGCTTGTGTGTGAGAGAGAGAGCCATCCATCCATCCATGTCACTCCATGTCATTGCAGTTGATGCTCAGGGCAGACTAGACTCAACAGCACCTCTCTGGTCATCAGAGGTACTTAGGCTACATACGGCTACATACGGACCCACCCACCCACCCACCCACATAGACGGATACACACACGGCCACGCTATGGAGACGGTGTGACCACCGCTCAAAAATAATACCTCACCCTGACCTTTGTATTTTAAATAACATATATTTTGCATTGTGTTTTTACGACAGTTTTTCTGAAGATATCTTCTGCATAGTACTACTATCTGTCTGTGATTACATTGTATATGAATTTAAAAAAAAGGATCTCAATTGAAACAAGCCATAGGCCTAGGCTTTTTTGGGTGTATCCTTTTGGTTGACCATGTACCAGTGAACTGTAGACTACTGTCATGAAACAGCTGTACCTTTTCCTATGCAAACCTCTAATAAAGTCTTCAATCAATCAATCAACTATATTTGTGCTCAAAATTGATGGATTCGTGGATAGCACTAGCAGCTTGCGAGAGAGAGAGAGAGAGAGAGAGAGAGAGAGAGAGAGAGAGAGAGAGAGAGAGAGAGAGAGAGAGAGAGAGAGATGCCCCGGTTTTATAACTGCCCACCAGGCCAAAACATGACCAAACTTGAACCCAGACCCAGTCCAGGTTCAACGTCATTCATTGTGTCATAATAAATGTCGTGGGTTGGTGCGACACAATGGGCTTTTTGAAATATGATTCTTCTGTCCTGCTGCGGCTGCTGCCACAGCCAGCTCATCACATCCGCCTCTAGCAGAGATGGGACGTTCACGAACGAATCAAGTCTTTTGAATGACTCTTTGAAATGAACGATGGGATCCGGTCCACACAGTAGGGAGCCTTCCTTTCTAATGAACATGTGGTGGGGAAAGTAAGTAGGCCTACTCAAATTCTTTACTTGAGTAAAAGTATCAATAGGCCCTACTGCAATTTAGAAATACTCTGCCACAAGTTGAAGTTCGGAATAAAAATGTACGTATCGGTTGGTATCAAAATGTACCGATAGTAGAAAGTAGTCATTATGCAGAATGTCCCATTTCACAGGTTTTCCAAGAATAAAATGTAGAAAAATAATTTGAAAATAGCAGATCTACAAGCTCACAATGTGTCGCGTGTAGATTGGCTATTTTCAAATGGCCGAAATGTAGGCTCTTTTTGAACGGCTCTTTGAAAGGAACGGATCCATCATCCCAGAGATCCAGCTCACTTCAAAGAGCCATAAATCCCATCTCTACCGCTAGCAAAACCAACGCCTGCGCGTTCACCAATCAGAGCGCGTTCACGGTGGAGGAGGCATGTCTAGCTGTGACAGTGGGTGCTTCATAAAAGACTATTATCCCCTCCATCCACCCGGCTTCAGCTATCATTTACTGCTGCTACTGATCCCTGTTCAATGATACTGCTGTAACGTATACAGTGTGTTGTTGTCTTCTGGCTTATTATTTATAGGACATTCGTGTTGTTTATTCTTGCATCGAAACGGCTTCAAGGAGCATAGCCTGTACTACTGACGTCTGTCTTATTCCATCTTCACCATGTTGCCAGAATCTCAATCTGCGACTGGGTATGTTTTAATGATTACTTGTATTTCTCATTTTGTGACATGATCGGCGTATGTGAGTCATTTGCAGTAATAATGTGCTTAGAAATAGGACCCAATGGAAATTGAAGATGCCGACATCTGAATCGCATCATTCGCATGTGCTCGAGTTTGTTGCTTATTCACTATTTGTATTTATTATCTAATCAGCTTAATAGCTTACAATATACTGTATATGTTTTTGAAACCAGCACAGGTCGATGCAACGACTAGGCTAACTGTCGCACTAAATTATCTGCGCGTTTCGGCCAGCGATACCTTCGTGCGAGGGGATATGAATGAATTGTGAATTGGGCGCCTTTAAACTCACTCCACGCCGTCCACGGACCACGTCTGGTGCATATAGGAAGCTCTAGACTTCCATCATTCATGTCAAATTGATTTCCGTCTTGTTCGTCACAGTGATGATATTATCTTTAGAGTTACAGCTGCTGCAAGCGACCTTCTTAATAAACTGCCCCAAGTCATGCGACGGGTGGATATTTCCACTTCCACGTGTGAATGAGATGTGTGTATGGGGGAAACTCGGCTCACACACGTGTGGACGTTCTGAGGAGCACGGAGGCCCACAGTGAGTCACCCAGACTGCCACCCACTCACTCAGCCAGGCAGCTTTAGGACATTACGTCATTTCTCCCAGACTCAGGCCCCTAAAAAATCCTGCTCATAAAAAAATAAATACAAAATAAATCCTGTTAATTGAGGAAGGAGATTTTGTCATGACTTGGTATTGCGTCAGCCAATGTGATGATGCTACGTAGTTACTGCACTCTGCCTTTGTAGGGCAGAGTACCCTATCAGTATCATGTATCATCATCACAAGATGACTCATGTGGCTCAAAGTAATGTGATGCTGCAGGAGGCGGAAAGTACCATTTTATGGCATTAACACATAGCCAGGGCTGCAATAGATGGTTTGTGCCACCTATGGTTTATAGGCAGATGTATTTGTGTGTATGACTTGGTGTGTGGTTCATGAATGTGTGTATCTCTAAGCATGTGTATATATTTTAAAGAGCAGTGCTTCTCAAAGTGAGGTCCAAGTTCCAGCTCCAGGGACTCCCAGGGTTCATTGAAGGGGTTCCAGGGGGTAAAATGTGTTAATAAGCATCTAAATCAATCAACCACCACTAGCTGATCTACAAGCTCACAGCGCTTGTGATGCGACTTGTGAGCTTGTAGATCTGCTACTTAAACAAGAGATCTTGAACTTTTCTAAAAAAAATAATAATCTTGAAACAATTTAACAACATGAATCTGGTTTGGGAGTCTCAGGCACAACATATTTCCTTGATGGGGAACTGCAGGTAATTCATATTAATTTGGGGGTGGTCCTTGACATGAAAAGGTTTGAGAACATCTGCATTAGTAGTACAAGACTGTGGGAAAAAAACACAAACTGTGTGTTTGATGTGTTAATGTGTCATATAACCCAGACGTTGGCACCAGTGTTTGCACTGCAGTGTGTTTGCACAACAAACATTCATAATCAGAGCCATTTGCGTGCCAGCTTTCTGCCAGCATATTAATGGTGCTTTCTGTATCTGACCTGTGTGTACTCTACACATTAACACATTCCTACTGATGTTCGAATACAGGAACAGTTAAGTAAACGTTCTCAGCCTTGGTAAAGACTAACGATAAGATGAGCCTGAGACCTTTATTGGTCCCTGACGTGTGGAAATGCAGGTGTCACCTGAAATCCTGCAGTGGATTGATGGACCGGAAAGCTGTATTTACCGTACCTCCCTTTACCCCAGGGCTCGACTTCAACCATCATCATTCTGTACATAGTCACAGTCCCACATTCCTTCCTACTCACTTGGATGTTTCCGGCGAACCCGTTTGAATGAATGTGTGCACTGCACACCAAGTGGCATCAGTATGCTGAGGACATGCCGTTCCTCCCTCTCTGTCCTGTGTAAAATTAGGAGCTCATTCTTTCTGCCTTTAACGATCTGCCTCTTTCTCAGCTTTAAAACACAATACAGCCTGGTAGATAATTAATAATTCCTATATAAAATATAAATAAATATATTTTATATATTTTAAATATCCTTCTCCTATCACAGCAGCTCACACATCTTGCTGCTGTGTTTGCACATTGTCGTACTTCACCCAGCAGATATGGGAGTTTTTCACCATTGGTCATGTTTTCAAACTCTCCTTGGGTGGTTATGATCTGTGGGAAGTATGTGTCTCTGATGTCTTGGTACAGTGGGCAGGCGGTTAGGAAGTGTAGCTCAGTTACTTTCCACTTCATTTTGTGCACAGACACACACTTTATTCTGTCTCTCGCCTCCAGGTACAGTTATGAGGAATGCAGTGCCACAGCTGATTGGCTCCTGTCCCAGACGGAGGTGCGCCCACTGGTGGCCATTGTGTGCGGCTCAGGTCTGGGGGGGCTGGCTGACATGCTCAAAGACCCCGTGGTCCTCAAGTACAAGGACATTCCTAACTTCCCCCAAAGCACAGGTATGA
This sequence comes from Nannobrachium achirus, assembly GCF_963921795.1. NCBI lineage: Eukaryota > Metazoa > Chordata > Actinopteri > Myctophiformes > Myctophidae > Nannobrachium > Nannobrachium achirus. Next base: position 25,215,034 of record NC_137814.1, on the reverse strand, counting down.
AAGGCAGTCTGTCTATGTCTGGGCATGACGATTAAATTAAACACTGTATGTGTGTGTGTGTGTGTGTGTGTGTGTGTGTGTGTGTGTGTGTGTGTGTGTGTTTGTGTGTCTGACTAGCTGATTGCGTTTACTCACTGGTCTAACTGTTTACTTTCCCTCTCTCTCACACACTCTCTTTGTGTGTGTGTGTGTGTGTGTGTGTGTGTGTGTGTGTGTGTGTGTGTGTGTGTGTGTGTGTGTGTGTGTGTGTGTGTGTGTGTGTGTGTGTGTGTGTTGTAGTGCCTGGCCACGCTGGCACGCTGGTGTTTGGAACTTTAAAAGGGAAGCCATGTGTCTGCATGCAGGGCAGGTTCCATTTATATGAAGGATACCCCATTCAAAAGGTAGGCATCATCAGTATATATTGCAAAAGCAATATTTCATAGAAATAATGTTGTTGGCAAGGAATTTGTTGAAAAAATTGTGTGCTCAGTGATGTTGCTTGGTTTTCAATGTAATGGGTCCCGGGACACTCAGGTGGTCATTCAAATGGGTCCCAGAAAGATTTTATGGGTCCCGCGACGACACACGCGACGACACAATACATTTAGGAAATGCACCTATTGATTTAATTTTTTTACATTTATGACTGAAACTGTCATCACGGCGAAGGCACTCACCCATCATGTCTGCTGTGCTCCACAGATCACTCTGCCCATCCGTGTGTTCAAGCTGCTGGGTGTGGAGACGGTGATTCTGACCAACGCAGCCGGAGGTCTCAACCAGGACTATAAGGTGGGAGACGTCATGATCATAAAGGACCACATCAACATGCCAGGCTTCGCTGGAAACAACCCACTGAAAGGGCCCAATGATGAGCGGTGGGTAGTGCTGTCACGATATCACATTTTACATGCCCATTAATTGTCACTCAAATAATTAATTGTGTTTTTGTCATTGACAATTACATTTCTGTTTGGCTTGTAGGCTTTGAAGTTGTACATGGCAGATAACACATAACCTAAATATACAAAAAATGACTGACATATTTCACAACTTTATACTTAAAAAAAGAACATTGATAGTGGAAATGGCCGATCTACAAGCTCACAACGCATCGCATCGTGACGCGTTGTGAGCTTGTAGATCTGCTATTTCTACTATTCTTGAAAATATATGAATATCTTTCAACATGGAAACGATTATGACGATTATGTAATAATTGTGACAGGCCTAGCAGTGGGTGGATACAGAGAGCGCTTGAATGGAGAGAGGGATGAATGGATAGAGTGATAGATGGATGAATGGAGAGGGATGAATGAATGGAGTGATAGATGGATGAATGCCTAATTTGTGATCCGTCATGCGAAGGTGACACGCACCGGAAATAGCCGAGCTCACAATGCGTTGCGTTAGATATGAGACCACGTGAGATCGGCTACTTTTGGGGGCTGACACCGCCGTGCAACAAAGTATAAATGGGGATGTGGATAGATGAGTTAGTGGGTGGAGGAAGGATAAGGATAAGAACTGTAAGTATGTAGTGACGATGGAGATAGAGTGAATGGTGCGGAATATCAAAGCAGACTGGGAGATATTACTCATAAACACACCTAACGTAATACACCCAAATGAGTGATAATAATACTACTTTGTATAGCACGTTTCAAAATCATATTTGCCTGAGGATTGTAGAGAACAGACTGGAGAGCCTGCCCTGAGTACAGCCTGAGTTATATTTAGTTGTGCGTGGGTGTCACACACCGGCGGCCAATAAATTACAAATGGGTTATAATAACATGTCAGGGATGTAACTGGGAGCCAAGCCATGTAAAGCTTTGAACGGTATCAGTAAAATCTAAAATCAATTCTGAAACAAATGGACAACACAATGACGAAAAACCAGGATGGGTGTAATGTGGTCACACCAATGCAATGCCTTGCAACATGCAACTACTTGCAACCATTATCCCCAGTGGCAGTTGCTGTTTTGTTGCAAGGAGTTTGTTGCAAGGAGTTTTGTTGCAAGGAGCCTTTAAGGGAGTTTTTTGGTTATGTGTTGAGTAAACATCCTCTTCTCCCCTTCCAGGTTTGGCACTCGCTTCCCTTGCATGTCTGACGCATACGACCGGAAGCTGGTGCAGCTCGCCCAGGAGTTGGGAACAGATTTGGGTTACAGCGACTTCATGCGTGAGGGGGTGTACGTGGTCCTGGGCGGTCCTTCCTTTGAGACGATCGCAGAGTGTCGCATGCTACACAGACTCGGGGCCGATGCTGTTGGTGAGTCTGGGGACGCAGCACACACAGAACCATGCCAAATATTCTGCAAAGTAGCGATTATTCCATTAATTACCTTTTTGATTAATAAAATAAAGAAATCATTGGTGTAGAAAATATATTTAAAAATATGTATTTAATATAAACATAGATAAAGGATGTGGACATCACAGTCACGTGATAACATTGTAACCGAGATCTTCCGTTCTTAAGTTATGGGCAAAAACGCTATCTACGTACAGTAGATCTACGTCAATGGCGGTCAAGGGTTTTATAGGAAATGACGTAGATCTATGTCAATGCCAGTAAATGTGTTTGTCAAATTATCATGCACACAAATTAACATGCACGCATATACAAAGATCCTTCAAACTGCACCGTATTCTGATTTGTGGGGAGGGTAGGTCTCACTGGCCCTCTTTTATCAATGGTGTGTAAAAACATCGTATTTCTTCTCCCAAATTTTGTGTAAATTTTGATCTCAGCCTTGATAAATTCGCAGGATGAAATTTAAACGCACCGATTTTACGACTAGAACAACCCGAATACGTCCTAACAACGAAAGGTGTACCATATGGTCAGCATTTTGCATGGCACTGTTCAATACTCGACCAACATTACAGATTATGGCGGCTTTACGTCTCGCCTTTGTACCTTCCTCACCACAGGTATGAGCACGGTGCACGAGGTGATCGTGGCCCGCCATTGCGGCATGCGCGTCTTTGCCCTGTCGCTGATCACCAACGAGGCAGTGATGAACTACGACAGCCAGGACAAGGCCAACCATGAAGAGGTCCTGGAGACAGGCAAGCAGAGGGCCGAGCAAATGCAGAAGCTGGTGTCCAACATGGTGTCCCGTCTTGAACACAACAATAACACCTGCTGATCACGTGCGCACAGGCACACACACACGCACACACACACACACACATGCTGCTCTCACAACTGTAGCTGGTGGTAGAAGGGAAGCCTAAAATGAAGTGTCTGTCCACGTCCAGTTGAGACCACTATACTTTGATGTACGAATGCGTCGGTTGCTGAACAACAAAAATATTTTCAACCGAAAGCTGTGACACGTCACATTTGAACCATTTTGAACATTGGCGTCCTATTTCCTAAGTAATTAAAAAAAGAAAATCTGTTATTTCCTGCAAATGATGTGGTCGTGCAACAAAGTATAAATCAGCATGTAGCGCTTTTATAGAAATGTCACTTTAGATTAGAGTGTCAAGCCAATGCCTGCGACTACAAGTTATTCGTAGTTATCCAAGCATACTGTAGCTGCTGTGCCTGTATGTAAAGTCAGGCCGGAAGAATGTTAAAAATGCTTGAGTGTTAATGAGTCTATTTTACAGACCTGGCTAGTTAAGCTTCACTGCTTGATGATATGTTAACTGTCTTGTTTGAGGGACTCTGGGCGAGTTTTATTTTCCGTGGGGTTTTTCCGTTAAGTGTCACCTTCTAATCTAGCACTAAAGCTTAATACTGAGAATCCAGCCCTTCTTGTCTGAGATGTTTAATTCTCTGCAATGTTTACATTTTTAAACATAGCTGTTATTGAGATGTGTAGAGTTTAAGATACTAATTTAATGCAGCAGAGTATATGAATTATGTATACAGTTGTGTCTTGGTGAAAGAAACCATTCTGTTTTGATTTCTATTTAATTATGTTTTATCTTGACCACAACAACATACTATTTATTGTTCCTACATTCCTTGGCAAAAATGAGTGAACATTTTCATTGTCAAAAAAGTGAACATTGGTGTCAAATATGTCATGTTCAAAATATTTATTTTTTAAATGATATATTATATATTTTATGTATTTTAATGTTATGGTTGTGATTGGTGTCGAAGCAAGGGTTTCTCTCCTGCATGAGATGGTTAATCTAAATATTGTCATGTTGTGTTGTGCAAAGAGAGGATGGGTTATCAAGCATTCCAAATTCACCCTATGTAAGAAACAAAAACTGTCAAATTCCAACATTCCATCAATATGTTTTACCATATTAACAAAATAATAGTTTCTCTCTGTATTGACACTCTTTAGATGTAATTAAATCTACACAAGTTTTACCTCTGCTTTTTTATGCTATGGTGATAGTTTTTTCAATAAAACGACTAAACTCTAAAGTAGAATTCTGAGTGGTAATTAAATGAAGATGTTTTTTTGCTGGGTTCATTTGTAGTATTTTATTGTATGACTTAACGGCCATAGAGACCATCTTGTACACATAAGTGCATCTTCATCTGTGTGGTAAGAGAGATGCGGGGAATGTAAAAGGTGCTCGCAGTACCTTTCTCACGCAGAGATTTGTTGCTGAGAATGTTTGACATTTTTGCTCTTTGCCTTTCAGATGAGCAGGTTTATGCTGTCCGTTATCTGTACTCTCTCACAGACCTCAATGTTCTCCTAGACTACTTCCCACTTTCTAAACCCAAATATCCCACTTCGCCCCTCCTCCCAAGCACCGTTTTCCGTGACGTTGTGGAGGCTCTGCTGTTTCCATCCATACAAGGTCATGGGAACTTTGTGAGCATGTGATCTTAGATCCACACAGCCAAAACACTGGGGAAATTAATGAAGAATATCCAAAGCAGCATTGTATGAAGAAACAATATTTCTTAACAATGTCAAAACAACTTCTGGTTTGGCAACAGTATTTAAGAATATCTAGGATATGCAGACATACCGGTATTTCTCGTAATTAATACCGCGTTAGGTCGCCACTTCCCCTAAATCCTCTTCACTTTACATCATTTTACAGTACTTCCTACCGCCTCCGTAATTCAAACATCCCAAATTATCTAATTTATTAGGATTTGTTCCTGCACTTGAAGCCTGGGACTGTGCGGGTACCGGAAAACTGTCACTTTCAATCCATGCAACACATTCCCTCAAGTATTTTCACATTCCCTGAGTAAACACTACAAGGCTACTGTACTAGGTACACAGGCACCAAATAAATATAATTAGCTGCTGTCAAACAATGGCTTGGGGCCGTTTCATGTATTTATGAGTGGAGACCGTAAGGAAGTAACTCTGTGCTTTCTAGCAGGACATAATGTTCCAGGCAGACATTGTTTATAGTTAGATTTATAGTCACACTTACTTCACTACCTGTGATGCAGGTCCATTTCATAAAGGTCATAAAGCTTGATCTTAGTATATGGCTAGAAAAACAGACTGGAAATTACTACCTGCTCTAGGATATGAGGGATTAAAAAGCTGTCATTTGAAATCAGTATGTACAGTAGGCCTATACCTTCTTTTTTCTGACCCATCTATCAAACCATGACTTGAATTTAGCAAATAACAGCCACTTTTCACCATCTGAATTGTTTTGGAATTCAACTTTATTGGACAACAGGGTGAAAAGTCTGGGACATGCAACAGAAGTTGTGAGCATACATGACATTACTGAAACTAAGTTTTCTTTTGCACTGTATATTGTTAAGTGTTAAAAAAGAACAGGTTATCTCCAACGTTTCCACACACATTCCCAAATGCCTAATTTACAACAAAAATAATTGAAGTCCACATACTGTGACTTTCCTTTTGGCATATATAAGTAAGAGTTGGTCAAAGCTGATTAAGTCTGTAACATGCATGGTATACGCCAATTGTTGCTATTGTTCAATGTTCATACTTTTCCATGTAAGCTTTTCAGGAGGAGGCTTCTCAGGGTACAGCTGCTTTGAAAAGTAAATCCACCTGTTGAGGTATCAAGGACAGTTGATACAGTACAGTACACATGCATTTACTTTAAAGGGTAACTTGAAAACGTGATTGTCCTGCTCTGGCTGTACATCCACAAAAGGATATGATGAGTTATACTGCCCTCTGGTGTTGAAGGATCACTTACTATTTTGGTCGCAAAGACATTTGTGCTTCTTGACAGAGTATGTATTTTCAACAGTTGGAAATACACGATACAAAGTATAATTAGCCAAAAGTAATACAACTTTCCCATGGACAAATGCCTACAGGCAGATACTGAACACTTGGGTTCGACAATGAAATTGAAATGTGCTATTCAAGTAAATGAGACGATGTATTCAACAAAAATCAATGTGATCCCGGCTGCTGTCTGGTCGATCGAGTAATCAGACCCAGCTACTCATTTTAATGGGTTGTTCCAATAAGTATTATTAAAGAAGAGACTGGGAGAGCCGAAACATGAACAGATTTCACATTATTGATTCAGTTTTACCTAAAGGTCTCCCATGTCCAGAACAGGGAGATAATATCTGTTCATGCCATCTGTAACATCTCCGCATGTTGTCTGGTATAAAATGCATTACATTGTAATGCTATAACTATATCATGATTACAAAGACAAAATCTTCATCATTCCCATATCATTCTGGTGGTTGCTGTCCAAGGAATTCCCAGTATCAGAGCTGCTCTATGAGGTGTTACAGTATGTACAGTAGGGGTCAGTCTCTCCACTCCGACATGTCTCCTTTCCGACATGTCTCCATTCCGACACTAACCCTATCTCTAACCCTAACCCTAAACCTTAGGCCCATGGGAGTGTCGCCACTCCGACAATAGAAAGTCAATTTCGGAGTGGCGACATGTCGGAATGGAGAGGGCCTCCCGTACAGTAGATGGTATAAACATCGTCAGCTCATTAGACTTGGGAGAGGCTTTTTCACAAGAATAGACTGGCCAAGATTTGCAGAATCACCGTCCTACAGTACAGTCAGTCTCTTCTGGTTATCTTCCCAGTGATGGTTATTCATTGCCATCCAGTTCAACATTACAATGAGCACAGCCTCCTTCCTACTGCAAGTCAAATATTTTGTGACTTCATAAAACAATCTGCACTGTGAATGGAAATGTTCAAGTTTGCCTCTTGGCAGACTAGGTAATTGCTTTGATGGATCTGGAAAATAACAAATACAAACTGAACCGTTTCTGAGCATGGAAACAAATGCCTTGATATTGAGACAATAATATTGTAATGTGACAATATTTTAGTTTACGTAATGTGACAATATTTTAGTTTTTCAAATATGTTAAAAAATAGCAATCATAGCAGATCTACGAGGCTATGTGAGCTTGTAGATCAGCTATTTATAACAATTTTTGACAATGTTTTTAAGTTTAAAATAAGTAAATTAAAACCAGTAAAAGACACAACAGTTACAGTATGCAATATCATGACATTACAATATCCACAATCCCGGACTATATTTAGTCTCATATCGCAAGATCGTTATTATATTGCCCAGCCCAACATTGGGGCCATTGGACACCAGCTGAGCTAGGGCATTAATGAAAAAGTCGACAAGTCAACTGAGTCGACTTCATTACACAAGTCAAATCCCACCAGAGAAAGTCGAAGTTGAAAAAGAAAATCCTTTGTATTTTTTTCTATCATTATTTTTGCTCCATGTGTGCATCTGTACAGCATTCAAACAGTAGGATTGCTTTTTGTCAAGAACGGAATGATCCAATATTACAGTGCTACATTACATTTGGTATAGTGGCGGAAAGAATTACCTCTGGGAACTCAGATTGCATTTGGTATAACATGGTTCTATTGTGAAAATAGCAGATCTACATGCTCACAACGCCTCGCGATGCGAGCATGTAGATCAGCTATTTTCACAATTTCTGCCTCTATATATTTGACAATTTGGACAATGTTTAATTTGTCATTTTAGAGATATTAAAAAGTCCTTAAATTGGCACTTTAGAGATGTGAAGATACCCTCTATAATCATATACTTAAACTTTATGTTGGTTTGTTTACAGTTGAGTGAGAAAACAATGTTGCACATTAAGTTAATCATCTGGGGACCCCCCAAAAATAATTGGGGGGTCGTGTGATGTGATGACGTCATCAAAAGACAAAGTCGACTTCAACTCAACTTTTTACTGAGTCGAGTCGACTTGCAAAAATCACAAGTCGTTAATGCCCTATAGTCTGAGCACGCTCAATTGGAGTACAATAAGTTCACCGTCTGTAAAATGATGCTACCTGACGTACCGTTGTGCATGTGTGACCACGTGTATCACCATGTGACTGATCTCAGCTGTACGTGTGAATGACCCTGTGTCTTTTCAGATGGTGCAAGAGGATGAAGCTTTTCCCACACTGGCCGCAGCTGTAGGGCCTCTCCCCGCTGTGTGTGCGCAGATGGACCCCCAGGCTGCTCTGCTGCGAGAACCTCTTCCCACACTGCCCGCAGCAGTAGGGTTTCTCCCCCGTGTGTGTCCGGTAGTGAATGCGAAGGTGCGAGGAGCACTGGAAGCTCTTGCCACAGATGGTGCACACAAACGCCCGCTTCCGCTTGTGACTCTGCTGGTGGAGCTTCAGGTGGTGCAAGCGACTAAAGGCCTTCCCGCAGTGTGTGCATATGTAGCCCCTCGACGGCCCCGAGCCCACCCTGTGGGGCGCGTGAAGGTGGAGGTTACCCGACCTGAAGGTGCCGTGCGGCTGACTATCGAGCGGTCGATCTGTGACGGCGGTGTAATCCCTCTCCGAGGTTTCACTCGGCTGCCCTGTGTGCGAAACGTGGCTGTTCCTCTGGGGAAACAGCTGCTCGCTGTGGCCGTCTTGCTGGGAATAGGTAGCCTGGGGTCTGGGCAAAAATGAGGATGGCTGTGGCTGTGGATTATCCTTCTCATATTCTGCGTCGTAGCTTCCATTACATGGCGTCTCTGCTGAGGCTTGTGGGCTACTGTTCGACTTGTTGGTGGCACCAACATTCTGCGTATATGAATGGTCACTGAAGCCTTTGGAATACTCCTCCACTATGCTAGAAAAATCTGGAAACCCTGCATCAATGTCGTTCCCTTCGATAATGGACGACCAAAGCTGATTGTCTCTTTCCTCTACGGCGAACACAGCGGGAAGTTCATTCTGCTTCCCGGCACTTTGTTGACATCGGGTTTGATTGAATCCTAACGGATCCTCCACCTTTTCTGTTTTGACCGTGAACTGAAGTGCGCTAGTTTGATCACGATGCAGGGTGGAATTATGTGAATCGTGAAATTTATTTAGAGTCGACTGATTAGACAACGCCATGCGGGTCAAATGACGGTCCTTCTCCAAACAATGTCTCTCGGTCGGAGTGCTGTTGTATTGTACGCTGTTACCTAGAAAACACATAAGACATTCATGTCACTTTGTGTGGCTTTGACTATTAGGCATGTCTCAATTATTACATAATAATCGTCTAATCGTCTAATTAAAAAGTAGTGGGAATAGCAGATTGGCTATTCCAACTAATGTTATTTATTTTGATGTATAAAGTTATTAAATATGCCAGTAAGTATATTTAGGTTATTTTGCCATATTTACCATGTGTAACTCAAAGCCAAAATAATAATAATAATAATAATAATAATTTGTATATGTTCCAGACAGTGCTTGATGACAAAAACTCAATTAAGTCATTAATCAACAACAAACAATCGTCAAGTACAATGTCATAATTGTGACAGCCTTATTAATACATTTTCAATTGTATTGCACTAGAGTTCCGATGCCAGTATCAGAAAATCTGCCGATACTGCCTGTAATACTGGTCTCGGTATCGACTAGTTTCGACCGTCAGGTCGCAAGTTACTATGAAAAGCTCCACCGGCTGTCTGTCCGTCTGTCTGTCTGTCCATCTGTCTGTCCATCACGTCCCACTTTTGCCCTACTCTTATCTCCGCCACCGTTGGCCCTATTGATGCCAAACTTTGCACACACTCCTTGGATGGCAAATCACAACCTCCGCCCCTGATTTCTCACATGGCTCTCCTCTAGCGCCAGCATCAGGCCGATTTTAGCAAAACACATTTTTGGACACTGCTCCTAGAGATGTTGGCCTAAAATCACGCGAAGTTGTACACAATATCTCTAAAGTCATGTCATCAACATGGATCTGTCCCATTTCCCATATTCTCTCCTGACTGGCTATGATTGCCATCTAAAGTTTGTGTATGCGACGTGACGGTTGCTTATCTCCCGATTAGGGAGTCTTACTGGTTTATTTCATCAGTTTATTTACAGTAATCAATTATTTTGTTATTTGAATGGTGTTTTATATTACTCTTACTGTACCATTTACATTATTATTTTACTAACTTGTAGCTGCACTAACCTAACCTTTTAATTTCAAGGACCTCCATAACTCTTGAGTGTACAAATCTGTACACTCGCAGAGTTACAGACCTGTAAGGGTCCATGTGGAACCCCCTCAAGGAAGAGTCCCTGGACCCCACTTTGAGAACCACTGTCTTAGGCTTTATTTACACATTGGCATCGGATAGGTACTCGGCAATTGGACCAATACTCAGGTTATGGTATCGGAATCGGTGTAGCAGAGTGACTCACAGTCTCGGCCTGATGACCTAAAAGTCTGACATCTCTCCCGGATTAAATGGATATCGGGTTCGAATCCCGGGCATTGCACTGGTGCCGTGACCCGGATCAGGTTTCCCCGTGCGGGAGGAGGTCAAAAGGGGGGTGAGTGTGGTAGAGTGGCTCACAGCCTCAGCCTGATGATGACCTAACAGTCTAATAACTCTCCAGGATTATAGGGATATCCCTTTAGTCTGGTGGTTACGATGTTGGCTTTACACACAGGAGACCCGCGTTAGAATCCTGGGCGTTACATTGGGTAGGAAGACATGGTATCGGAACGTCTCTCTATTTAGCACCAATCATCTCCTCATCCTTCAGCCTCAACACCTCGTGGATGATCTCAAAAGTCTCTCAGGGTCAACAATACCCTCACCTACTCACCTACTGGTTCTACAGGACTACTGGTCCAAAGTGCCTCATCGGGACTCTCCTCCTTGATTGTGAATGACGCGGTGGGATCTTCAATGTCACTTAACTACACAGACAAAGGAACGAGTTCAAGGTTATAACAGCATTTCTATGCTCCATGATCATGGAAAATGTAAGGGGTCCACCCTATGTTCCCCAGGTTCTATGTTCCCCACTTACCCACCAAAAAGGTTCTATGTTCCCCAGGTTCTATGTTCCCCACTTACCCACCAAAAAGGTTCTATGTTCCCCACCCACCCTCCCCACAAAAAGGTTCTGTATTCCCCTCTCAACCAAAAACAGGATCTACTGTATGTTCCCCACAAAAAAAATGTATGTTCCCCACTCAAATGCAGTTAATGGTGGGACATCTTGCCCAGGTGCCCAGATGTCTCCACCCCTATTAAAGTGCCCACTCGTCCAAATGCCCACATGTCCCTATTGCCCAGATGTCCAGGTGCCCACTCATCCTGATGCCCAGACATAACAAAAGTATGATGTCCAGATGTCCCTAGTGCCCCCTGTCCCACTAGTATTCGTAATCTCTCCCCATTATTGGGTGTTTCGAGTTGTTATTAATAATTAGAAAGGAATGTTTCCTGCATTTTTGGATAAGTGGGGAACTTATTGTAAGTTGAGTGGGGAACATAGAACCTTTTTTGTGGGGGTAAGTGGGGAACATAGAACCTGGGGAACATAGGACCTTGTTTGGATAAGCGGGGAACACAGAACCTTTTTGGGGGGATAATTGGGGAACATAGAACCTGGGGAACATAGGTACGGTCCCAAATTTGAAGTGCCCCTTTCAGAAATAAATACCTTTAAGTCTCCAACAGGCTCTTGACAACTGCTCCCCACATCAGCATCTCTGTCTATGTAGTCCTCTGGGAGGAAAACAAAGTATTGATTCAAAGGATATTCAGGAGTCAAACTAAACTATAAGTTTGTGTGTGTGTGTGTGTGTGTGTGTGTGTGTGTGTGTGTGTGTGTGTGTGTGTGTGTGTGTGTGTGTGTGTGTGTTATATGTATTATGCAAGTTAGTTAATTGCAGGCTAGTTACATGGCAAACAACCCAAATAATCTACCAATTCTCACATCAATAAACATCATCATGCACACCTCGTGTTTTTATCATGTCATTTTTTTGTATGTAAATGATTGGTATATAATTCAAAAATACCATTTACACCCAAATGTAAGGGCTGTATTAGCAAAACAATCCTGGGTTGGTGGTGTCACTGAAGCACTGTCCACTTACCCAATCCACGATGGATCTGTGCGTTTGCCTTCTGCACCATCAATAGTTTCTTTCTCAGCATCTCGTTCTCGTTCTGTTTTCGGGATATTTCCAGATGTAAATATGCGCATTTGTCATCGACTAGTTTGGATATTTCAGCCACAGCTGTTTTGACCATAACCTCCATAATGGAGCTTAATTGCGTCTGAAAGGGAATGCACGTGGCCATTTCTTTTACTGTGAGATTTCCTATTCTGGGGGGAGAACTAAGCTATTTTAGTCATAATTTCGCACAGTGCTGTAATAAATTGCAGGGAGCATAAAAACGACAACAATAATGCATCCGTGTTTGTTTCATAGGGTTTGTTTCCTGCCGGAACCTTTCTTCCGCGTGGCGGAGTGATCTACCGTAATTACTACAATATAGACCCCAGGTCGATCCATATTGGCAGCTTTTCAAATGGAATGGATGGATGCAAGAAGTGAACTCACCATTACTGTTACTAGGTCGTCTTCTCTTCCAAAAAAAAGGCGACAGCAGAGAAGAAGTATATTTAGCAAATTGTGTCAGTGTTTCTCAAAACCGTTTCATTAAGCACCCCCAAATTGACACTTATTAGTCCGTGGAAGTGGAACCCCATTTGAAAAGATGCCAGGGACCCCCACTCATAGAGTTATCTTCTCTGGGCCCCCAGAGAAGATTTCTCAACCATTTTAATTTCAAGGACCCCCAGGTTGACGTGCATTTAGGCTAAAGACCCCCATTTAATGGCATTTCTATCTCTGGAGACTGGGATACCAATTTATATTGTAAAATCAATGTTAATTTAACTTTGAGTGAGTACAAATGGTTTCATTTGTACACTCTCTGAGTTACATATACCCATAAAGGTCCATTTGGTTCCTAACTATCAATAATTTAACTGGGATCCCTATGGTTTTTTTGTCATTAATTATTAGAGCTTCAACTTTGCTCTGATAACATTTGTTATCTCTGAGCTAACATATATTACCTTGTAAATGCCAACACCTATAAATAGTTGGCTAGTATACAACCTGTTCACAATAAATGTATGTTTTTCTGTAAAACTCGTACCAGAAAACATAATGAGCATCGTTCTTATTAATGTACCTATACTGCCACCTTCTGGCTGGACCTTAAACTGGCTTTACTACAGTATGTTTACCCATGCAGGAGGAGTCAGGAGGAGAGGATGGTGATGAAGTGATGTGGAGTTGACTCGTTTACAATCAGCATTTAGCAGAATGCCACTCAGAAGAAGCCACCTTTAATATCTTTGGCAGGTACGTGTAGGCCTATAGCAAGACATCTTTGAACAGTCCAAGTTTTGTATACTATGTTTGACATAGTAAGCTACTATGTAATGACAGCATTTTTTGTCTTTTACTCCAAGACAACATTCTCTACTTCATGAATCATGATCAACAAGACATTAATAATGCACTTATCTTTTCCTAGAGAAAGGAGCTCATCTGGTGAAAGCACAGAGATGTACAGAAAGGATGTGGATATTACGGGAGGTTTCACATCACTGTCCTCCACTTTTAAATTGTAATAGGCCTGCACTTAAAACTGTATGATTTTAGGGAATATCAAACAAACATTTGATGCAGACCCTGTGTACAAGATCAAGTCATTAAATCAAATTAAATGTAATTAATCACATGTTGTTCTTTAAGATTATTGATGAAAAATGCAACCTGGCTGGTTATCGTTTTCTATCAAGCAAGAGTTGTGGCATAACATGGCTTGATGAGCCCAATTACACAATTACAACAAATTCTACACAAGAGGGAGGCATTGGTGTGAAATGACACGAATACATCATATTTTAATTCCCAGCATATTGGTTCAAGCTACTAAATCATAACCATAATCTCTGTAAATATGCAATATAAGCCTAGTTCCTTTTAGACTCCAAGTCTACAAATCTTATTTCATTGGTTGGCCTAACCTTGACCAGATCAATATGGTTACTTCCCTGAATTAAAAAAAAAAAGAAAAAGAAAACAAGTGGAAGTTCCACTCATATTTGAGGCTGAAAGAGCATACAGCCTACTTTATGCACTCTGAAAAACATTTTAAAGAGTGATGGGAAATAATGTGTAATTATTCTGTAATGAATCTGTAATTATTCACAACATATTAATTGAAAATATCATTATATAATTAGTTTAGTTCAGCATCTAATGCAGCAAAGTAAAAAAGAAAGTTGGCGAAAGTGTGCATTAAGAAAGTAATCGGGAGGAGAGTTTAAATCCGTGGTTGTTAAAGTGGGGCCAGGGATCCTCAGGGTTCCTCAAGGGGGTTCCAAATGGACCCTTACAGGTCTGTATGGTCGATATGGTCGTTCTTAAAATTAAAACGTTTGAGAAACACAGGAATGATGTTCACTCAGAATGTGTCAGTTAATTCAGATGACGGTGGTCACTCACATGATGAGACATCTTTATCCTAATTAGGCCATTATTCACATTTACATTAAAATAATGATTAAAGGGCAAGGCCACATGTAAACACTGTTAAAAAGATGTCTGCCATAGTCTGTTCAGTTTGTAGGGAGTTTTTACACAATAGTAATAACTGTAGTCCCAGGTTTCCAGAGGGTGGCATACCCATTTCCTGCTCACTTTCCCATATATTTGTTCTTTTGGCTCAGCAGCAGAATGAGCGCTATCACACATCTCGCGGTGTTTGGATTGGAATAACGCCGATAGTAGCTGCATTTCCTGCCATTCATTTGAACTTTGAGCAGCTGATGGGAGTGTCAAAGTGCCAGTCTTCCGGGCATTTCGGTCTGTCCCAATGGTTGGTGCCTATCATTGCCGGGTGACAAGAGTAGTGCTGAACCACGTGTTGAATTCAATGCTTGTGCAAGCGCATCAGCTACGGCCCACTGATGCGTCGGTAGAGCCTTTGCTGTTTTTTCCGTTAACATGGGAGTGGATGGGAGTTCTGTTGCTTGACGCTCACTGTCTGCCCGTGCCCATTTGAACTGGAAACACATGACACACTTCATGTGTGTTTCTGGTTCATGGCAGCACTGTGATGCCAAGAACTGTCAAACATCTTGGACTTTGATTATACTGTACACAAAGAGAGTTGATTGCCACCTTCTGGAAACCTGGGACTACTACACTTATTCACAGAGCCTTTTCCCACATTGGTAGGGGCTGTGTAATAGCACAGTGGGACATTTAAAAAAAAAAACGTATGTACTTTTATTGTTGGATAGTTGATTTGAAAGAGTTTCTGATTCTTTCAAACAAACTATTCAACAGAATCCCCAGAGACTGGATTAGTAACCACACTGAGACTCTTTACATTAAGAAATGTATTATTTGGATCACAATGCACCATATGTTAACATGAACATATTTCCAATTTCAGAATGAGAAAATAAAAAGAAGAATTAGAAGGGGAAAAAAAGGAAAACTTTCCTAATTCTTCATGTACCTCTGTAAAGATTAAATTCTGGATCCCCGAATGATTTACACAGTATTACATCTTGTCTCAGCAGAAATACTACCAGATGGTTGGTTTCAAAGAACAAAGTAGCAATTGGATGTAATGGCATCAATTCCATCTTCATGTTTCATGAAATATTGTATTACAGGGTTAGAGACCAAAGTGATAATGTTTCAATCCTTGTTGGTCTTTCCTCAATGCTAAAATGAGACATGGCTGTATGATCGTCTACAGGTGCACACAGTCAATGACCTCTAGAGCTTCTTTGAACACCAATGAAGCCAACTGCCAGTAGATCAGCACATTAAACACACATTAGAATAATACAGCATTATATTAACACATTCGCATACTGCATGTATATACTTTATGTCAGTATGTATGTGAATTTGTTATGTGGTATGGAATTATATTATTCTAATGTCTAGATCTGCTAGCAATTGGTAGTAACTGAGTAACTCATCATACATGTCTCACTTTGCACTGAAGAAAGTCTCACATGGTCTGAATGCTCTGTAAAAGGTCTCAAATGGAAACATTTAAAATCCAGAATCTAGTTTACTCATTTTTGTTCCCTGTACGAGTCCTCCTCTGCTGCATGTAACCATTTCCATCTTGCCATTTTGGTTTGTGGGCGGGAACATGTTATTTGTGAACTTACGAGCTGCACCAAAATTACAGAATCAGGAGGTCAGTCATCATCCCAAATCTCACTTAACAGTTTTATACGCAAAAAGGATAACAGTCAGGAGTACTACAGTTTGTTTCCTGTAGGAACATAATGCTGATCTAGATTGAGGTCAAAGATGGGCTAACATCCATGATGAGTGTTGTTGGGACGAGGAACTAAATATGACTGCTCAGTGACCTACATATTTTTAGAAAATAACACATGACGAAACCTAATTGCTATACAAAGCACCTTAATTAGTGTACCGTCAAAGTAATGCTGTGATGACGCACTGTCTTTAAAAGGTATAAATAGCCACACAAAGATATACATTTCATCTGTATAATACAATTGAATACATTATTGTAGTCTCTTATAAAGATCCACTGTCATGAAATTTGGTAATGTTTCTTACAGGGGAAAAAAAGAAGAAAAGAAAAGCTCTTGACATTTACTACCTATTTACAAATATCTTTCTTCATCATCGGGTAAAGAATACAGTTGGCATTCCTTCACTGTATGGTGTATGCATACATACATACACTGTATATAGTCAGGCATGTTGTCTTTACTGCACCGACAGTGATGAGAGACAGTAAAATGAGGGCACAGGAGGAGGAATGACATGTACTGTAGGTCCTGAGCTGGGAATTAAAGTTCATTCTCAGGATGCCATGCCATGTGACTGGCATGAATACAGTAGTAGTAGCAGGTGGCCACTGGCCACTTAGTTCTCATTCAAAGGTGACGTCACTTTGAAATAGACTTAAAGTAGCAGTATGCCATACCATCACTGTATCGATCTGTCTATCACTGTCCATCCTCCAACACCCATGTGAAGAACCCACATCTGCCTAGCCGGTGTGCAGTTTCAGGTGCAGTTTCAGGATGCTCAACTGGGGGAAAGTCTTACCGCATATCTCACAGGTGAAGGAGGTGTCACCAGCATGTGTGCACTGGTGTCTCTCAAAATAGCTGAAATTCTCAAAGCTCTTCCCACAAGTTGAGCATATGAAACTATTCTGTTTAGTGTTTTCTATCGTGCTGCCTTCCACAAGCGTTCCTTGGAATTCAAATACACTACCCTCTTGAGTACTGTTAGTGAGGGCACCATAGTCATTCACCGACATCTCCTCTGAAATTGGCTGGTTTTGTAGGTCCAGCGACATTGTCAAATCCACATGTCTAGGCTGCATGCTCATGGCCGCATACTGACCATTATGAATCATCTCGAGCTTCTCTTTATCATCTACAAAGGACATTTCCTTATTAGGTGACCCATATCCCCGATGGTTGTTCAATGTCCCATCGACGGGAGAACCGAGATGATATTTCATGTCGCGTGAAAGCGCACTGGCAGATTGTGCGGTGGAATTAGAACAGCCAGGAAGCGGAGAAGGAGTATCGCTGCGCTTCTCTAGCCTAGAGCTCCACATCTGGCCTTGGGTGGCTATTTCCATTGCATGTTGTTCATTCCCTGTGTGGTTAAGAATCTGAAATGCCTCTTCTGACTCAACCTTGATGATTAAATCTTGCTCACCGCCCCCGTCGTCATACTTGGCGGTGGACTGCTGCTCCTCCCCAGGTGACAGCCCGGTCTTCAGTTCTGCTGGGTTGTCAGGCAGCTGGATGCCAAGTGTGTTCCTGTACACCAGGTGATTTGCTTCTAGCACATCTAGGCTTTCCCCTTCAAACAAATAAAATAAATAGCATTTTTAAATAGCAATGGCCATGAGTAATTATTAGGTTAAAAGAATCTTTGTCAAATAATAATATCAAAATCTTATTTTCTTTTAAAAAGGACCGTACCAGCGTCATTGTCTATTCAGACAGAGCTTCAGTCATACAGTATTATCTTACATAAAAATAAACAGTTTTCCCACGAATGGATTATTTTTAGATTTCACGTTTTACATTTTCTCCATAGCCACTAAAATGTTACCGAATTTACATGAATAAAGTCAGTAAATGTTGGCTAAATATCACTCTATGATTAGGGAGCTAGGCCAATATAATAAAAGGGGTAGCCGGGAACAGCATGATCCTTTTCAATAGAGGGTATGCACGTGACTGTGACATCGTCATCATACCCTAAAGTTATGCGGGAACACCTACTAACTGAGTGGCAAAAAACTACTTTCTGGCCTTGACAGCCCTTACATCCAAACAGAAAAGTCCTATCTGATTGCATTAAACGACGTGACGACGTTAAACTCACTTGCCACTCGATTTACCATTCACTTTATGCATACCCTCTGTTAGGAGATGAGTTGGCCAGTGTCATGATGAGCTGACTGGCAAAAATATAATCTTCCTCGAACACACACCGGACACAGAGGCGACGCAGAAGCGGCGCGTAAGAAAATACGGCCCCATTATTTTCAATGAACTAACCCACACTGGCGGCGTCAGACGCGCGCAGCCGCTGGTCTGCCGCCTCGCCTGCCACCTCGCCTGCCGCGCCGATACTTCGCTGTTCTATTTTTCCAGCGTTGCCGCGCGGTGGACATGTTCTCCCATGGTTCTCCCCACCGGGAGAAATGGATGTGCTGTGTGGCAGCGCGCCACATCCAGTTGGGGTTACCGCGGGGCACTTCACGTGCGTCGATACCGCAACGCGACGCTGCACAGCCGCCCGCGTCCAGTGTGTGCTCCCCTTTAGTCTTAGGCCATTAGTTTAAGAAGGTGACGTTGTGATAGTTTAATGCAGGGGTGCTTAAAAAGACCAGCTCAAAGAGATCTACACACCAAAACAAATTATGATCCCGGCCATTGCTGAAAATACAAAAAGAATTACCTGAGGGGGCTTTGGAATAGCGGAGCTGGCGTTGCTTGCAAATAAGACAAACACACTTGGAATGGGAAAGGGTGGTGAGAAAAAAATAATCTTCCACCCATTCTGTATGGAAGTGGTAGGTTTTCGGAATCTTTGCCTTGCACATTTTTATGACTATATAATGCTACTGACGTTTGCATGCAACACTTGAAAACAAAGCATTGCAGTGTGGGTTTGCCTGCTGTGAAGGGCCGTGAAGGGAGCCAACAGGCCCTTCTTGATGTCAATCAATCATGTCACATTAATTCAAGTGAAAGATGCCAAAAAGAGGAGGAGTTTTGTGATTGTTTTTATATTTTAATTGTTATTTTTAGGGGCATGTCATGTGGTCTAACAGTAGAGCCTTTGTGATCAACCGGTAAATCGCAATCTACCTTTTGGGCACCCCTGGTTTAATGGGTGTTGATGTCACTTTGTGAAAGTTTAATGGGTGTTGATGTCACACTATCTCCCAAAAAGGTGTTTTGTCACTATCTCCTAAACCAGGGGTATTTAACATTTTCAGAGAGGATGAAGAAGGGACCCCCGCAACCTTTTCATAGATTCCATATAGTTTCATTGTTTTTTTATTTAACCACTTGAACCGTCAATACCTAATAAACTTCACTATGTACTTAGTGTGCTCTTTTTCCCCTCGAAACCTCTTTGCCAAAAATAGCCGATCTACAAGCTCACAAGCTTGAAGCTCTGCTATTTTTGGCTACAGTTATAAGAATATGGACACTAAGGTTAAAGTTGTTAATATAAAAAGGATTGGAACATTTGGAGGACCTTCCTATAGTAACTCTGAGGACCCCCGGCCTAGGGATCCCGGACCCCCTGTTGAAGACCCCCGTCCTAAACAAAATAGCATCTAAACCACAACATTCCTTACCATTTCTGTGCGTCTTCATGTGGCCCTTGAGGCTGCTTTTCTGATTGAAACACCTGCCGCAGATCTGACAGCCGTACGGTTTCTCCCCGGTGTGAATGCGTAGGTGCCTCTCGAGGTGGCCGACGCGCTCGAAGATCTTGCCGCAGTACGTGCAGGGGAAGCACTTCTTTGGCTTGACCACCTGAAACGACCGGATCCTCCGCTCGTGGTGGTTGTTCAGCGAGGAGGGGCCAGCAGCCATGCCGTGCAGGCTGGAGTGCACCGTGCCATCGCTGGATATCATGACCGTGTTGGACGACCCGTACTGTGGCGAGAGGATGTCTTCTTGGAGGTCCCCGTATGGCTTCCCCGCGAAGGAAAACGCGGGTCTACCGCACGAAGGCTCAACCGGCGCAGGGGGAAGTAAGGGAGCCATTCCCGGGAAGGCCGGTGGGTTCTGAGGCCCCGAGGCACTGTGGTATTCCGTGGCGCTCATGTCTTGCCTGTTTGGAACGTGCAGCCTGGACATCCATTGGTGATTGTTTCTCTCGTATCCTGTGAAGTCCTCGCTCGCCTGATTTGCTAGCGCATCGGCAGCTTGCTCGTTTCCTCCGTGGTAGGGCGTCGTTGGGGCCTCGTCCACTTCATCTGGCTCAACCTTCACCTGAACAGGCGTCTGCGGTACTTTCTCCTCCTGTGGTGGGCCGTCATCGGCTTCTTTCTCATCTTCTTCAGTGTTGTGTTGTTGGCTATCGGCACAATTTGTCTCTTCGGTAACTTGTTCTGCAGCAACTTGCATGACAATAGGAGCTGCCTGAATACCTGTGAATGTAATAAACAGGTACCATTATGTTACCAAACACATCAGAAACACACACACACACACATATTATTGGGGGGGGCATTAAGGCCCTGCTTACAAACTGCTCTGAAGACGCCAGCTGTCGATGGTGCTCTTACAAGATCTAACACCCCATCCCCCACTCCCAAGCCAAGTTTCACACAAACCACAGTCTTTCCCTGCTTCCCACTGCAACCTCAAGGAATGTCACAGTCAGACGTTTTCAACTGTGAAATTAAGCAAAACCCCAAAGTAGCACAACTAGGTCCCATGGGCGTTTGAGTGGAGTGGGTGTCTAAGGTTATTGGAGATCATTTACTGGTTCAATTTATGTTGATAAATGGTTGATATGTAGTCACAAAACAAAAAGCCCCTCGAAAGCATGTATATTACTTACATTTTGTGTATGAGGTGCATTCATGCTTTTCTGTGCCTAGCCCTGGGCTAAACATAATGAGGATAGACCAGGGCTGGCTTAGCCCATTCTCACATATTGTGTTGGCCCAAGAGCTTATTTCCAGACGGTTCAGCTTAAGCCCCCATTCACACTAGCCATCTAGTAGTACTAGCCCTATAACGCCAGGGGTTAAATATTTTGAATTTTAATCTTTGAAATAACCTACAGTGGCGCATGTGGTTACGGAGATGAAATACAATCATCACTTGGTGTATGGTTCAAATTATACATATCGTAGTTAGGTCCCATGGATCAATAGAATAGCATCATGGTGAAGTGTCCTTGAGAAATTCACAGGATCCCTACTGTCTCCGGGGGAGGGGGGGCATTTGGTAGGTGACCTTTTAGTTTAGGTGACCTCTGAGGGAGGAGGGGCAGGCAAAACATGAATAACTCCCTAAGGACTCAATGGGACAGAAACAAGTATATCGTGGAGGCCTCCATGCGGCCGATTTATATTTTGGGTTGGGCATCGTGTCGTGCATCGAAAACAACTTGATCTTCAAACTCACGTCACAGCGTGAAGCGCCAAGCTCGGTGCGTGACGCGGACACGCAACAAAGTATAAATCAGACTGAGACATCAATGATGCAAGGGACAGATTCTCTGCAAGTTCATAGAATGTATCCGACACAAAAAACATGTAATAAGGTGGGGGCTTAGTGTCTGCCTCGTGGATACATACATACATGGAAGAGACAGGTTTGCAGTGATGAACAGGATTCAAACCTGTGACTTTTGATATTGTGTGCTTACTGCTAAGCCCTGGCGCCCTGGCCTAATTTCAAGCACCCCCATAAGAGAAATACAACCAAATGGACACATAAGGCCCCCTTTGGTTCCATTTGTACACTCTCTAGAGTTACAGGCCTGTTCAGGGTCCATTTGGAACCCCCTCAAGGAACCAAGAGGGTCCCTGGACCCCACTTTGAGAACCAATATTCTAAGCCTGTGTGTTTAGTTTGCGGGGAGCACATCTTGCGGGGAGCACTGCCTTTTGGCCTGGCCCTCCACAATATTTTCTGTTGTTCAAGTGGCCCCATGGAAAAATGTATTGCCCACCCCTGATTTAGATCAATGTTAAGTGTTTACTTGTCATGTAGAAAGATGATAGGTACGTGTGTTATTACATTGGATGCCAGGTATGTTATTTGTGAGGGGATTTCACATGACACAAACATAACTGTTACAGAGATCTCTGTCTAAGCCACTTACATTTCCTGTGAGTCTTCATGTGCTCTTTGAGGCTGCATTTCTGGTTGAAGCGCCTGCCACATATCTCACAGCGATATGGCTTCTCGCCCGTATGAATTAATTTGTGTCTTTCAAGGTGGCCGGCACGCTCGAAACACTTTCCACAATAGGGGCAGACGATGCTCTTCTTCAAGATCAATCTATTCGCATTTCTCCTGCGCACCATGTTGTACGCGCTACGAAATGGACTGTAACTGAATTGACTTCGATTGAATTGGATTTGCCGGAGTGCAGTGGAGCTGCTGCCAGGCGAAGCGAGGCTGGAACTTAGTGCAGACTCTGGCAGGCATGACAGGGAGCTCTGTCCCAAGCTTTTGAAATACTCTGGATCGCTAGGTCCCGGCTCACTGTGCGTTCTGGATCTCCACTGCTCAGTGTCCCTCTCGTACATGGTCAGCCCATCTCCCAGGCGGTCAGACTCCCCTCCTGGGGGTTCACTCGCCTTCTCACTTCCTTCCACCCCTGGTTCAGACTTCACCTGTACCTCAGGAGTAGGCAGGCTGTGTTGATCCACATCTATGGGGGTTTTATCAAGCAAGGAGGACCTCTCCTGACAGACGCCACCCTGATCATCTGCAGAGAATAGCACATTTTTACAATTAACCTCCAACACATTCATATAATGCCATTCTACATCTTTAATAGCTTTTTTTTAGCCATCGGTCATCATGGCATGCAGAATTTGATGAGCAAACAAAATGGCTCCAGCTCAACGCTATAACTTATAATTAAGGCAATGCCTTGGATGGATCAAGAGTCATAGATGTATTTGTATTTCTCTGACTTTTGCTTTTATAACTAAGCAAAAGTCAGCCTGTCACTCTATACAATAGACTTGATACAAGGCTAGGTATAAATGCTATGTGTGAGGACGATAGACTATCACATAACCTTTATAGCAATACAGTAGATCTACAAATTATGGTTTCTGTTGGCAATCAATGAATATACGTCGTCCACCCACCGTCTCTGCCGTTGCTGTGGTTTTCAGAGCGCATGGACCCCCGGTCCTGAGCCCCCTGGGCTGCCCGCAACTCATTGTGAAGTACCTCGATGTTGCTCTTCAGGTTTTTGATCTCGTTTTCCCGTTGGCACATTTCCAGTCGCAGCACCACCATGCCATCGTCAACAACTTTGCCGATTTCGGCCGCGGCGGCTTTGGAGAGCGCATCGATGATGGAGGCAATCTGAGCCCGAACAGCAACGCTACTCAACATGATGCTGGGAACCCTCATGGAAACCCTGGAACTTCAAACATGCGAGGAAAAACCTCTCCCACGCGCGTCTGAAAAGAAAAACTTTGTTGACCTATCAATCTAGTCCACCGATTCAAAAGTGTTTTAGTTCGATCACGCACAGCGCTACAGTTAGTGCCATTTGTCTGGCCGTGGGGCTGCCTGCCTGCCGCTTACAAAGAATAATAAACAGCCGTTCTCGTTTTACGGACGTGATGACATAAATACCGTAACTACACGCAGAGCGCGCAGTCGGATCCTACTGCAGTTCATTTTTGTTCCGCTAGCATTCAGAGTAGAGGGGGTGGGCAATCTTTCAGCTCGATTTGACATGATTGATTGATTGATTGACATTGTATTAGAATACAACTTACAAGCCCAATAAATCAATAATTAAATAATAAAACCCAACAAATAATGGGTAAATAATTTAATATGAATGATAAAGATAATATAAATTCTGACTATCTGTGGGGAAAAGCTTTCTGCTCAATCATATCAAACAATAATGGTTATTAATATGGTTGTATTTTCCCAATCTGATAACCTTGTACCGGTAGATCAGGAGGTGGTGCACTGGCACTGCCCCCTGCAAGGCAACACATTGCCACCTAAAATAAGTTACATTAAAGGAATAGATCACACACAATTTTTTTCTTATTTTTTCTATCGATTACTCACCCCATGGAGACTTTAATTCATGGGTATTTTCAAGTTTTTGTCACATTCCTCAGCCAATAATTAATTGACCAGCAGTGGACTGCTTTGTTCCCTATGGAGACACAAAGAGTCCCCTCATGGGGTGAGGAATCGATAGGGGGGTGAACTATCCCTTTAATACACACTGCAGTGTATGTCCAGTCCAGAAGTGGTTACTAGTGCCAGTGGTTTTGATATTGAAGGACTGGGTTTTCCAGTGGAAATTGACAATCACCTGCAGTAAAAAAAAAAAAAGGCTAAAGTCCCCCTTCTTCCAGGCCAGTTACTTTAAAATTCATAGAAGGATAAAAAAAAAAAAAAAAAAAATTTTAGTAAAAAAAAAAAGTAAATTATTTGGAAAGTGAGTATTGTGCCAATTTGTGTGTAACCTACTGTATACGATAATACTGAAATGAAACTTAAGGAGGTAGGTTTTTGTTTTGTTTTTGCATACCCGGCCTAATAGTTAAAGGACAACTCCTCCCTAAATAACATCTAGGCTCATTTTCCTACTTATATTGATCCAAAATGACTGTCCATGGGGTCTATTAGGCAGAAATGTCCAGTTTATTCCCCAGCAGCTTAAGAGTGTAGTGGAGCCTAATAAGCCTATCGCTTTTACACAGTCAGAAGTGATTTATTTTTTCATGAATTTGTTACTAATTGTCATTACAGGGTTAGAGTTAACACATCCATGCCTTGGTAGACACACACAAGCAACCAGTCAACCACAATCTCATAAATCATGTTTTGAGGTGAGCATTCGGCACAACTGCCAATCAAAGTGACTATACTGGCCAATCACAGCGTGTCTTGGCGGCTTGTGTGGGACACCCAAGGCATGGATGTGTTGGTAATGACAACTAGTAAGACATTCATGAAAGAAAAATCACTTTTTTGACCGCAACAAATAGTGTAAAAGCGATAGGCTTATAGGCTCCAGCTCTAGGCTATGAAAGCTGCTGGGGAGACTGGACAACAGGGGAATTTGTGCCTAATAAACCCAATGGACAGTAATTTTGGATCAGTATAAGGAGGAAAATTAGCCTAGATGTTATTTAGGGCGGGGTTGTCCTTTAAGGTTACATTAATTCCACAGGACATCTTGTGTTGTGTTATAAGCAAACTAAAGACAGTCGTTTCCCCAACGTCGGGCAACCTGAAAGCAAACTCCACCTACCCGAACGTTTTATTTACTTGCCACAGGCAGTTTGGCAACCGTTAGTGTCAAGCCCTGCCATTTTGATTGATGATTTTCAGCTTTTTTTGTACACCACAGAGTGTTTGTTCAGTAACAGGGATTCCCGGTCTCTCCAGCAGCTGAAACACTATAAACTTAGAGCTGATGAATGGGTTTTTATCAGTATATAGAGATTTAACTTAATAACCTATTTGTTAACCAAATATCATTTACAGCACCTTTAAGCGCAAGATATGAATAAAAGACGGATCATTGTTTTTCTGATCTCAATACTGCAGTGCAGCCATTGCTTTATTTGAGACAGAAGTGTCATCTAAAAAGGTTTCATTTCATTAAACAACACACAATGCAACAGAAGGCAATACAAAAGTACTGACTTGTACAGTAAAAAATAACTCTCACAGTATATATATATCAAAAACCATTGTATAATTCAACAACACAGTGCTATCTTCCTCTCCGGTGGATTTCTTGATGGATTTTGAGGTTCCCTAAAACTGTGAAGCTTTTCCCGCACTGTCCACAACTGTACGGTCTAAGTCCACTGTGGAAGCGCTCGTGTCTCAAGCAGTTGTCCTGTCTGGAGAACATCTTCCCGCAGATCTGGCAACTAAATGGCCTCTCTCCCGTGTGAACGCTCTGGTGCGTCTTCAGGCGAGTCTTCTGCGTGAAAGACTTCCCGCACTCCAGGCACCGAAAGGGCTTGACGGTTCCGTGGGTGAACTGGTGCGCCTCGAGCTGACACAGGCGGGGGAACCCCCTTCCGCACACAGAGCAGGTGAACAGCCTTGAGAGGAGACTCGTCCCCGCTCTCCAGACGTGCACCGGACGCTTTGCTTTCAACGCGCTTCTGTTGAAATGATGATCTTCTGTTCCGTGCGAGGGCCCCGCCTGTTGCGGTCCAGACTGTAGACGGCGCCCCTCCCCGTTGACTGGTTGATGTTGTGACACATGTCTGCTCATGTACGGCTCCGTTTGGATGGAGTCTACCATTGCGGGCATGTTATCTCCCAAACTCACCGGTTGCACCTCTGTCTCTTCCTTTACCAACGCACTTAAGTTATCAACCGTGTTGTTGACCTTCCCTGCCACAGCTAATATAGAGTTACAGGAGTTCTGGTTATTACTCTGAGTGGAATATTGATCTGTGTGAGCCTCAAAGAGTTGCGGTTCGATCGAGTCTCCCTCACATAGGTCATGCAAGGAAGGCCATTGTGGTCCACACTGGTCCTCGGTGACAAACTCATCATTGTTAGTCATCTCTGCATTTTCTATCGTTTCTTGATCGTCCATTTTGTCGTCGGGTTCAAATTTGACCTGTAACGCCAAGCCCCCGCTCTCTTCGGGTTGATGGCCAGTTTCAAAGAGTGAATTCACACCCTTCGATTCCGAATACGTGGCATCCGTTTCCAGATCCGCTTGACAGGCTGTGACAAAAAGAAAGATGAGGTCAGCTCTGTGTGCCCTGAATGAGTACGTGTCTTCTGATTATGAGCCCTATTTTTTAGCTTTTATTTATTCATTCTACAAAATATTTAATGAAAACATGTTCATGAAGAATGGTCCCTTCATTCATAAATAGGCCTACACTCCAAAAGAAATACAGTGAAAAACTAAATATTATATTATGAAAGTCATAATGAATAACAAAAATGTTATGTTCTATTAAGATTTACCAGTAAGATGCCTAAGGGCGATCACAGGGATCACATGGTCGAGGTCGATCACAGGGATCTCCATATATGGCAATAAAAGGGATTTGGTTCCCCTGACATCACAGTGATTATATAATGGCATTCACACACATGGGATTAATATTGATGACATCAGGGATCTCCATATATGGGCATAAGAAGGATTTGGTTCCCCTGGCATCACAGGGATCTCCATATATGGCAATAAAAGGGATTTGGTCCCCATGACCACAGTGATGTCAGAGCGTGAGTGTCAATCAACAAAAAAGACAAGTGTACCGTCCGGATATATACGGTCTGATAGTAAACAACAACAAAAACACCCCCACATAATGTTTTTGGACCTTAACTACTTAACTATTTAATGTTGGCATAACTGGACATAACCTTTGCCAGTGAGATAAGAATCTAAGTGGTTGTTAGGGTATTGCTTGATGGTTCCTAGGTTATTACCGTATTGCAATATGGTTGATTGGTGCAGTTAGTGGCTGCTATGCATGTGCTTACAAGGTCTTTGAAAGTTATTCTTATAGGATATACTAACTAGATAGTAGATGACAAGTGTATAGGGGTCGGTCGTGTGCATTGATTGATTGAAGAGTTTATTAGCAGTTTGCAATAGAAAGACTAAACGTAGTTTCATGACAACACAAATCACTGATCAGTGATCACATGACATGATATCAGACTAATCACTGCTTCATCATCATGCATGACTATTGCCTAGGGTGACCATATTTTCAGCCACTCAAACCGGGACGCAAAACACTGTTGCCTAAAACTGGGACCCTAAAAGCAATGTGCACGTTACCGCGCACGCGCGTGCCCATTCTCTAACGTTCGTGCACGCGCACACACGCACCGCAGGGTTGCAAACAGGCAGTGAGTGATTGACAAACAGCCTCAGTGTTGAATTCAGACACGCAATGAATTTGTTCTAGCCATAAATTATAACTACCAGGAGAGGATGCTAATATGCGGAGGTTATGTCTCTCCTGGAGTTATAAGCCAGAGTCATATGGCTCTCGCTGGTTGAGCCCCAACGTCCATACTACGCTCAAAACATGTACATATCAATAAGTTGCTCACCGATCCGTCGAAACAGCTTTATATCTACCGGACGGCACACTCGTTGGCATGTGTTAGTCCATATGTTTCTAATAAATTAATGTTTACTAAAACTTCTGAGACTCACGTTTCCTCGTCGCCTTCAGAACGCTTCAGAACTACAGAACGTTGGAATACTTCCGCATACAAAAACGTCATGTCCTAGTTTGAGCGAATCGCAACGCGATCAACGTCACGTGATATGTTCGGCCATTTTTACCCAAGCAGTTCAAAAACAAGGAAAGCGATGAGACTCGGTGAAGTTTTAGTAAACATTAATTTATTAGCAACATATGGACTAACACATGCCAACGAGTGTGCCGTCCGGTAGATATAAAGCTGTTTCGACGGATCGGTGAGCAACTTATTGGTACATGTTTTGAGCGTAGTATGGACGTTGGGGCTCAACCAGCGAGAGCCATATGACTCTGGCTTATAACTCCAGGAGAGACATAACCTCCGCATATTAGCATCCTCTCCTGGTAGTTATAATTTATGGCTAAATTTGTTCCTATTTTCTGATTGGTTAGGTGAGCATGTTTTTCAAGAAAAGAACATGATAAATGTCTATGCAAACACTGAAAACAGCTACTATTATTTTAATTCTGCCGAAAACCGGGACAATTTTGCAGTGAATGTTGAAAACCGGGACATATTAGTGTTTTAGAGATATTTGTCGGGACACCGGTTATGGGACACGCAGCTTGAAAACGGGACTGTCCCGGGTAAAACGGGACGTCTGGTCACCCTACTATTGCCTTAACCTAGCCTATACATCGAACGGTAACCTATCTCTGGCCTTGTGGACCAGAGCTATCTCTGGCCCATAGCGTTTATAGCTAACAGAAACCTCTCTCTCTCACACACCTTCTTCCAGGGAGACCTGGCTCCCAAGAAGCACACAGCGTTGTTGTTTCTGGTGGTCGTCTGCGATCCTCGTCGCTGCTGCCTCGGCTTCCCTCGCCTTGCACAGCTCTCTCTCCATCAGCTGCAGGCTCCTCTTCAACTCCTCGATCTCACCGTCTTTCCTGCACATCAGCTGCAGGCTCCTCTTCAGCTCCTCTATCTCGCTGTCCTTCCTGCACATCTCCAGACGCAGCACCACCGTCCCGTCGTCCACCAGCTTGCTGATCTCCGCCACGGCCGCCTTGGCCAGCACGTCCATGATGGCTGCGATCTGACTCTGAGAGCCGAAGGAGGAGGGGAACGAAGACATCTTCTCGCGCCTACGACCCGGGGTGGGCTGCGGATTTTAAGCACTGCAGGTGAGGTGAGTTGTGTTTATCACTGCCTCGTTAATGTTGAAGGCTGCTCCAGATCAAGGAGACACGGACCACCACTTCCAGCCAGGTTCTTGTTTTAACTTGTTTGTCCGGGAAAATGGAGTGGAGGAAGTGACGCAGTGGAGAGAACCGTAATTCTTCTAATAAACGTGAACGCAGTAGACAGACCTACTTTTTTACCCTCTTGAATCCAGACAGCATCCTTGGGGAAAAGATAAGCCGCTACTATCTATAATTATATTATATTATATTATATCATATTATATTATATTATATTTTATATTAGGCCTATATTATATTATATTATATTATATTATATTATATTTTGTGTAGAGGGGTGGGAGCGGAGGAGGGGGGAGCCTGTCTCAAAAAGGGGTCAACAAACTATATAGGGCTTAAATTAAGTAAGTGATTATTATTTTTACATTTTTGTTAAAATGTTAAAGCACTATATTCTGATAGTAGCCTACCCTAATCCATAATCCAGTCTACAGTTCTCAAAGTGGGGTCCGGGGACCCCCAGGGGTCCTTGGGAGTCCCCAGCTAAATGAACCAAATTGATACAATATCTATCTATAAATGCGAGAAGTCTCTGCGTGTGTGTTTGTAATCTGCGTATCTCGAGAACCGTTCGTCCCACCGGCTTCAGATTCGGCACGCGCGTTCCCCGCCGCGGCATGGAGTGCAGTGCCGGGCCTCGACCCGACCCGACGCGCGGTTTTCCCTAACCGGCGCGAAACGTTCGGAATCTCCTTATGCGGAAATCGGCGCAAAATCGGCGCAAGCGCTGACTCATTGTGACATCACTGCAGTGCCGGGCGCAAGCACTGAGTCATTGTGACATCACTGCAGGCAGATACAGGGGCCTAGCCTCGACCCGACAGACTGAGATCTCCATATATGGGCATATGGGCAGATACAGAGATCTCCATATATGGGCAATACAGGGGCCTTGCCTCGACCCGACAGATATCTCCGTATATGGGCATAAAAGGGACACAGACAGATATATCTCCGTATATGGGCATAAAAGGGACACAGACAGATATATGGGCATAAAAGGGACACAGACTGAGATCTCCATGACAGATATCTCCGTATATGGGCATAAAAGGGACACAGACTGATACAGAGAATGGGCATATGGGCAGATACAGAGATCTCCATATATGGGCATATGGGCATAAAATGGACGCAGATATATGGGCATAAAAGGGACACAGACTGAGATCTCCATATATGGGCATATGGGCAGATACAGAGATCTCCATATATGGGCATATGGGCATAAAATATGGACACAGATAGAGTATATGGGCATAAAAGGGACACAGACAGATACAGAGATCTCCATATAATGGGGTTTGCATTAAAGGGTGGGGCATTCATTCCCTATTTACATCGTTCCCGAGTTGGCCAGGTCGCAAACTCCATATATGGGCATAAATGGGCACAGGCAAACAGATGGTCAAACCAGGTCCTACAGAGATCTCCATATATGTCAGAAAATGGACGTAGACAGACATATCTCTCCATATATGGGCATAAATGGACACACGCAAACAGATGGTCAAAACGGATCCTATGACAACAGGTATAATGGGGTTTGCATTAAAGGGCGGGGCATTCATTCCCTATTTACATTGTTCCCGAGTTGGCCAGGTCGCCGACTAGACGCTCGGCCGCCCGAAGGGCGGCCGAGCTTCTAGTATATATAAATTGGGGTAAATAGTGTATTTATATAGCACCTTTATCCAAGGTAGTTTACAGAGATTGTGCATTCCATTCACCCTTTCACACACACATTGATGGCGGAGGCACCAACCTGCTCACCGGAAGCAACTAGGGGCTCAGAGTCTTGCTCAAGGACTCAACGCTAACTCTGGGGGAGTCCGGGATCAAACTAGGAACCCTCCGTGTTTTAAGACAGCAACTCTACCCCTGAGCCATGCCACCCCTCAGGGTACTACCAGAGCTAGAAATGCCACTGAATGGGGGCCCGTAGCCTAATGCATGTCAAACTGGGGGTCCTTGACATTAAAATGGTTGAGAATCATTGCCAGAGCTGTAAAAAATGTTTCTTCTGGGGGTTCCTGGCTTATCTTTTCAAATGGGGGTCCACTGGCTAATAAGTTTCCATTTGGTTGTCCTTGACATGAAAAAGTTTGAGAACCATTGGCCTAATCCTAGCTTGTTTGTTAACACGGGTCTCTCCAGCTCTTTGATGAACAGAAAATAGTATACACTTTCAGGTAAGTGACAACAGGAGAGAGTATCCTACCCATTTATCAATGTAATTTTGACATTGTTCCACTTCCAATTTGTTTGATCATTTCTTTCTGTCATCACTTCCAATTCCACTTGTTTAATCTGTATCCTGTCTGAGTTCTCTATCCTGATTGGATAAAATTGGTGCAATATATATTTTTCGTTTAATAGAATATGGTCCCGCGCCTTCGGGACGTTTTTTGTCGCGTACATTTGCACATACGTGAGATTTATCTCTGCATTTTACCCATCCTATAACGACTAGGAGCAGTGAGCAGCCATATTCGGCGCTCGGGGAGCAATTTTGGGTTAAGGTCTTGCTCAGGGACACATTGACACATTGCTGCCTGACCGGGAATCGAACCAGGGACAACCAGGGGACAACCAGGGGAACTGGTTCCCCAGGCAGGCTCCCTAACCACTCAGCTATGGTCACCCTAATAAAGAGCTGGAGAAACACTGTTACTGAACAAACACTCTATAGCAATGAGTACTATCAAAATATGAGCTATTTGTTCATTTAAACCAAAGAGAATCACTTACTTTACCGTTAAGTGTTTAAGTTCAAATTCAACACATTCACATGACACACATTCTAATTAGCATTTATTGTTTTATTACAAATTAACAAGTAAAACGCCATAATGTCGAGTGGCGACCGTTAACAAAGGCAGAGTGCAGTAACTACGTTTTGGGACACACCGACTTATTTGTGTCGCCCAACGGTCAAATTAGCCTTCTTGATATTGGGGGATGAACAATTACATCAAGAACAGATGTACAATCAGTGTAATATCACTTTTATATCTTTATCTCATTTGGCTGATAAGCTGTAACACTTTTGTTTTAAACCCATTTTTTGGTGAAATTCGAAAACGTAGTTACTGCACTATGCCTTTGTAGGGCAGCGTAGGGGCACGATGAAAAGTAATCAAATAATGTTTTTCTTTAATAAAGTGATATGAGGTCAATGAGGAGGCATTTATAAACAAAATTATTCAATTCAATTTATTTGAGTACATAACTGTGCTGTGTGACTGTCTACAGCTCTTGCATCTGTTGCCTCAAAATTGTATGGATCCCCAATAAAATGTTTTTGAGCGTCGTGACTACTTGTAAGCTTGTAGATCGGCACACAGAGAGACACACAGACACACACTGACAGTCAGAGACAGACACACAGGTCGGTTAAAATGCGTGGCCTACAGCACTTCGGGGTGTTTTTTCACCGAGACGCAATTTGGCAGCGCACACAGACTCACACAGAGTGAGTGTTATCCAACTGCGAGAGGAGACACACACACACACACACACACACACACACACACACACACACACACACACACACACACACACACACACACACACACACACACACACACACACACACACACACACACACACACACACACACACAGGGTTTGTTAGAATGAGGGGTAAAAAAGTGTGTTCACCAGCAAGTGGGGGTGTTTTTTGTTTTTTCACAGACTGCAAGAATATCGGCAGAGCTGACTATGCTTCGGTGCGTTAAACAGCGTACACAATTCCCCCAAAATAATAAGAGGCGTTGGTGACAGGAGAGAAACAGCTGGTAGTGATGTGTCGGTCATGAACGAACGGCCGGCTGTAATGAACCTTTTATTTATTTTTTAACGAAACGAACAAGGAAGTAGCATTCATTTTCTGAACGAAGTGAACGACTTGTGAACGTAAATGTAGTGGCTGTCTCTCACTCCTTGACTGTGACACTCTCTACAGAAAATACAGTACTTAACAGGTGACACAATGAAGCATAGATATGCACCCAGACAGCATGATTAATATGTTACATTTCGCTGCTTCACAGTAACACAGTGCTATCTTCCTCTCCGGTGGATTTCTTGATGGATTTTGAGGTTCCCTAAAACTGTGAAGCTTTTCCCGCACTGTCCACAACTGTACGGTCTAAGTCCACTGTGGAAGCGCTCGTGTCTCAAGCAGTTGTCCTGTCTGGAGAACATCTTCCCGCAGATCGTGCAACTAAATGGCCTCTCTCCCGTGTGAACGCTTCTCTGGTGCGTTTTCAGGTGAGAGTTCTGTGTGAAAGACTTCCCGCACTCCAGGCACCGGAAGGGCTTAACAGTTCCGTGGGTGAACTGGTGCGCCTCGAGCTGACACAGGCGGGGGAATCCCCTTCCGCACACGGAGCAGGTGAACAGTCTCGGAAGGAGACTCGTCCCCGCTCTCCAGACGTGCACCGGACGCTTTGCTTTCAACGCGCTTCTGTTGAAATGATGATCTTCTGTTCCGTGCGAGGGTCCCGCCTGTTGCGGTCCAGACTGTAGACGGCGCGCCTCCCCGTTGACTGGTTGATGTTGTGACACATGTCTGCTCAAGTACGGCTCCGTTTGGATGGAGTCTACCATTGCGGGCATGTTATCTCCCAAACTCACCGGTTGCACCTCTGTCTCTTCCTTTATCAACGCACTTAAGTTATCAACCGTGTTGTTGACCTTCCCTGCCACAGCTAATATAGAGTTACAGGAGTTCTGGTTATTACTCTGAGTGGAATATTGATCTGTGTGAGCCTCAAAGAGTTGCGGTTCGATCGAGTCTCCCTCACATAGGTCATGCAAGGAAGGCCATTGTGGTCCACACTGGTCCTCGGTGACAAACGCATCATTGTTAGTCATCTCTGCATTTTCTATCGTTTCTTGATCGTCCATTTTGTCGTCAGGTTCAAATTTGACCTGTAACCCTAAGCCCCCGCTCTCTTCGGGTTGATGGCCGGTTTCAAAGAGTGAATTCACACCCTTCGATTCCGAATACGTGGCATCCGTTTCCAGATCCGCTCGACAGGCTGTGACAAAAAGAAAGAAGAGGTCGTCAGCTCTGTGTTCCCTGAAAGAGTACATGCCTTCTGATTTATTATCTATTTATTCATTCTACAAAATATTTAATTTAAAAATGTTCATGAAGAATGGTCCATTCATTCATAAATAGTTCTACACTCCAAAAGAAATACAGTTAAAAACAAATATATTATTTTATTACATACTAACTAGATAGAAGTGTATAGGGGTCGGCGGTGTGCATGATGTCAGACTATGCTTCATCATCATGCATGACTATTGCCATAACCTATATATCGAACGGTAACCTATCTCTAGTCCATTAGCATTAGCTAACGGTAACCTCTCTCTCTGGGACCGTACCTATGTTCCCCAGGTTCTATGTTGCCCGAACCCCCACTTAGCCAAAAAAGGTCCTATGTCCCCAGGTTCTGTGTTCCCCACTTACCCTCACAAAAAAGGTTCTATGTTCCCCGCTCATCCAAAAATGCAGGAAACATTCATTTCTAATTATTAACGGAACATAATGGGGAGAAATTACAAATACTAGTGGGACAGGGGGGCACTAGGGACATCTGGGCACCATATTTTTGTTATGACTGGGCATCTGGACGAGAGGGCACCGCACCTGGACATCTGGGCACTAGTGACATGTGGGCATTTGGGCGATTAGGCACTAAGTTAGGGATGGAGACATCTGGGCACTAGGGACATGTAGACAACTGGACGAGTGGGCACTTAAATTAGGATTTCCCACATGTTGCACAGATGTCCCACCATTTTCTGCATTTGAGTTGGGAACTTATATCTTTTTTTGGGAACATAGATCTTGTTTCGGTTGAGCGGGGAACATAGAACCTTTTTTGGGGGGGGGTACAATAACATGGGGAGGACCCCCTCTCTCTCTCTCACCTTCTTCCAGGGAGACCTGGCTCCCAAGAAGCACACAGCGTTGTTGTTTCTGGTGGTCGTCTGCGATCCTCGTCGCTGCTGCCTCGGCTTCCCTCGCCTTGCACAGCTCTCTCTCCATCAGCTGCAGGCTCCTCTTCAGCTCCTCGATCTCGCTGTCTTTCCTGCACATCAGCTGCAGGCTCCTCTTCAGCTCCTCTATCTCGCTGTCCTTCCTGCACATCTCCAGACGCAGCACCACCGTCCCGTCGTCCACCAGCTTGCTGATCTCCGCCACGGCCGCCTTGGCCAGCACGTCCATGATGGCTGCGATCTGACTCTGAGAGCCGAAGGAGGGGAACGAAGACATCTTCTCGCGCCTACGACCCGGGGTGGGCTGCGGATTTTAAGCACTGCAGGTGAGGTGAGTTGTGTTTATCACTGCCTCGTTAATGTTGAAGGCTGCTCCAGATCAAGGAGACACGGACCACCACTTACAGCTAGGTTCTTTTTTAACTTGTTTATCCGGGAAAATGGAGTGGTGGAAGTGACGCAGTGGAGAGAACCGTAATTCTTCTAATAAACGTGAACGCAGTGGGGGTTTTAACCTCTTGAATCGAGACAGCGTCCTTGGGGGAGACGCGGGGAGAACTATTTATATTGGTGTGTAGAGGGGGTGGGGGGAGAGGGAGAGCCTGTCTCAAAAAAGGGCCAACAAACTATAGCCGGGGCACAGGGTCGAACTGGGAACCCTTCAGGAACCCTCCGTGTTCTAAGACAGCAACTCTACCCCTGAGCCATGCCACCCCTCGGGGTACCACCAGAGATAGAAATGCCATTAAATGGGGGCCGTAGCCTAATGCGTGTCAAACTGGGGGTCCTTGACATTAAAATGGTTGAGAATCACTGCCAGAGCTGTACAAATCTTCTCTTCTGGGGGCCCCTGGCATATCTTTTCAAATGTGGTTCCGCAGGCTAATAAGTTTCAATTTGGGTGTCCTTGAAGTGAAAAAGTTTGAGAACCACTGGTCTAATCCTAGCTTGTTTGTTAACTGTGGTTTCTGTCTCTCCAGCTCTTTGATGAGCAGAAAATACACTTTCAAGTAGGTGACAGCCAATCAGGAGAGTATCCTACACATTGATCAACTTAATTTTATTATTGTTCCAGTTCCAATTCAAATTGTCTTCTCATTCTTTGTGTCATCACAATTCCACTTGTTTAATCTGTTTCCTGTCTGAGTTCTCTATCCTAATTGGATAAAATTGGTGTCCTGAAAATTGAGAGACATGCACCTCCTGTTACTGAGCAAACAGAAATGAGTAGCTACTATCAGAATATAGAGCTGTTCATTTAAACCAAAGAGAATTACCTACTTTACCAAATTCAACACATTCACATGACACACATTCTATTTAGCATTTATTTTGTATTACAAATTCATTATTCATTCATTCATTCATTTGCACACATTTCCATATTTCATGTTTTGTAACGGTTTGATATTCCACATCCAGTTCCTGAGTTTTTTGTTGTTGTTGTTTGTTTGTTTGTTAAGGCTCTTGCATTTTTAGATGAGCTGGCAGCAGGTGTAGCTAGACTACACAATGCTAGTTACCTGAACTGTTATTGAAGTTGTCATTCAAGCGTAGGCTACAAAACAGAACATAGTTATACAAAAATAATTATGTAAAAAAAAAAAAAAAAAAAGACCCCCCCCCCAGAAAAGTAACTCATACTAAAAATATATTTTTTGAGTTTGTACAGCGGCTCTCTCCAGCTGTTTAGAACACATTCTTAATTATACTCTTAAAATCACACCATGGTATTAAACACAACACGCAATCTCCTTGTATGGGCCATTCTGTCCATGACATCAGCTGTGGTGAAGTTGGTCTCTTGAGGTTTTTTTTTTTAAGATTATTATTATTTATTTTTTTGTGGCTTTTATGCCTTTATTGATAGGACAGTAGACTGACAGGAAATGGGGGGAAAGATGGGAAGTGACACGCGGCAAAGGTCGTCCGGATCGGGAATCGAACCGGGGACGCCGCCAGGCATCCATACCTATGTGGCAATGCCTAAGTAGTACGCGCCTGGACCAGTAGGACAGCATGCGCCCCCTGAGTACTTTCTATGAGGTTAGTCTCGTGTGAGCTGTTGGTACCGCATACATAGGGACATACCGTATATATAGGGACATATAGGGACATAGGGACCTACACAGTACACACAAAGTCAAAATAGGAGCAGTTAGCAGTAGCACCGCTCAAAAAATGAAGCATTGCTCTCAATTAATCGTTGATATAAGACATATGACTGGAAAAGGCATTTTCTTTCCCCTGTCTTCATTGAACTTCGTGTCCACTGTATCTCTTCCTCTCTCTCTCTCGCCTCATGGTGGCCATGGCAACGGCTTCGTCAAAACACATGCTGGGGCCGTGTCTGGGCGTCGGCCCATCATCCCCATCCCTCCTCTTTTCACTCTCCTTCCCTCCTGCCTTAAGAGCCGGCCTCTCCTTTCTCCCTCTCATGCTCTCCTCGTGCCCCTCTCCGTACACTCCTTGTTCTCCCGTGCACACTTTGTCTTGTCCGCCTGTTCCCGCCTCGTCTGCGTCCCTCGCCTTGTGCTCCGCCACTGCAGCTCTCGACGAGGACTCCCTCTCTCTGTTTGCGTCCCACCTGTCCTGCTGCTGTCGAAGGCTCAGCGCCGTCAGCCTGCAGTGCTGTGGCTTGGGCGGCACGACGGGGACCGTTCTCGAATGGTAAACTTTACACGTTTGTTTGGAGATCATCAGTGTTCCGCCGACCCCTGCCTCAGAACGTGGCCTGCTCTCCATCTCTTCATCCTCGCTTTTACCCTCCCCCGGGACACCAGTGCCCTCGGTGTTGACCTCGCTCTGTGTTTTCTCTTTTTCACCCACGACCATCAGTGCTTGAGGTTGCTCCTCGTTCGTCGCCTTCTGTTCACTCTGTATTTCTTGTTCGCTTGAATTCCCGTCATCCTCGTCTTGCTCGTGCTTCTGCGGCATTTCCTCTTCCTGTGTGGCGTACGTCTCTGGTGGCAAGTCAATCCCTCTCTCTACCAGTGGTGAGTCGATCTCTTTACTCTGTACATCTGGCACCGTCTCTTGGTCCTCCGAGGGCAGCCCTTCCACCAAAGACAGATCCGTACCTTCCTCCATGACCATGTCTGTGGTGACTTCGGCTTTGAAGGGTTCTACGTCATCCTTTTCTTTCCTCTCTTCTTCTGAAACTGTTGTCCCTTTGCCGGCCTCCTGGACCACCTCTTCATGTTCTTGTCCTGTCTGCTCATCTCCCTCTTTGACATTGCACACGTCTTCTCCTGTATCCTTTTCCTCACCATGCTTACTTTTGTCATATTCTTCACATATAATGTCCTCACTCTCGCTCCAGATGTCATGATTTCCAAGAGCATCATCTCCCTCCAGCTTCTCCTCATCACTTTCTGTTATTTTCAAATCTGAACTTTGGCTGCCTTTTCTTAAAACCAAACTAATCTCCTGTTCTTCTTGTGCCTGATTTTGTACCATATTCATCCCTTCTACTGTATTGATCCCCTCTTCTACCGTATTCCCCTCTCGCTCCCTCACTTCTTCCCTGTCTGTAGTAACATCAATTTTGTGAAGCTCTGGCACGCTTTCAGAGGAATCTTCCAAAATCTCTGCGGACAAATCTACAGTTTCCTCCTGCATAGAATAAGAAACCGTCTCAGAGATTGGATGTGAGTTCAGTGCCATGTTTTGGGCCTCATCTATAATTTGCATGCATGCCAAATTGTTTGTTTCATCATTGTCCTCAGTCCTTGGTGTGGGAAACCCCTCATGGCAGGCAGCTAAAGACTCTGAAGTGAAGGGTTTGTCACATGGAGCTCCAGACTCTTCTGTGACGCCTGTGTCAACTAAATGATGGATTTCTTCTGTTGCAGTACTGTAGGTGAAAGATAGAAAATGACAGTTCATATGTCTGTCTGTATTATACTCATCATTAGAGTTTAAAGTATATTATGAATGAAGTACATTAGAGTCTAATGTACTTCATTCATATAACATTTTGTGTTTTAGTTTGGTTTTCAAATAGACTTTTATATTTAAACCAAAATGATACTTTGTTTAGGACTATATTGCTTACCGAAAGTAATACATTTGAAAGCATTTTACGTTTGAAAGGAAAAATAAAAATCTGATCCAAAACAAAACTATATGATATTTCTTAATCATTTCACCCAAAACGTTTTATGACTATTAACACTGTCTGTTAGCTATGTAACATAAGAGGATTAAATAGGATTAAACCTGATGTAGACAACAAAAAAGTCAGTAAGTAACATAGGCCAAGACATGCTCTATTTCGATCTAAATCACAGGCCATTATACTAAAAGGGGTGGGAACAGCATGGTCCTTTTCAATTAGGAGATATAAGAGGATATTTTACCAGAGGTGGCCAGTGTCATGAGGAGCTGACTTAGGCAAAAATAAATTATCCTAAAAGAATTACTTAGGCCATAAGTTTAAAGAAGGTGGCAAAATGAGTTATACTCAAGTATGAATTAGACCGGTACATGCCATTTACCGAAACATGTGGATTGGCTGATTCCTTTGTTCTCATAAACAATCTCTTGAATTTAAATGCATTGATCTGGTGCTGGTCAAGACTTTTTGTCTTAAGCAGACAAAAACGATATGTGAAAAACGATTAACTTATATAGTTCTTACTTTTGTATCAGCATTTCTGATTCTGGATCTTCCTCCTCCTCCTCCAAATCATCACCCCCCTTCAGTTGGCTCCTCTGCTCTGGTTCCTCCTGGTCGTTTAGCTCCCCCTGCTCCATCCTCTCAACGTTCAGTTCATTATGTGTGGCACATTCACTGTCCAGTGGTGTGGGCTCAGAGCTTTGAGACTCACC
This sequence comes from Nannobrachium achirus, assembly GCF_963921795.1. Lineage (NCBI taxonomy): Eukaryota > Metazoa > Chordata > Actinopteri > Myctophiformes > Myctophidae > Nannobrachium > Nannobrachium achirus. The sequence goes on along the minus strand of NC_137814.1, from coordinate 25,174,228 downwards.
AACATGAATGGTGTTCACAATAACACTCTGTGGTTCCAGAGCTGTCTGTGGGGGTGAGGAGGGGTCTTCTCCATTGGCACCTGGCGCAGACCATGTCAGATTAGAGAGCAGAGAGTAATTAGCAGGGAGAGATTTATAGAACATGTCATCCTCATCGTCATCGTCATCATCATCCTCCTCTTCCTCATCGTCGTCTTCAGAGGACATTGCGACTGGGAAGAAGGGCGGAGACATGAAAGGCAGGCTGAGGGACTTCGTATGACGGTGGCAGGCGTCGGCGGACAGTGGCCTGTGCGAGCGCACCGGGGTCGGTATCTGTGCCTCTATTTGCGGGGCTGTTTCAGCCCTCGGCCGCTGGGCTGTCTCTGTGGATGGAGGCGGCGGGGGTCTGGGAACCTCCATGAACTCATACTCATTTTCATAAAATGGAGCTTCAACAGAGAACTCATTTATCTGTGTAAAGAGGAGATGGACAGAGACAAGTTTATAGTTTATACTTTTTTTGGTTGCGTGTTCTGTGAAGTTACACGATACAGACTGCAATCTGCAATCTCACACACTCATACACCCACACTCTAACACGTACCTGGTTGGAGACGCTGCAGTCCATATCATCCAGGAAGTTAAAGTTGTCCTGAACGTATCCTGACAGCTCCTGCACATCATCCTCGACCTCAGTAGAGTTGAGGATATGAGACAAATCGGACCCGCTGTCGTCGTCTCCACACACTCCGGCCTCCGAGACAGGGGATTCTGGACTCTCTGGAGCAGTTGCTATATGCTGGCAGGCTTTCATTTCTGAAAATGTTAGCCAGTCTAAGATTAGCAACACTTATATTACATGACATTATACTGCAAGCAAGAAGTGGATCACTGTCGTAGTGATGTAGCATTTATGATAAATGTGTTCATGGTTATGAAGAACGTGATGATCTAATTACCCATGTATTCATCGTCTTCTTCATCTTCAGTGTCTTCATCGTTGTCATCGTCATCATCGCCATTCTCTTCCATGCTGGAGTTGTGGTCCTCAGAACCTTGCTCTTTCTCTCTGCTGTCGGCTCCTTCTTCCTGCGGAGGCTCCGATAAACATTCTTCCCTTTCCACCTCCTCATCTCTCTTCTCTTTCACTCCTACCTCTGTCTCCTCAACACCCTTCACCTCCTCGTCTGCACTGCATTTCTCCTCCCTCCCCCTTTCCGTCTCCGCCTCCTCCTCCTCCTGTCTCACAGTTTGTCCATTCTGCTCGTCCCCTTTCATGTCCTCCACCTTGACATCGGCCCTTCCATCCTCCTTCCCCTGCTCCATTTCTCCCCCTGCGGCTTTCAGCTGTACCTTCACCCCTCCCTCCTTCCCGTCTGCCCTGTCCCCTCCTCTGTCCTTCTCCCTGCCATAGTGGATGACTGTCCCCCCACCCCCTTGCAGCATCATGGCCAGGTTGGAGGTGATGTGGAGCGGCACGGTAACGTACTGAGGTCCTGTGATGTGCATGGCCGCCCGCCGGCCCGTTTTAGACGACATTCCCGGGGACCTGGACTGGTGGGGCTGGCCCTCGGTCGCTCCCGTGGTCCCTGCTCCTTTGGGGTCGAGGAGGTTATACGTGCCCTGGGTACCAGAACCCCCACTCACCACGCCGGTGCCCCGGCGGTATGTCACAGCATACCCGCTGCCACCGAGACCCCCAGGAGTGACCTCCGAGCCCAGCTGGGGAGAGGGCACAGCCAGGGGTGACAGGTGGGTTGAGGGAGGACGCTGGGCAGGGTGTCTGGAACCTGGAATATATGATATGTGGGTTAGAACTGGATACTTCTACTGCTACTGTAACATCATCAACAACAAATAATAATAATAATAAAAGCTGGTTCTGACCATAATGGGAAACTATTTTATATTCTATTAAACCCAACTCATCTGGTAGCCTAATCTAAGTTCAAGTCAAACCTAAGTTAAACGTAGTCTAATTGTTAGAGACAAATCAAAAACCCATTTATATTGTTAAGTGGGTAGTTTGATACTTAATTCATATTCTAAAATGTAACTATCGGGAACAAAAACAGATTTAATTCCATAACAGTCAGCTACTATATTGTAACATTACTAATAGAATACATATACTCTAAAAGCCAAGTCAATTCTAAAGCTCTTTAGAGATAGTTTATTGAACAACCACCAGTACCGTCATCATTGGTACAGGACGGGGAGATCAGGCAGTCCATGCTCCTGGCTGGTCTCAAAGAAGTACTGCTTTTCTCTGAAATTAAGCCATAATATCCTATTAAAATCCTCAAGTAATTGTGGGCTCGCCTGAAAGGCGAGAACACTATGCTATCCTTATTATTTATATAGTGAGCATATTTCCGCCGCAGACAGTACAAAGGCAGGGCCCTTAGCCAATGAGGCGCAGTTGGTGGAAAGAATCTGGGAGTGGTGTTAGCTGGAGTATTGGTTGAGCTTCACATGACAGTTAGCACGCTACAGAATATAGTCACAAGCGAGCCCACACTGTTTCGTAGGAACAGTATTTCTAGTTATATCATATTTTTCCTCACTTTACTTTGTCATACTACAGTGTCACACAAAAGTAACAAATGTGCTCTACAAGCTCACAGTGTGTTGCATTGGCAATTTCTTCTATTTTCTCATTATTATGTGAAATTGAATAAGTGTATCTGTGGGTTTCATAAATATTGAACCAATACAATAATTACTTTGGAACACAGGTTATTTTGTCCATTTCCCGAAAAGCAGCGCTTTTGGACATAGACATATAAAGGTACATGCCTCCTCAGCTCTGGGGCGTTGGTAAAAGAGGACTGGCAAGAAGTGCGGAACTGTGGAACTGTGAAAGGCACTCTGCCCCCTGCAGTTGGAAAGAGGGAGTCCCGCATGGCCTACCGAGCATCCGTCCTTCAGAATTCCGGAAGCTTGCCAGTCCTCTTTTACCAGTCGCGCCAATGAACTGCAGCGGCGGAGGAGGTATCTAGCTTTTTATATCTGTGCTTTTGGATGGCAACGATTGATGCTTTATGGGCAGGTACAATTCCATTAGAACCACTAATTGATTAAGTTGAGGAGATGTACCTTTGGTTGAGTGCTTGTTCCTCCGTCGTTGGTCATGGAACCGTCCTCCGATGTTGAAGATGGACATCCACTTCCTCCCTTTGAGGGACCCTTTCCTCCTGGAGAACATAATACACGTCATGCAATGCATTGACGTCATGCAATGCATTCATGTACCTAAACAGTATAGTGTCTCGCTTCCTGGTGCTATTAAACCGTTAAGACCTGACGCCGATTCTACAAATGTCTTCTAACTCAGTAATTCTCAAATGGAGCAGCCAAATTAAAATATATTTGGCCGCGGGCCCCCATCTGAAAATGTTTTGTGCCAGGGTACTACCAGAAGAGAAGATTTGTGTTAGAAAATGCAATATATTCAAAAAAGGTTTCAAACACTTTTAAGTGACGCACAGTGAGCTTGTAGATCTGCTATGTTCTAAAATCTAAATTCTTAGAGTTCTCTGAAAAAACATATGTTGCTATGAATCTAAAATAAACCAGGATGAGTACTGGCTTGTAAATCTCACTCCCATCACTTACTTCTCAGTGTTTTCAATGATAGAATGGTAGGATCTCATAGCCAGGGGACCGTCACCAGGGCTGATGTTACCATAACTGTTGGTACACTGAACGGAAGCATGATGCCGGAGTAACGGCTCCTCCAGACTGGACACCGCTGTAGGGGATGGAGGGAGGGACTTCCGCCTTGCAGCTTGCACACCTGCTGCGCGAGGCAGGAGGAAGTTAGTTAGCTGCCTGTGTGTGTGTGTGTGTGTGTGTGTGCGTGCGTGCGTGCGTGCGTGCGTGCGTGCGTGTGCGCGCGTGTGTGTGCAGGGCTGTCACGATATGACATTTTACATGACGATTAATTGTCATTCAAATAATTGGCGATTAACGATTTAATTGTGTTTTTGTCCTTGATAATTACATTTCTGTTTGGCTTTTAGGCTTTGAAGTTGCATATGGTAGATATGATACATAACCTAAATACACAAATACATTACTGACATATTTGACAACTTACTACTTAAAAAGTAACATTGATAGTGGAAATAGCCGCTATTTCCACTATTTCTGAAATGTTTCAACATTCACGATTATGACGATTATAACAAAATAATTGCGATAATGTCAAATAATCACGATTAGACTATTATGTAATAATTGTGACAGCCCTATGTGTGTGTGTGTGTGTGTGTGTGTGTGTGCGGGTGTGTGTGACCGAGAATGTGGGGATTAATTACCTTGTTCAGGGAACAGCTGTGGCCCGTGGGTGAGGATAAACTCGACCACAATAGACTGGACCCTCACCTCCATGAAGGCTGCTGTACCGTTGAACCCCGAGGTCTCAATGTCCTTGGACCTTCATGTATGGGAAGGAAGGGGGGAAGGAAGGAACGGGGGAAGGAGGGAAGGAGGGAGGGAAGAATGGAAAGGAGGGAGGGGTAAAAAATTGGGTTTATGTCTGTTTATTTCATACATACATGATGACTAGGGCTGTCACGATATGCCATTTTACATGATGATTAATTGTCACTCAAATAATTGGCGATTAACGATTTAATTGTGTTTTTGTCGTTGATAATTACATTTCTGTTTGGCTTTTAGGCTTTGAAGTTGTACATGGTAGATAAGACACATAACCTAAATATACAAAGAAATTACTGACATATTTGACAACATACTACTTAAAAAATAACTTTGATATAGCCGATCTACAAGCTCACAACGTGTCGCGATGCGACGCGTTGTGAGCTTGTAGATCTGCTATTTCCACTATTTCGGACATTTTTCAACATTCACGATTATGACGATTATGACAAAATAATTGCGATAATGTCAAATAATCACGATTAGACGATTATGTAATAATTGTGACAGCCCTATACATGACTTTAACACAGCATCAGTATCATCTTGTATACAGGTAGCTTAGTCGGTAGAGCACTCTTCTTCCGACCTCAAGGTCATGCGTTCGATCCCGGGCGCTTCAACTCAGCCTATGCATGGGTAGCAAGGCTTGGGTGCAGCAAGTCAATGTTTGGTAAGTACTGGGAGCTGATGGTTTGGTAGGTGTTGCGCACCACCTCAGCGATCCATCTCCCACTGGTATAGTGCATTGCGAAACCGGGATAGACTCCCTCACTTTGGCTGATACCGACAATAAGCCTCTCCGATCTACTATTTAAGGCAGGTTCTCATCAGCATCCTTGCTATGCCTCAAACCTATAGGTTTCTCTAATTAAACGTAATTTAAGTTGGAATGTAGACATGAAAATCCAACAGTTATATGACAGAGTACATAGTGTAGCCTACTCATTTCATGGGAGGTGTCAGAGTGAAGAGAACAAGCCATTTTCATCATCTTGCTCAAGGATGCTTCAAGGTACACTGCAAGATTCTGACTGTCTATTTAAATTATACTTCATAAACTGTCCTGACAAAGAGAAGTAATTGCAATGATCTCCAGCCTACAATAAAGATGGCTGTCCATTTAGTGTCCAATCTGCCATCTGCTTCAAATAACCTTATCGACATATTGTCAATGGCCTGTGTTCTACCCATATCCCCCAGGATTGAAAGTGGAAGAGTAGCGAGACCACATCCAACCACTGCTATTTATATGAACAAACTACTATACAGATTGGTTAAAATAATGTTTAATTCAATCCCGCAATTTAAGCACTCCGAGTTAAATGAACTCTCTGGGTTTTACTTTAAGTAGGCATAAAACACGTGCCCCACCTATCCATGTATTTAACAGACATGAACCCACCTGAGTAGATTGGGGGCCCAGACAATGGCTAGGTTCCTGGCATGCATGTTGGTCTCTGAGGAATAGGAAGCCATCTTGACGAGGTGACACATCAGAAACTCCAGTGTCCTGAAAGAAACCAGGTATAGTGTTGCTTTAAAAATAAGAAATACAAATGCAAAGAGTTCAAATGACTGACCTAATATACCGGTAGTTGCTCAGAGGAGGGCAGGGAAACCAAACAAATAGGCCTCAGAACAAATACTGTGAAAATGTAGTCAGTTTCATCCAGGTGCACCCGTATGACTTAACAACGTGAAAGTGTCGATATGCTGGGGCAAACATATTGCCAAAATAGCAGATCTACAAGCTCACTCACTACACATTGCTGTCATTGTCATTGTAGCTTGTAGATTGGATATGTTCGATAGATATTAGTGTAGTCCTGGGTGACTCCGGTCAATTACATAGGGTTTAAGAGTGATTAATAAGACATAGCACTATTTAGGGAGTCTGGTGCAACGCACAGGTTCTGGACCTGGTGAGAGCAGGAGAGGACCTGGTGAGACGTAGGAGGAGCCCGGCCAGGAGTCAACCCATAGAGCCTAGTTCTTCCACGCGCCAGAGTGGCCGCTGCCCCCAATCCCGGCAGAGTAGTTCCGGTGCAGCGCATTGAGTGACCCTGGTCTTTCCCTAATAGGACTGATCGTAGATAGCTACTGGGACGTAAGTCGGGACTTGATCAACCCTGGCTGGGTCACCTGGGCGAGGGTGTATGATGTTGCGAGACCCGAAACACCCGTCGACCTTAGGCTACAGGGTTAGGGTTTTTTTTTTTCATTAGGGATTCAATTCTCACCAGTTAAATTGACTCTCAAGATTTGGAAGTGTCGTGTTAGTTGTATTACCTGTAATGGGGTAGTGGGAGCTCTTTAAGCACATCTTTGATTTTTACTAGACGTTCTTCCTCCAGCTGAATGGCCACAGCCTCCTGTAGTAACAAAACCATGCATGTGGGGTTTAGGTAAACAAGGCTAAAGGCCTGTAGTAACAACATGCATGTGGGGTTTAGGTAAACAAGGCTAAAGGCCTGTAGTAACAACATGCATGTGGGGTTTAGGTAAACAAGGCTAAAGGCCTGTAGTAACAACATGCATGTGGACAGCCTAAAAGGCCCTTGCCCCTTGCACACAGAGTCTGGTGGTGTGATTCTTTATTGGTCAATGAGTTTTTCTTACGAAAAGTTATTTGGGCAAGTTGCTTGTAAAAGCCCTGCCCCTAGGCCCTAGAGGCTTTAATTAGGAAAGGCCACTGGGTCACCAAATCCGCATTGTTCATCCTGCAATCTGCCTTTTAGATTATGAGATATCTTAATATTATGAGTGTGCAAAGTTGACATTTTGGCCTGAGGGTGGTACAAGAAGAAAGGTCATGCACATAGTCAAGAGCTGTTCCTCCAGGGGGCATGAATGTACTTTGCAAGTTCATCTACCCATTATAATTTGAGATGTCTTGGGGCCACCAAAATCTGTAGGGCAGGGGTGGGCAACTTTGATGATGGCGAGGGCCACTATATTTCCACCTTCACTCTAGAGGGCCACATTGCATATTGCTGTGTCCTACGTCATTCTAGAATCTCATACAAAAGAAGCAAAAATAGCCGATCTACAAGCTCAAAACGCATTTGAATTGGATCCTGATTTGTTTTTGTTCTTTTTTAATTGGAATCCTGAAATGTAACATTTATTTGATTTTCAATTTTGATTTCAAACGCATTTAGTTATATACTCATGTTAACTTTATGAACTTAAATACAAATACATTGGACATAAAAAATAATAATAATAATACTAGTCATTAAGCTGACAGGTCATGTTTGGAATTGTAACAGCTGAAATCAGTAATATATCAGTATTCCGGTATTAATCTACGGGCCGCATTAAGTGAAGGTGAGGGCCGCATGTGGCCCCCGGGCCGCCAGTTGCCCATGTGTGCTGTAGGGTCATTGTTGGGCACATTATGTTTCATGGAAATCTGCCCATATTGCGCCTGCGCGTGTTAAATATATTCGTTTTTGCAATGCAGAGCAGATTGTTAAAACTGTTATGATAAAACAACAAATAGCTAAATACACTATCTACAAGCTCACAACACAAGTTGTGATGCGACTGTGAGCTTTTGCTGTTTTTGAACATCTTGAAAGTAGCCTATTATCTTCCCCTAATGAAATGTCCATAATAGGGGTGCCATGTTGGTGTGACTTTGATTACATATTAGAAAAGATTGAAAGAGTTACTCACAGCAAACTTGTCATAGAGCTGATATGTAAGCAAAGGGTTGGGCAGCTCTCTGAAGTAGGCCTTGCACAGAGAACTAACACAGTGGATGTCCTGCAGGTACAAGTCCTTGTGGAGATCTGGGCTTGAGTCACTGTCAAACTCACTCCTAGATAGGCAGACAAGCTCATGGTTAAAAACACACGCACACGCACACCCACACAATGCATGCAAGACTAGAATTTCTTTTTTTAAATAGAGGATACCCAAAAAATATCCGTCTGTGAACCAGGCTCAACAGATTCCAAGGAACGATTTGCTAACAAAACATAAAAAAGGTGTGAAGCCTCCATGTGTTTTGTGTCACATTTCAAATCAAACAAATAATACTAAAACATTGACCTATGTTACAGATGGAAACTGTGCTCCATAACATAACGACTGAGAGACAAATTGGTTCACTCAACATTTAGTCCTGACTGTTTCACCTGGCTGTCCCTCAAGGGCAGCTATAGATTTGGACGTTGTGCACGATGCCACAATAGCACCAATTACAAATTGTTCTCCTGTCATTTGACAGGATCCGTTATCCTACATCGGCCAAACAAAAACATGCCTAAAATTGAGGATCTCTGAACAAAAACATTGGAAACATTGAATATGAATATGCCATGGCTAAACACTACTTTGAGGCAAATTATGGTTCACCCCCATCTCTGCGCTTTGTTTTGTAGGGGTCGAACAAGTTACTATACGCCTAGAGGGGGTAACCTCACCAAATTGTTATCTCAGAGAGAAATGTTTTAGATCTATCAACTCCATGCAACCACAGAGCTTGAATGATGACTTTTCCTACAAACCTTTCTTATAAACAAGGAATTTGCACTGTTAATCCTACTGGAGTTTCTGAGGTCTACTTTTAGTTGTTTCAGCTGTGTTTTGAGTCCCTGATGTGGTCATTCTGTGCCATTTAGATTTCAACCATGATTGTATAATGTGATTATAAGAAAGACAATTAATGTATGGGATTTCTTCATGATCTGTGAATTGTTGCAAGAACCTCCACCCCCACACAGTTGGGGGTGATTACATGTAGGTTTAAAAGAGGGCCCTACACCCCCATTATCACTTTTTAATCTGCTCTGAGGAAAGGTTGAGTGCCGAAACAAGTTCTCTTCAATGAGAAATTGCATCTGAGCCAATCTTGCATCATTTGTTTTGGAGTGCCGCCTTTTCCACTCGGTAGTATCTTATTTAAATAAATATTTGTAATGTAGTGGAATAGAACAATATAAAACAATGTAATAATAAATAGCATACTACTGTTGCATACACACATCATACCTTAATTTCTGTATGTTGGATGACACCCCAGACAACCTATATATTCCATCCACAACTCCATGCTCTTCAATAAACTCACTACAGCTCCGCAGAACCGGTGGAACTGAGGAAGAAGCAAAATGTATTTAGTCAGGGACAGACTGGACCAGGTGAGACCAGCATCAGAAAATAATGTACAGCATCATTATGGAATGCAAGCCCTTGACTTACTCTCTTGACTGCAAGCAGTCAGATGCTCCAGCAGATCACAACCAAACACCTTCTCCTTGTTCGCCCCTTTCTTACGGCCTCTCCGCATCTTGTTCCCTTCGACAGAGCACAGCTCACATCCAGACTGGGCCTGTTCTGTTCAGAAGTGGTGCTAGTATGTTTGTTGGCCGTATTGTGGTAGTGCAGTGTCAGGGCATACTGCCACTGGTGTCTTGCAGACAACCCTGCGAAAGAAAGCAGTTAAGTTCACGTGTACACCAACTTCACAACAGTCTCAGCAGTTAATCCAAAATGAAGTGCTGTGCTCAGAATCCACTGCATACTGTATGTGTCACTCTACACTTCCCCCCATGCCCTCGTTTTATTTTCAATAATCAGGCCACACCCTTACCCTTGTAGTTCTCCTATTTTACTGGTGTAATTATTGAATCTTATCAACTCAGTCATTGCCGTGTTTGCTTCTGAACTGGTGGTACCTTACACCTCAGCTCAGGCCTTGTGCCTGTAGTGTAGACCCTATAAGCTACTGTTGCTCACCTCTCTTGCTTGCCTGCCTGTCACGGCCATTGTAGGTTTTCTCACAGTTTAGCGGAAGTCAAGTATTCTCTCTACGCCTGTGACTCCAAGCCTTGAAGATACATAGTCTCATCTGTGGAGGTACAGCCTACCCCACCTATCCATTTCTTTGACACCTGCATCTACATCCTTCAGTCAGCCATCCCTCATTCTCTACCTCGTGGTAGTGATGGTTCGACATGGAAATATAAGAACAATTAGCTTTTAAAAAAAGAGAATGCGAATGTTCCTACCTTCACTCTGTGCACCGGGACACAAGCAGCAGCAGAAAATGGTGACGCAAGAAACCACTAAACTTCCCCTGTTGACTTCCTGAGTGTCTCTCTTGCTGTGTTTTCTCTTTTTCTGTGTGGCTCATATTGCTGCATATATTGAACTGCAGAATCAGTTATATTAATCCATGTCTGCCTGTGTGAGACTGGGTATATATATATATATATATATATATATATATATATATATATATATATATATATATATATATATATATATATATATATAGGCTATCTTTTTAAGGTTTTCTGGATTGTTCATAAACTTAAAGGTTATTTTAAGTGAGCCTATTTCCCATTCATCTTTCAGGTGCTATATAAATGAGTTATTATTACTTAGCTATAGGTTGGGGTCCTGTGGGTTGAAGTGGGGTAGCCTGATGCTGTGTAAATAATTATGAACAAATATGTGCTGTGTGTGCGTGCGTTCGTATTAACATGTGTATTAACAGTTTACTATGGGGTGTGTTTCCATTGTGGTCCTGTGTATTCAATTCATCAAGACATTTAAAGTCATACGATAATATACAAGACATATACAGGACAAGGTTCCGTTCACCTCCACCACCTGTTCTCTCCCCTCCAGATAGGATTTCATTCAGTTCACATGTGCTTTTGAACAGTTTGACAGGGAAAGGAGACGGTGCATATTCAGTGTTTGCAGATGTAGTAGGCCTAGTAGTAGTGAAACTCAATGCTGGGAAGCCAGGATATCAAGAGAGGGGCCACTGACCCCAATAATATCTGAGCATGTGCCTATAGTATATAGACCCTCAATGGGGGATAATGTCTTCTTGGTCCAGTGAGGGGCAGCAACGCACCACTGTAGCGCCTAGCCAGAAATACACATTGGTTCTCAAAGTGGGGTCCGGGGACCCACAGGGGTCCTTGAGGGAGTTCCAGGGGGTCCTCAGCTAAATGATAGTTAGGAACCAAATTGATACACTCTCCGAGTTAAATTAACATTGATTGTAATAGATTCCCAGAGATAGAAATGCCATTAAATAGGGGCTTATAATAATGTAATAATTGAAATGAATGGTTGGGAATCACTGCTAGAGCCGTAAACATATTTTTTCAAATAGAGCGTCAATCTCGGGATCCTTGACATGAAAAAGTGTTTTTAGTGTTTAATAATATGTATATATTTATATATTCGTTCACTCTCTTGTTGTACCTTGCTCTTAACTGTACTAGCTCTGTTCTTGTTTCTTTTATTTTTTTCTTCTTACTTCTCTGTAACTTTGTAAATACTGCTGTGCTGCCTCTGGGCAACTGATTTCCCCCCTTGGGATAATAAAGGTAGACCTATCTATCTATCTATCTAGCCCCCCCCCCCCTTTTATTATTCTTTTTTCTGCCTTTGTATTTGATGTTATGCTTTTGAAACTGATATTATCCTAGATAAAGTACTATGTTCTATCCGTCTGTCTTTCAATGTTATATGAGATACTTAAAGTGTGGTTCCTGTGGAAATAAGCCTCGGCTTTCTAGGATCTCCTTTTAGTTGACCTTGTACCAGTGATTTGTACTGTCATGAAACTGTACTTTTTTCTATTGCAAACTTCTAATAAATTCTTCAATCAATCAATCAAGAATACGAAGTAGCTCTGGACTTTGGTCATCGTGATCGTTTTGTGCTGCGGGTATTGTCCAACATTTACGGCATGCAACGTCACGTGTGCGTCGGAACTCGGAAGGAGAATTTCGTAGCGCCATACAAATTCAGTGGAAAAAACATCAGAGGCACTCACTCATCAACAACAGCTAATACGAAGCGCTATCTCCATCTTGACATAAGATATTTTTATTTCTGAGAGTTTGTTGTTGCGGTTATTATTATTATTATTATTATTAATCCAGCGAGTTTGAACAGACGCAACGATCAGATCACTGTATCAACTGTCAAGATGGAGAACGGCGGCTTCCAGACGCAGTTGGTGTCCATCATGGAGAGCCTGGCCAAGGCAGCCCTGGCGGAGATCAACAGACGCGTCGACGACAGTTGTGCCGTTCTGCGTCTGGAGATCACCGCGTCTCAACGAGACATCGATCTGCTAAAGAACAAGTGCGCGTCAATGGAGGGAGAGCTGAAGAGAACACGGATGAGGGCCAGGAGAAAGTGTAAGTTGAGCTATGAGCATGTTATTACTATTAGCATCCAGATGTTATGCATAACACCAGGAACGTTAGTTGTGTGTGTGTCGTGGTGGTATTAAGCTATGCAGTCACTTGGAACATTTTGTAATGTTGTTTTTTCCTGCAGGTTTTTATCCCCCAACAACAGTGGTACGATGTCCTCCGCTGGTCAAGGTAATGTTGAACCAGGAAGAGAGAGACCCCACGCCCCCGGCCTGGGACAGACCAATGGTGACTGCAGTAGAGATTATGCAACCCCCTCAGGTAATGCACGACCACCACCCTCCCCACAGCTAAAATATACATGACCTGTCACCTGAGTGACCATCTCCCACAGGTTCACAGATAGTCAAATTCTTAGTCTGTGGAGTGTAATTTGATTTCATTTGTACAGTGAAGTTTTTAGATTTAGATTAACACTGGGTATTTTGTGAAAATGTTTATTGCTATAAATTGGACTACCACCAACTTAAGCAACAGATTTATCATTTCAGCATAAATCGTAACCCTGTCGTTAACCTGCGGCTTGATGTACACCCCTGGACATGACACTAGTGTGTCGCAGGAACTGCCCCCCCAATCCAACCCTTGATGCTGAGTGCCAAGCAGGGAGGCCCTGTGTCTCATTTTTGAGCGGTACTAACAGCTCCTATACGTGGTTGTGCGTGTGTCTGTAGCCTTTTTCCTCAGCGTTTTGCCATAGTAAAATGTGTGTACGTAGCATCATGTTTGTCTAGTGATGTCATATGTTGTATGTCTGTAGCCTTTTTCCTCAGCGTTTTGCCATAGCAAAACGTGTGTGTAGCAGACGTTATGCAAGCACGACCACCGCTCACTTCACATTGGGTGTGATTTTTTATAGTCTTTGGTATGACCGGGCTGAGGGATTGAACCAGTGGTGTGTTCTACCGTGTTACTGTTACGCTATATATTCATAGTATAGCATGCAGAATGTTTTTGAAAAAAAGCACAGCCCTCTACTAACCATTTCATCCGTTGAAAACGTGCTTTCCATGACCACTCACATGTCGTGCAGGGAATGATTATCGTATCGCTCAGAAAAAACCTAGAACGCACCACCACCAGATTGAACCCCGACCTCTCAGTCTCAGGGCAGAGGACACTCTACCACAAGGCCACTGAGCTGGTTAACATACACACAAATAATGCAAATAAACACATTTTGACAAGCATAATGGCAAAAGGTGGGGTTACTTGTTCAATACCTTTTTTATAGTCTGCACTTGAGCGTATGGTTTAATACATGGTCCCCTGCTGCAGTGTGTAGACCTGGAACATGCTGGTGGAACTGGACCCATCGTAATCAAAGAGGAAACCGCAGAGGAGGATGTATGGAAGATCGACTCACACGACAACATAGGTGGGTGACAAAGCACGCGCTTCCATGAAGGGTCAATAAACATGATTTGTTCAAATCAAATGATTTAAATTCAGAAATAGAAATGTAATTTCAATAACATAAGGCCTATAAACACCACTGTTATGTGTAACTAAAAAGGCATGAAGAAAGTAATGCAATATGACTATCATTTTCCAGTATAAAGGAAGTTAAGGAACTACACATGCCAATATGTACAAACTTCTATTTGACACAAACACACACACACACACTCTATAATATCTACTGTACTTGCCTATGAACGCACCAACCAATTTTAGACATAGCTATGAATGTATGATTGAATGTTTTCTCATTTCTGTTTCTCTTTGTTTCTGAAGCTGGTGCGCCGCCGTGCTTTGAAGACACACATCCTGCCGGGGCCGACGTTTTTGCAGAGCACTACCCCTCAGCCGAAGAGCCTCCCAGCGCTGGACCGCAACTCTCCTCGGCAGAATGCCTCGACCCTTACCCAGAGCAGCGACTCGGTGCACTCCAGGACGATGGAGTGGAACTCATTGTGAAGCACGAGAAAGTGGAGGCGGAGCCAGACAAGGTCGACTCTGACCACACGTTTGTCGTGGAGGAAGCCGACAGGCAGCTGTGGTCCGCCGATCCTGGCAGAGATGCGGGTGAAGCAAACTTCCTGTACAGTACCGAACACTACCAACAAAGTTCCTCGCTCTTTGCTTGTCAAAGTGGCCTGCCTATGACTCACTCTATACCCGAAGATATAGGGCCGCCTCTTCATTCAGTGGGGAAATCGCTTTCACCCGCGGTCAATGCAGTACGGATGAAGAGGCGCGCCAGAACATTCGGTTATAAGAGACCACAGACAATACACGTACCTCAGGAGGGTCAAGGCACATTAACGCAGGTTAACTCTAGCACCAGTGCCAGTAGCTTGATCCCACAGTCAGTGCAACATCAGTACACAAACTCGGGCCCGGACATGAGAAATCAGAATGAGGGTTTGATGGTGCCAAACCTCTCGGCCTCACCGTACTCTGGCTATACTCGTGCTTTCAGCCTGGGCAGGCGGATGAGGACGCCGTGGAGATCGGGGCTGGGGGAGAAGAGATTCAGTTGTACGTACTGCACAAAGAGCTTCATGAGGTTCAGCCAGCTCAAGGAGCACCTGAGAAGCCACACAGGGGAGAAGCCCTTTAGCTGTTTGCAGTGTGGCAGGAGTTTCACCAAGCAGTGCAACCTCATAAGACACGCGGTGGTCCACAGCGGGGAAAAGCCCTATGAGTGCGCGCTGTGCGGCAAATGCTTCACCCAGCGATCCAGCCTGAAATCCCACCAGAAAACAGCACACTGAGCTAGTGAGCGTTCCGCAGCGTTAACCGTACGGTCACCGCGTAGCCAGACAATCACAGGTCTACTACTGACACATCTGATGACATCGAAATTCAATGTATCGGCTAAAACGATTTTAAAATGTGTATTTATTCATGAAATTCTTTTGAAAAATCATTGAATCTATTTTTAATTCAGGATTTCTTTTTTTTTACGTTTTGAAATAAATTATTACAAAACTAAATGTAGAAAACAAAAAATAAAGGGATATTTTACTTGTGACCCATATAAATGTGTCTGTTTGGGAAACGGTGCTCTACAATATGTGACACCTCCGAATGCAGAATGTGTGTAAAGGTGCAAGACATGTTACCTTTCGTCATTTCATTTCATGTTATCAGATGGACTGTACTGGGTTTCATACAGATTAATCATATTAATGTGAAGCTTAATTTATTTGTATTTATTTTTTAAATTCAAGAATAAAAGTAGTACAACATGCCTGGCCCAACTTTGCAGGGTAGGGTTACTATAAGAGTTAATGTTACACATTTTTTTTATGTTGATGCTGAAACAATATATTGTGCAGAAGTAGATAAAATGGGTGGAAACAATTCGGAAATGTAAAATAACTCCAAAAATGCAAAGTCTATTGGGCTGTTTCAAAGCACTGGGTGTTCTATCCTCTACATTGGGATTTAGATTTTCTCTGTCCAGACTTATGAACAAAAAGATTTCTGATCATCTGGCTATGCAAGATACACTGTTACGGTCAATGGGAGAAAACGGCAAATGTGTACATGGACTGGTGAGTGTTTGCATCAACCAAACGTGTGGCGTGTAATCTGTGTATGTCAACACGCACCCAGTCAGCAGTGTATGCATTGCTTCTTGTGCCACTTTGACCACATATACACATGTGCTACTCTTGTTAAAGGGATATTTCACTTTAAAAAAAAAAAGAAAAAAAAAAAAAAAAACATTTGGTCATTTTATCGTCTAATCAGGCTTTTATGAAAATCCTGAATATTTAGATATTTGATGTAAATGCCACCCATACACACCTTTTTACATTAATATTTGTAATAATTCTTTGGGAAAATGGAAACAATTAAATACAATAAAGAATTATTAAAAATAAATGAAAAAAGTTATCAAAAAACACGGACTGCTAACGTATTAGGAGGGTATTATGAGTCACCAGAAAAAAATAATGGGTGTTTTTAATTAATCTATCATGGTTAAAATGGAGTTTGAAGTTACAATCGCTGTGTTGGCCTGTCCTGATAACATTTACATCAAATATCTAAATATTGAATCAAGCAAATTAAAAACTGTTCAGGGTGTTCATAAAAGCCTGATTAGACAATAAAATGACCAAAAGTGTTCTTGAAAGTGAAATACACAACACAATCATAGAAGTTTAACTAATTGAATACAAACAACCATTATTATTTTTAATCGTGTTTTAAGTTTTTAATTTATTTTTTTGTTGTGGTATGGACTTGGTTACTGTGTACACAGTCTTCGGTAATATTTTATGGCCATGAATGAGGTTGTTGCTAACAATTACTCCTGTAGATGGTGCTGTTGTGACCTGACAGCCGTACAACGTTTGTATAAGATGAATCATCATTATAAGAATTATAAATGTGCCATGTGAGAAGAGTAAAGTGTCTATTTATTCTTACGGCGATGGAACCATGCCTAATTACTGTAATCAATAAATTAAACCGAATTGAAAACAACGTGCATTGTCATCAATAACACGAGTTGAGTAACAATTTTGTCCCTCGACGAGCGCCGTAGTCTGCATCACCTGACTCCGTACAGTTTCCTGTTTGTGTTGTTTACACGGAAACCTTAGCAGGAATGTCTTAAATAATGCATCAGTAAAACGCTCTCAGGTTCATCTTCGTAGAGTAGAATGTGGGTTTAAACCCGTGTCGGCTTGGGGAAACTTTCTTTTTCACAGAGACGGTGGAAGATGCTCGTCAAGGAGAACATGGCGGACTGTGTGGCTTTCCAGAGCAAGTTAACGTCCATCATGGACGTGGTGGTGAAGGCGGCGGTGGTGGAGATCACCAAGCTGTGGGACCAGGAGGTTACCGTCGTCACGCTGGAGGTGAAACGGAAAGAAAGCGAGATCGAAGCGTTGAAACGTAAACTGAAGTCCATGGAACACGAGCGGCAGCAGAGCGCCGCCGCCGCCGTGTCCAAAGAACAACCAAGTCTCTCCTCGTCCACATTTTCAACAAGACCACCAGATCAACCAAATAAGCTACTGCCCCCCACACCTGGTACGGTTTACTATGCTCCTTTAAACCAAGGGTCTTCAACAGGGGGTCCGCGACTCCTCAGTTACTACAGGGGGTCCTCCAAATCTTTGTGTGATAGAAAGAAAAAAAGAAAATCTCCCTTTTATTCTTAACCAAAGAACTTTAGCCAAAAATAGCAGATCTACGAGCTCACAACGCCTCTTGTGAGCTTGTAGATCGGATATTTTCGGCAAAGAGGTTTGTTGTAGAGGGGAAAAGTATTGACAGTTCATGTGGTTTAATATCTGAAAACACATGAATCCAAAATACCCTAATGATTGTGCTGGCAAACAATGAAACGATATGGAATCTTCGACAATGTTGTGGGGGTCCCTGCTTCATCTCTCTCTCAACTAAGGGGTCCTTGGCCTGAAAACGTTGAAGACCCCTGCTCTAAACTAAAGGAAACTGTAATAGTTTGCAAACTAGTATTCTAATGCGATCTAATAGCTCTCTATGAAAAAATACCCCAATGTAAACACGCCATGGTGCTTTCTTGGGTTTAAATCCTATGAGTAGACCATGTATCTGAACTGTACTGCCATGTGCTTTTCTTATGTGAACTGCTAATAAAGTATTCAATCAAGCATATTCATTTCATACTTATATACTTAGTTAATAATTAACAGCATTATTATGATCACGTTCACAAAACTCTTAACCCTCTTTTCCCATCGAGTTCTACGCAAATATGGCATATGCATAGTTATGTATGTACTGTATATTTATGTATGTATGTTCTCCGTGTTCCATGTTCCCCACTTACCTTAGATAAGCGGGGAACATAGAACCTGGGGAACCTGAGATGCGCTCCTGTTTTGCTTGCATCATACTGTGTTGAGTGTTGACATGAACCTGCTGTCTTCACAGGGTCTTTAATGGAATGTGTCCAAACCAAATCATCCGAGCAGAGTGCCAGAGAGAAGGCCGCTCCAGTGGATGGAAGTCCTTCCCTGCTTACAGCACAGAAGTGTGCAGTGCACAAGCAGTTCAGACGTGAACACAGTGAGGAGGACAGCGATGCTCATGAGTTCATAGTAAAACTGAAAGAAGAGGAGAAGGAAGAGGATGACGTCCAGATTGTCGAACAGCTGGAAGAACCCCAACCACACAACACTGAGGACGGACCGGACCAACGGGTGGCAGAGTTGAACCGACAGTCCTCCAGCGGCGCAGGGGAACGAGACAACCGCCACTGGACGTCGGTTTCCGTGGGAGACAGCGACGAGAGCGAGGACTCCGATTGCTTCTATGGACCCGAGCCGCCGTATTCACAAAACCTGGACAAGGAAATCCAGTTCATTCAAAATGCACTGGACCATTTTGAAGGCAATCCATCACAAATGGAGTATATCGACACACTGATGGGGGACGACGGGGCTGCACAAAACGCTGAGTGTGAACGGAGGGTGACTTCGGGACAGGCACAGCCGGGGCAAGGGCAGCCCATGGAGCAGATGGCTCACTCGCAAACCAGAGTAACTATCAGGTACCCGTCAGAGAGACGCATCCCAGGCGACGGCATATCGCCGCTACACGCCAACAGTACCCCCTTCCCCTTTCACATAAACAGGGACAACATGACACTGAAAACGCTGAAGGGCTCTCCCCGTGTCAGGGAGAGATGGTACATTTGCCCGTTCTGCGGCAAGAGCTTTGATCGCGTGAGCCACCTGGAGATCCACCAGCGCAGCCATACCGGAGAGAAGCCTTACTTGTGCAACACTTGCGGGAAGTGCTTTTCTCAGAGGAGCAACCTGCGCACACACCAGCGAACTCACAAAGACACTAACCCTATCTCTAACCCTTACCCTAAACCTAACCCCTATGGAAGTGTCGCCACTCCGACAATAAGAAGTCAATTTCGGAGTGGCGACATGTCGGAATGGAGAGCGACTCCCCACAAGGAGGCCGCGCCTCAACCTTTCACTTTAAATCAGGGGTCAACGTTTTCAGGCCAAGGACCCCTTATTCGAGAGAGAGATGAAGCAGTGACCCCTGCTTTAACTCTCAAATAACTGGAACGCACCTGAGTCGCGTTAGATTTGAACCACCATTATTTTATGCTTTAACTATTGAAAAATAGCAGATATACAAGCTCACAGCGCGGCACCGAGCTTGTAGATCTGCTATTTTTGAAAAATCATGAAATGTGTGCAAGTCTTTGACCCGACTTCTAAATCCTTCCTCTAAATCAGCTGTTCTCAAACTTTTTCATGTCAAGGACCCCCAAAATTACATTTATTCGGCCGCAGACCCCCATCTCAAAATATGTTGTTCCAGGGACCTCCCAGAAGCAGAGATTTGAGTTACAAAAGTCTGCTTTGAAAAATATATATAGAAAAATGTGCACACATTTTCACGATTTTTCAAAAATAGCAGATCTACAAGCTCGCAGCGTGGCACTCGGCCGCGCTGTGAGCTTGTATATCTGCTATTTTTCAATAGTTAAGCATTCAATAATTGTAGGCCTAAATGGGTTAAATGTTGAGATGTGCTGTATTTCCAAGTGGAATGAACTTGTGCATGTGCTGGCACACTGACGTGTGTAGGGCTTCATTTTGGAAAGTCTTTCATACCTTATGTTATACTGTATGTTGAAAATCTGGGGTTTTCTGTAAGGACCTTGACTGGTGTCATTATTAGAAATACAGACTTGCCTCTGGCTATTCTGCCAATCCCAGGATCGTTGACGGACCTGTATATTGAAAAAAGAACCGTCGGGAGATCTAACCAATATCAATAACCTCAGTCTGATATACCATATACTGTTAATCTGTTTTGATACTATGTGAACTTGAACTAGGCGTGAGACAAAGTAGCCTTTATTTACAACTCTTAACTGCACTGACCTCTATTGCTGTTGTTCATCAGTAGCCTGTGAATTGTCGCTATCATTTTCTGTCCATGGGGCTGGACTGGTACTTTTTTTTCTCAACTCGCAAGTCCCATTAACAACTAAGAAGTTAACTAGTTACACTAAAAGGTTGCTGGGTCAACTGATATTCGTCATTAACATTGATTTACGTTACCATCTTCTGTCAAAAGGTGATACTTAAATGTTATAAAGAAAAAAACTAAACAATGACTGGTACTTTTGTCAATGTATATTGTATATAACTATATATATGTTTACAAACAAAACATATTACCAAACATGTTTGTCGTTTCAATGCAGTAGAAAAACCTTGAAAATAACAATTTACAATTAAGACAATGGTGGCAAAAATGGCATGGAAACCACAGTAGACAGTGGTTTAACCATACAGTTTGTTTTCTGAGGTGCCTCGTCCAATGTCTTCTTAGCTGAGGAACAGTGTTGGTCATAACAGAACATTCATAAAACGACTGCAGAAAGAAACATGTAACATTGGTCACAGAAACAAGTTCATATACGATCCATCAAATCAACAATTGATGGTTCAACCACGTGCAAGTGCAGGGGCGGCCATAGCCGGAAGGGAAGCGAAGTTCCCCACTTCGCGCCCCGGTCCGTGTGTCGGAAGTGTCCCTGAGCAAGGCACTTAACCCTCACTGCTGCAGATACGATGGGTTAAACGCAGCGGACACATTTCACCATTATGTGCAAATAAACAGCGACAAATGGGGAACAAATTATTTAGATCCTCCACCAATGAAAAAGATCCTTTGAACGTTCGGCAGTAGGAAAACAGTTGGGGAATATTAATCTCCTCTCTTTCGGGCTCACATCCACATCCTGCTATCCAAAGATGTATTCAAGCAGTCAGGTGTGTGCAGGGTTTCAACAATCACAAGTTACACCAGGCTTTGTTTGTGGGCCTTGTGATGTTTTGTGGATATTTGAGGTAAATGAGACTTTGGTGGCAAGGACAGAAGTCATCATTAGGGCATTCACTTAAATGTATAACCTGGTCTGTGTATGAACAGGATGGGTGCCATTAACTCACCACTAATAGAAAAAACAAAGGCAACTGCCAAAAGGGCTCATAGAAAAATATACAAACCACAAACAAATGTAGTGGCTGGTAAACTGAAAATAATGTGTCAATTGATCCAAGTCAGTATGTAAAAAAAAGTATTCATTTCCCACTTCACAGGCCAAATATAATAATTCCATACAGAACAAGAATCGCAAATTTCCATAACTACAGTTACTGAAGTGAACTGTCCTTGCTTCACCCAAGGAGTTAAGTACCAGCTCTCTGCCTTGTTATAACAAGAATTGATGGGTCACAGTAAGAGGCTAGTAGCGCCTCTAGATCACCTGTCCCCTGGGGTGCAGCAGAATGGCGTTGGGGTGTGGTTTGGGCCTGAGGACACCATTGCTGTAGTAGAAATGATTGGTCAAAGCCTCAGAGATCTGGTAGGTGCTACTGTGGTCGTCTCCGTCGTCGTCGTCTTCATCCCGCTCTATGACCGTTTGACCACGACCCCACTCCAGGTCCCCTGGCGTCCCTCCATCACTGAGGACGGTTAGTTCCTGATCTCTGGGGCCGAGGCCATCCTCCTGCTGGATTTTAGGAGGAATCAAGGATGAAGGCAGACCGGAATCCTGGAGGATGGAGAGGAAAATAAATGTGATTCTTTGACTTACTACAAAAGCCTTTGGAACTGGGGTGAAAAATATTGGAAATCGGCAGAATGACAAAAGAAATAGGGAGAAAAACTGGGGGGTGGGGGGTATATATATGGAAAAGCTGGGGGTGGGGGGTACAGTACTGTGTGTGTGTGTGTGTGTGTGTGTGTATATATAGAAGGTATAAACCTTTTAGCTCATGACCCAAAAGAGACGTTTGTCCGGGACCCCAAACTATAGTGAAAACAGCAGATCTACAAGCTCACAACACGTCGCTTCGCGCCTATTTTCACTACTTCTTTTCAAATGTATGGAATTTCTTAGATTTTTCATTTATTTATTCATGAAATGAATGTAGCTTTTTGGAATGTTTTTTGAAGGAAACAAAAACATGAAGGGACCCATAGAAATGTGTCCGTAAACCACAAATGGGTCCCGACCCACTGTTTGGGAACCAGTGCTTTAGACAGCACCCTCCCACCCAGTTTGGCAGGTGGCCGAAATGGGTGGGTGGATGGATTCATTTGGAGCAAGTAGTTGCCTTAGTCATTTAAATGAATAATACCTCCAGAATATACTGTATATATAGTATTATTTCATTTATAAATCTATGTACTTTTGAGATAAGTCACATGTCCTATTTCAGTGGCACAGGACGCCATTTAGAGATCCAATGATGATGATTGATGAGTCAAGAACATGGCGGTATAGGATGCGACTGAACTAGTTGAAAAGTAGGGCTGTCACGATTATGACATTTTACATGACGATTATTTGTCACTCAAATAATTGGCGATTAACGATTTAATTGTGTTTTTGTTGTTGACAATTACATTTCTGTTTGGCTTTAAGCTTTTGAGTTGCACATGGTAGATATGACACATAACCTAAATAGACAAAGAAATTACTTACATATTTGACAACTTTATACATAAAAAAGAACATTGATAGTGGAAATAGCCGATCTACAAGCGTAGATCTGCTATTTCCACTATTTTTGACTTATTTTTTTAAATATATGAAAATTTTTCAACATGGAAACGATTATGACAATTATGAAAAATAATCACGGTTATGTCAAAAAATCACGATTAGACGATTATGTAATAATTGTGACAGCCCTATTGAAAAGTTGACCAAAATACCAGTGACATGTTGCTGCTCTGCAGGTATGACTCCACCCTCCTCCTGCGCTCCTCCCGCTCTCCGTCCATCTCCCTCTCTCCTCTGACGCTCTCCCTGCCGCTGTCGTGCCAGACCACCGGTCGGCCCAGCTCGTCCACTTCCACTCCGCCCGGACCCCCCCACTTCCCGCACAGGGTGGACTGGCTGTCCTTGTAGATGGGACGATCCTGGAGGCAGGGCACAGTGTGGTTGCAAGTAGTGTTGTCAAAAATATCGATTTATCGAAAAGTATCGATTTTGAATATAGTATCGATTTTCAATATGACTTTTCCATAGTATCGATAATATCGATACTCTGTTTTTACCTCTCTCGTTTTACCTCCTACTTTGGCTTATTCCTAGTTATTTTAAAGGCCTATTTGTATTTAGAATGTGAAAACATCAAAGGCAGGCCTTTAAAACGTGCACTACCATCTACCCCAAGAAGTTCTGTATTTTTCTTTAAATAAAAATAATATTTTTTGCACTAAAATCGCCATGGTTGCGTGGTATCGAAAATGGTATCGAGTATCGAAATTTTTCAAAATAGTTAGAAATCCAGTATCGTGACAAGCCTAGTTGCAAGTCAAGTTTATTTATAAAGCACATTAAAAAAAACAGCCAGGGTTGACCAAAGTGCTTTACATCATGATAGAACAGCACAATAATGTAATTGACAATAATCAATTAACAGAAAATTAAAGAAACATTAGAAAACACCACAAACAAAGACAGTAGGTAAAAATGTGGGGCATGAGTGCGATGGCTGTGTGGTGAAAAGGTGGGAGAGGGATGTTCTGAAAACATTAACAGAGCAGCAATCACTCCACAGTTTATGATAATAAAACGCTAAATGACTTATCTCAAGCGTGCACTTGCAGTCACCCACACATAGGAGCCAACCAGCGACTGAGCACCTGCCCGATTGCTTTTATAGGAGAAAGAGCCCTTTTCTAAATGTCTATGCCTACATGATTCATCTCCCTCTTGCTGAACCACAGTTGCTCTAATTATATACAAAAAGACAGTTTTGTTTTCCCCTCCTGAGAAGTCTGGTTTGAGCAAGTGACAAAAGGGAACTGGTGTGCTCAACTCAAGTCTTCAGAGTATGATGGGTGCGCAACCTCAAAGGCAAAAAAAAAGAAAAAGCGAATGAAGTTGTCAGCATTTGCAATTTAGTGTGCAACACTTTTAATAACGCACAGCAGCAGAAGGAGAACAGTATAGGCCTTCCTCAGCCTTTTGAGACGTGGGTGTGAAGAGGTTTTAGGACATGGCTAGCACATGTCTCTCATGAACATCACGCCTGTAATAGTGTGACAGGTTAATCTGACACAATTCTTAGGACTGATTTATTCATCATTACCAACACTTTTGTTTGACCGGGATTGTTTCTAAATGTCCTACCGTCTTCTTCCAGTAAGGAATATCTCGAAAACACCAATGTCCCGGTTTACACTGCATTCACTTCCAAATTGTCCCAGTTTTATCCAGAATTACAACACTAATAGTTGTTTTTAGTGTTTGCATACGTTTATCATGTTCTTTTCATGTTAACATGCTCACCTAACCAATCAGAAAACATGAACAAATGCATTGCATGTCTGAATTCAAGCTAGTGTGATGTTTGTCAATCAGTCGTTCGTTGCCTGTATGCAACACCTACATGTGCGTGTGCATGAATGGCCGCGAGTGTGTGCACGAACCTACTTTTACCCATCTGTAAAAAGATGCCTTCTTCCCATCAAAGGATTGCAGCTTTTACTATGGTGAAAAAATGCAAATGCCCCTTTCCATGCCGTACCAAGTGCAGCATTCAAGAGCAGCATTCAAGCCTCCCCCCCCCCCCCCCAACTCTCCTGAACTTGAACACAGCATTTTATGTTGAAAGAATTGCCCCGTGTAGAAATCCATGCCGTACCCCGCAGCTGCAGTATTGGCTTGACTATACTTAGTTGAGAGCAGTGTCCCGCACAGAAAATAGCCCCCAATTGCGACACAGAGCAGAGCTTGGAGATCGGTTATTATAGCCATTTCACCAAAAGTGCCCTTTTAGAAATGTCTTAACATTCTCTGAATGTCATGCCTCTTAACATTCTCTGTACGTCCCTGCACAGCCATGCCATCAAGTATAACAATTAAAACTATTGAAGAACTGGAATGTTGTCTTTCTTGATCATTTGCTTTTCAAACGCAGAGCAATCAAGCCGTAATAGTTACTTAGTTACTGGTGGAGTATGCAAGCTATAGGGAAATTACCCCCCCCACCCCCACCCCCACCCCCACACACACACACACACACACACACACACACACACACACACACACACACACACACACACACACACACACATACGACATACCTAACACACACCGGCCTGACCCCACCCATAGTAAATATTCATTGATTATAATTATAGTTGTCATCATGGTGGCATTTATAAAGTATTTCCAGATGAGGATTGGTGACAGCTCTTACCAGAGATAGATGGCTGTTCTTCATTCTGCTGTCGACCCTGAGCAGGGCATAGTCTTCTCCCTGAGAAGGAACCACAATGTCAATACAATTTAAACATTAAGAGTAAACACAGCTTTCATACACACTCATGTGTTCACTCTGCGGTGGGCATGTTTGAAGATTCACAAGCCGCTAATCACTACTGCCCCCTCCACCTCTCACAAAGTACGATTAGACCCAGTGGTGGTAGAAGTATTCTGGATTTCTTTTGGATTTCGCTAAATATAAAAGTACCCTGTTATGTTAAGTAAAAGGCCTGTATTCATTTGGCATCAAAATATACTTAAGTACAAACAGTTTTCAACTTTTTAGAAAATAGTTGATCTTCAAGCTCACAATACATTGCATCGCGAGCTTGTAGATCAGCCATTTTCCAAATTACTTTAGTATAAAATGGGGCTTAAGAGGTTACGTATTAATGTATTGTATTAATGTACAAAGTAACCAGTAACTTAAGTTATAATCAAACACGTAAAATAATAGTAAAAAGTACAGGCAGTATAAAAGAGTATACAGTAAAGTATAGTATAAGTATAAATGATCGGGAAATAAATAGTAAAGTTAATAGTAAAAGTACCTCACAATTGTTCTAAAGTGCAGCACTTGAGTAAATGTAATGAGTTACTTTCCACCCCTGCCTCCCTCCACCCACACACCCCTCACAAAGTAGCCCCATGGCCCTGGCTCCACTGTGACTAGGGCGGGTCTGTCAGATGGGCTTCTCTAGTCTACATAACACACAGTACGCAGTGCACAGCCATGCTCTCTCTGCCTGTACCTGCACTCTGGGGTCTGTGCTAACAGAGTTGAGTCTCCTGGAGGATGCTTGTCTGGAGAGGGTGTTAATTTCCTCCCTGGCAGAAAAGAAAATGAGAAGACAACACATTTTGAGGATTTACGAAAGCAAATAGTGCTGTGTCTGCCAATTCATTTCAGAGAGAAGAGCCACATTTAGACCCAAAAACGGTTTGAAATAGCTGTTTACAGAGATGTAATCACACTTGAGCTCATCAACAATGCTACAGTGTCTAACTGACAATGGCAGCAGATTGTGTAATTATGTTAATTGGGGGGAGGGGGTGGGTTATACATTTTAAACCCTTTAACCCTGGCGTACCTATTTTGGGCTCGTCAAAATGCTGCTGCCGTCATCAGCAGCAGTACCACAATATCCAGTTGACAGAAAAAGAGGAGGTGTGTTTCAAAAATCAAGAGTTCAAATCATGGCATTTTCTGTAGGCAAAATGTCTGGCCTGTATCAACTCTGGAAGTAAGTAAGTAGGTCGGAGTGGCTTATTGTCTCTATCCCCTTTCCAATGAACTAGACCCCTGGGAGTTGGATTGCTGAGGTGGAGCCAAACCCCTACTGCACCATCAGCTCCCAGGAGTACTGCATGACTTTAGTTACCCAGGCCATGCTACTCATACGCTGAGTTGGCGGTGCCCAGGATCGAACCTAGAATGTAACCCAGGCATGCCACATCTTTATCTAATATCTTGTAATAATATAGTAAATGTGTCCCCTTTAGTTGTTGATGGGGTATTTTCCAAGTACATTTTACACACACACACTAGGAATTCATCCTCTATTTAACCATCTTAGCTATTAGGAGCAACAATTGAACCACACCCGGGGAGCAGTTGCAGTTTAGTGTCAGTACAATATGTCACAGGACGACTCCAAAAATAGGACTTTGTGTTTTTTTCCTCTGAGCATCTTAAGAACCAGAGCTCAGCCCATAATGTGAATAATTCCTTTGATCTTAATCACTGTTCGTTGTTTGGCCTGCCCGCGTCATCAATTCACAACTGAAAACAAAAGTAAACAAAACCCAGCCCTTTCACTTTGTGGCATTTTTGAACTCACGTTCTCTCACTGAGCTCCATCTCTAGTTTCTTGTTCCTGCTTCTATGGTAGCGATTGACCAATAGGATGACGAGTATCATGACCAAGACCAAGGCTCCGGCAGATGAACCAATGACGATCAGCAGCAAGTTGTCAAAGCGCGTCTCCTCTTCACTGCGAGATCGCTCTGTGGATGTGGCACAAGAGGAGGGCTGTCACAATTATTACATAATCGTCTAATCATGATTATTTGACATTATCGCAATTATTTTGTCATAATCGTCATAATCGTGAATGTTGAAAAATGTCAGAAATAGTGGAAATAGCAGATCTACAAGCTCACAATGTGTCGCATCGCGACGCGTTGTAAGCTTGTAGATCGGCTATTTCCACTATCAATGTTATTTTTTAAGTAGTAAGTTGTCAAATATGTCAGTTATGTATTTGTATATTTAGGTTATGTGTCATATCTACCATATGCAACTTCAAAGCCTAAAAGCCAAACAGAAATGTAATTATCAGGGACAAATACACAATTAAATCGTTAATCACCAATTATTTGAGTGACAATTAATCGTCATGTAAAATGTCATATCGTGACAGCCCTACACAAGAGGAGAAATGAGAGGATAAACCAGTGCACCAATGCACATCAATCCACAGATTGCACACCAATGATTCGTAACGCAACGAGTTGCAACTTGAAACCAGCTGCAGCCGCCTGAATTGACCTGTTGCAGGTCGGTGCAGTTTAGAGATTCCGTTGAAAGGGCACACATTAGCCTCGTTACGACTGGAATGACGCTGCCTATAGCGGCATTTCCTGTCGTACCTTTGAACTTTGACCCTTGAGCGGCTAATGGGAGTGTCAACAAAGTGCTGTTCTTCCGGCGTTTAGGTCTGTCCCATTGTTTAGTGAATTTCACTACCGGGTGAAAGTTGAGCAGTGCTGAACCTGTATTCAAACACGCAGCGGCTCAATGCCGCTTCGATCATCGCCATAACGCCTTTTTCCCTTATCATAGGAATGGATGGGGGTTATGACTCTATCCGCTGACTGTCTGGCCGTATCTTAAGTGGTTGCAATTGTAACTTGTTGTGTTGCGAATCATCAAAGTATAACTCAGGCTTTACACATGCACTCACCCCACACACACAACAATAAAAGTCTCTCAAACTCATGTCACGTTCAAACACATACAGTACATGCATGCATGTGACAACTGACAAGTTGCCAACTACACCCATGCAGGCCTTTTGATGATTAGGATAACACCCATGTGCACCACCACAAGGGGGCAGCAGAAATCACACAGCTAACCCAAATTACAGTAGAATTAACCAGCATGCTTTTTGTCATTTGGAAACTCAACTCTCTCCTTGAGTCCATGAACCCTCTCTCTCTTCGCTTCTTTCTAAAATAAGAACAAAACATGGCAGGAATGCATCCAGGTTTTCATCCAGTAAACATCTGGACACCAGCAGCATTAAAAAGGCATTCAAGAGCCAACATCCTGCTAATAATTAGCTCCTTGCCCTCTTACCTGCTACCGTGAGGATGTATTCTGCTGATCCCGCTCCCACATTGTTGACGGCTACACATCGATAGACCCCAGTGTCATTCACGTGGAGGGCCCGCCCAAAAACAAGCTTTCCTCCAATCACAGTCACACCCTCTGGTAGAGCGCCTCCCTTCCTGTGGATTATCAAAAGCATCATTAATGAGGATGGGGATGTGTCATAATAACGATACTGAAACCGCCCACACCCTGCCTCTACAAATAGCCATTAGCTATGACTAATAACATTATTTGATGTGTTGCTCATGAGCGATTTTGACACTTTGAAACCAGTTCCAGTTTAAATAATTCTAGGGTAAAATAATTTGTATCCGGTACTCCACCAAAGGAATTATGCAGCGTGCGGGGATGTGAACTTGTGTACGAAACAAACGACCAGCATATTAAAAACCCAAACAACTGGTTTGCATCGCGGAAATGAATTGGCTAAATTAATGCTACATGGCTCAGGTTCACCGCAGAGGGGAAACCAGTAATTTGAATGCACCCGAACCCGGCGCCCATTGATCTGAACAGACAAAATACTAGGATTGTGGGGATTTAAGCAGCTCCGGCCTCTCCAGTCTACATTGTGTGCAGCTGAAGACATCACAGGCCTTTTTAATAGGTAGAGCCGGTTTCTGACCAAATCCACTGAGAGGGTTCTTTGGTTTCGCTGTGCCCGGGCAGCCATCTTTGTGCTGCTTACTGCTTACACCCCCCCCCCCCCCCCTCCCCTCCCCTCCCCAAACCGAGGGCCTCTCGAGTTTCTATTCTCGACCCCACCTAGCTTTTCTAGCGACCCGGCCTTTATAATGGAGCCAACAGGAGAGATTGTATCGGATAGTGAATAGAGACAGATAAGGTGAACCATTCATTGAAAAAAAAATGCTAAACATTCACATTCTGTTTCTGTAACTCCAAAACGCCACCGAATTAAACGTTTATGAATGACACACAAATCAAACATTTGCAGTTAATGACGCTCCTATCGAGAGCAACTTCCAGCAAGTTCAATCAGAAAATATGATCATAGTCACAGAATTGCATCCTCTGTGGTAATGTATCCATTTGTAACATAAGAGGGTAGAAACGTAACCAAATGAACACTTACGCGTCCATTTGGTTACGTTCGTATCCTCTCAGAATTAAATGAATACGGAGGGTTTTACTGCGTACATGTGGTCCCATTGCCTAGATATTTCTCACTTGGCCCTCCAGAATGCTTCATTGTGCGTTCAGTCCTGACTGTAATGGCAGGTACAGTATCTCTAATTAAAGCACAGACCCTGTGTTTTACTGGGCATTAGACTGATATTTAACGCGAGTCACTGTGATTAAGTGCTTAGCATGTGTCTCCTGCTCTTCCCTGTCCCTCCCTCGTGTGAAAAATGGTTCCCCTGGCTCGTCTTAAAAAGAAAAGAAAAAAAAGTAAAACGTAAAAGAAATTGCGCAATGTGACACCGTGGGCTTTTATCCCATGTTCAATTGAGCCACGCATAGAGAGGCGCCCTCCTTTTGCGCCCTGCGCTCGCTTCCTTTTTGTTGTCCACGGGCGTGCAATCTGTGTGTCAGTGCGAGTGGCAGCGAATGGCAGCTTACGCGTGTTTTGAGAAGCATTCCAGCATCTTGTAAAGAGCCATTTAGAAGCGCAGCTAGTATTACAGCGCACTGAATTAACGTGTAATTGCCTGAGAGACAGGCGGTTAGACAGACGGTGAATTAAAACGGTGAGCAGACAGGGCGATGGCAGTACCATGTCCATGTGATGTTCTGAGCTTTGGGGTGTCCTCCTCCATCGCAGGTCAGCTCTGCGTTCTCCAGGCCCACGTACCAGTCTGATTTACCCGTTCTCACAGTGGCATCTGGAGGGTCTGAAATAAACACATGCAGAGATCAATACACAATATTATTGTTGACACGTTGTGAGCTTAGAAATTGAACTTTTGGAAGAAGTATAATATTAACCAATAAACTAAATCATAATTAATTGGTTAAATAATAACTACAATGGATCCATCCATTGGAATACAGGTATTTTTTTTCCTCATTGCCTGAAGAATAACGGTTTTAAACATTGGGTTTACGACCAACAGTGATGACATACTGTATGTTGTACAGTAGGAAAACCCAGCTACCAAAACATACGACTCTGACATCATCAGTGTTTCTTTATGGCAGGTGCTTTCTTGAAGGCACTCCAACAGTTAATTGTTGGGGGAGGGGAGAAAGAATAATTACATTTACCAGCCCTCATTTTCCCGGCCTAGCGAGGATTAAATCAGGTAAAAGTTTAGGGGTTGCCTGGGGGCTCTGCCAGTTTGTGTAGAGACAATGAACTCCTTGTGAGCCGCGAAGACCAGAGGTTTGAATCCGATTCCCAGTCTGGTCTCACATGTCTCTTCTCCCTCTCTGCCCTTGGTTTGCTGTCCATTAAAATAAACCATAAACATTTTCAATAAAAAGAAATCTATAGACGGCTAGACTCCTGCAGAGTCATGCTGTAAAAACTAGTAAATGTCACACGGGTGCCCTATTGTGTGTGTGTGTGTGTGTGTGTGTGTGTGTGTGTGTGTGTGTGTGTGTGTGTGTGTGTGTGTGTGTGCAGCTAACACAGTACATTTATTTGGATCAATTTTTACACTCTCAAGGTTAACAACCAAGTTGTTAACTATATACTGTACTTAGTCAACCAGGTTCCCCCAGGGCTCTATATTTGCCCCCCTCCTTTTTCCCTCTCTACTCCATATCTCTTTGCCAAAAATAGCCAATCCACAAGCTCACTGCATGTCACAATGCAATAAAATTAAAAAAACAGCAAATGTAGCTCTAAGCGTAAATTCAATAAGGAAGATCTAAACCAGGGGTGTCGAACTCATTTTGGGGTGAGGGCCGCATTGGATGAAAGGCGACTTGATGAGGGCCGAACCAGTCGCGGATCGGATGGCATGCACACTCGCGCACATGTTCGCTCTGTTTTTCTTCCTGTCGTCTCAGCCACTGCTGTAGCTAGCAGTATAGCAGTATATCATTTTACAAATTGTGTTCATTATTAAGTAAAATAGCTACTTTCATTATTGGTATTACAGTTGCAGTTAGGTACGAGAGATGCTATTTGTTTAATGGAGTAGTTCATCCCCAAAATGACTTTTTTTTCTCTTTGATTAGTCACGCCATGGAGAATTGAGTTCAATAATATATTTTTATTTTATTTGTCGCATTACTAAGACAAAAATGTGATAATAGTAAATAGTGCACTTCCCCCCATTGATTCCGGATGGGGACCCAAATGCATTTGGGTCCCCATCTGGAATCAATAGGCATGCATTTATTGTAATCAAATTTCTGTTTTAGGAATGAGTCTACATTGGCTCCATGGCATTTTGGGGGTGAACTACGCCTTTAAGAAGTGCCAATAAGAATAAACCATTTGATAATAGAATAATTCATTTCCTGATAGTCTCCAGTACGCTATAATTTGTAAATGGCTAAAAAAAATATTATTGATGCAGGACAATAATTATTTTTATTGTATTTTATAATAAAAAAAATAAAAGTAATGAACAATAATGGCATATTCAGAAAATATCGGAATAATAAAACTTTTACATTTTTATTATTATTATATTTTTTAAATAAGTTATTTTTTTAACAACATTAATTTCCATGTCTAATATGTGTAATCTTTGAGTACAGTTCGAATATTGTAGGTATGTTCAGGTATTATTCATAGCCAGACCAACCACCCTATTCCTAGCAATGCTGTCATCTTCAAAGAGAGAGAGAGAGCTGGTCACTTAACATTCCAATCAATCAACTCAATCACTGCCAGGTGGGAGAAACCTAGCCTGCAGTGTACAGACATTAGTTAGGTTAATTCTTAAAACAATCATACGGCCCGCGGGCCGTATGTTTGACATCCCTGATCTAAACGTTTCATTTTGTGTAAGCGGCACTCTGCTTTTTTATATTCTTAGTCCCTTCCGTTTTCCCATGCAGTCGAAATCCTTTCATTCACAAATATAAACGTGAGCACTACTAACCAATCAAATTCTACAACCAAATCTGCAGCCAGACAATCAGCGATTGGGCTCCTTTCTATCAAACATCCCTGCCTTCAACCTGTCATGCTCCTCAGCAACCCACCTCCATATCCAGCTCCACCTCAGCATTGGAACTGAAGAGAAGGTGTTTTTTTTTTTTTTTGAATATTTTGTTTTTGAAGAGAAGGTGGTTCATCTGCTCTGCCACCACAGCGTCCAGACTCCATGGGGGTTCTCTCTCCAATGGGGGTTCTCTCTCCAATCCACAATCCATGCTCATTAAATGCTAATGGAGTCTAATCTGCACCTTTTCTAAATAAACATTTTGCTTGTATCAAACTGGTGCGATCTCTCCTTAATTATTACAATAAAATAAGTACATCAGAAAAAGGTTTTTGAATGAGTTGCACTGGTCACTCACACTGAACCACCAGCAGGTTGCTCAGCCTGTGGGGGTGCGCCAGGCCCGGGTGCCACACCAGGCAGTCCAGACGCTTGCCGTTCATGCTGCGCAGCGGGTGGAGGGAGTAGTGGCTGGACACGGCACCGCCCTCCGTGCTGCGGTTCTGGAACTGGCCCGGCAGCTCCGTGTCCCAGGAGAGACGGGGAGCGGGGCGGCCCACGGCACGACACGAGGCGGCCAAACCGAAGGGCTGTCCCTCCGTCAGCACCACGGGTTCCAGAGAGGAGATGGGTAAGGCTGGTTTGGGAGGAACAAAAAAATAAAGGGGGTTTAGTTGCCATGATGATGACATTTTTACAGGCTTTCAGATGATGCTCTAACTCAGGTTGACTTAACCTCGAGGCCCTTAAGTTCTATATACTGTACTTCGTTGTACGACGAATGGCAAAAAAATCTGATCTACGTTGTTTTATGCGAAAGGTGCTTTGGGGAAAACAATTTGATAGTGGTTAAAACAGCGACCGGGAGAGTGCAGTGCCTTGCTCAAGGACACTTTGGAAAGTGCACTTCTGGCCCGGGCGGCTGGTGCATAGACATAGAAAGGTAGACGCCTCCTTCGGCTATGGGGCATATACATCAGGATGCCCGGACTACAACTGTTGCATGTCGCTCCAATGAACTCAGAGGCGAATGAGGCATTTAGCTTTTCATATCTGTGAGCTGGGGTACCCCCAGCTCTCTCCCCTCATTTCCTGTTAGACTACTGTATACTATCCAATAAGGCAGGAAAAAGGCACAAAAAAACGTAACGTAAAGCGTCTTGTCTTGTGTCTCACTGTTGCACTGCTCTCCACACAGGAACTGGTTCACTGGGTCAAAGAGATAACAAGCGTTTCACAATATACAGTACGCTGAGACACAAGGTCCAAATGAGGACAACAAAGCCCTCACATACAACAAAATAGCAGTAGACGACATATTATGTTACAGAATGTAACTTCAACATTCTACGGTTGAGAGTAATGGAATTCAGTGCTTTGAAGTGCAGCTGACTGACTTTTGTCTTTTTCTGTTGGGTTGTTTTTTGCATCTTGAGCATGCTGTAACAAGTCTAGTTGTCTGTAAACATTGAATGAATTAGTAGTCATTTATTCAAAAAGGGATTTTCCACTCACTCATAGAATCACGTGAACTCTTCCACTCTAAATGTTGTTAGCTAATCAATATGATCAAAATCTCTGTACTTCACTGTTGGTATTCAGAGAGGAGTGACATTATTGACTGCCCAACTGATTGTTGGAGTCAGCATTTAGTTTGGGGACCATTACATGGTTCAGTATGAGAATGTGTTCTATTATATGCATATTTATTCCACCTTTTCAATCACTAAATATTCAAATGACTGTATTTGTGGCATCAGGCTTTCAACCCAAAATACTGTACGCACAATAAAAAATAAAAGAAATAAAGGTGAGGGTGCTCCCCTGACGAACACATTTTGCTAACATGGAGTCTACAGTACACTTTTGCATGATGAAGTGGATTGTGCTTTTGATCCCGAGTGTTATTCTACAAGCTCACAGCGTGTCACGTGATGAATCGCAAGCTTCTAGATCGGCTAGTTTGGACAAAGATATTAATGAATGTAGAGCAAAAACAGATGAAGGCCTAGTATAGAGCCCTGGGGGACTCCGATCAACTAAGTATATAGTGCTATAAGTGGTTAAGAAGTAAATCCTCCTATCCATTTTTTACATTTTGTGGGGTTCTGAGACCTTGAAATCAACCGAGGCCTACATGCTGCATCTCAAAAACACTACACTTGAACAACAAAAAAAGAGTAGTTTTAGCTTAAGTCTACTCATTACACATTACACATTAATTATGTCAGCTCTGACGGGATCTCATCTAGTGACTGTGGGAGGAACAGAGGAAGGCAGGTGAGGAAGATCGGCTCTTACTCCAGACGGTGAGGACGATGCGTCTCTCGAAGTTCCCTGAAGGGAAGGTGGAGATGTGACAGGTGTAGGTCCCATGGTCTGACTCTTCTGTACTGGGGATGAGCAGGGCCGAGTTCACTGTGGGGCTGGTGCTCTCGAACCGCACCCGCCTGGAGTAACGGCCAAACTCTGGACATGCATAACAGAAAGCACGCACAGGTGCACACACACACACACACACACTCTTAATAAAGATGTAAACAGAGAAGAAAAAATAATAATCACTGCAATACATCACGGTACAGTCAGTGATGAACGTTTAAATTATAACAACCTGACACTATTCACTATTTGCCCAAATATGGAGTTCCACATGGCTCCAGGCAAGCCTTCAAATACTGTCATGCCCAAATACAGTATGGAGTTCCTGAGCCTATAAGTCTCCAGACTGACCTCCACTTGAAACTTGAAATAAACTTGAAACTTGAACTGCTAACCTGCTACACACAGTTGCACAGACCCTTGTTGAAATATGTTTGTCTAGACATTTCAAATCTGCACTTTAAAATGCAATCAATGTGACTACCACTTATGTCCAATTTATGCTCCGTCTTGAGACAAAGTAGAAATCACGCTTTAGATCACATACAAAGAGCGGTGATGATCAGAGAGTCATATTCCACATGCCCAGAAACATTAATCTGGTGATTCTAATCTAGAGCAAATAAGACAGTACGCCAAATCGCACCAGCCTGAGAAGACTGTCCCCCTTTAGACACCTGGTCTATTGTTGTTGGAAGGCGATCCTATGTATGCTGCGACCACAGAAGTCTTTGAGTGATAATTACACCATATGCCTGCCATTGTGAGGAAGATTAAAGTCGGGTGAACCACATCTGTAGGAGCTGTTGGCTGCATGAACAACTGGCCCCGGTGTTTATTTCCTGCTCCTTCCATTTGTCTTGAGGCCTACCGTGCTTGGCTTCATAATTGATTCAGACTTAACCCAAATCGCCGCCCATGAAAACTCCTCCTCACATTCACAGTAGCCAGGAGGAAAGAGTTCTCTTTTAAAACATTATACGGTCGATTTCAGAAAATCATTAGCTTAGTTTTATTGGTCAATATCTCTACAAAATAGAGGACTGTGAAGGAGGCCCTTCCTACGTCCTGCGTATGGATACAGGTCAATCGGGCACCTAAACAATAAATGAATAAATAATTACTTGGAAAATGGTCGGAAATAATGTAAAGTATACATGATTTGAAGATGCATGGTACATCATTATCAGACCTAAATTGACTCTCAAACTTCTTGTTTGTGCGGAAAATGACTGGCTATCCATAGCAATGTGTAGCAACTGTAGAAATATTAGGCCTTAAATGTCATAAAAAATATTATAAGCATTTCAATTTGGCCCACCATTTAAAATGTACCTAAATACGCCCCGGACAACTAGAGTAGCGGTATTATAGGCACCTTGACTCCAGATCCCGTCAACCGTTGCTGCGTGTCATTCCCTCTTTTCTTCCTGTCAGACTACTGTAATCTATCAATATATCAATAATATATCTATCTATATATATTTATTTTTCTTTTCTTTTTTTCTCTCTCTGGTGCCCATGCACTCTTCTGGTTACCCTGCATACCTGTGTGTCCATCTCTGAAATGGGCAGTGATGATCTGCTCCTTGGTGCCATCTGGCAGCTCTTTGTACCAGCTGACTTGCACCACTGTCTCCACCACCTGCTCGTGGCTGTCTGGCCGGTAGCGGCAGGGAAACCTTGTCTCGCTCTCCGTTACGGTGCGCAGAGACGTGACAGGCTCTGGGGGCTCAACAAACTCAGCCTGCACCACACACACCACTGCAGGAAAAAGAGAGATACAAGATACAAACCTCATTTATGGTTGCCTTTTCTCTACGGGACAGGAGGAAGATACGATTCAATGTTGCGTGGGAACAAGAGAGACAGAGCGCTAATGGACAAAGGCAGAGATTAAAGATTTCTGATCCAGGAAGACAGTTTGAGATAGGACTGTGCAGTATATACTTAAGAGTGACATGGGAAATGCACTTTGCATTGTGTGTCAACAGAGACGTCCCTCAACACTGTGTGTGAGAACCTGTTGCGTGACAATACCGTACTGCATGTACTGATTGTGCTCACACACATGTCAATGTGTCTTGACTGTCTTCACACACCAAAGTCACAAAGACAAATTCCTGTGTACAGTTCTTATGGTGGCTGTGATTAAGTGTGAGAGATAAAGGGGGATGACGTCATTGAGTTGAGCCGGCAGGCTGTGAGAACTCCTAAACAACAGTGGACAGCAAACATGTGCCCATTGAATTCTGGTTTAAAACACACATCCCTTAAGTTACTGATTCATTACTTCATTAATGTTTACACTATAACAGAGATGGGGTCACCATCCGTGAATGGTGAATGCATTCTCCCACATGCTCACCCTAAACACACAGTGGGCAAGGACGCGACTACTAAATAGCCTAAACAACCATTTTTTTTGTCAACACTGAACAGCAATCTTTGTGAGTTGTGACCTATTTTGAGAGGTGGCCGAGAGAGAGAAAGAGAAAGACTGAACCAAACACTAAAATTCTACCAGTGGTGTAAAGTAACTAAGTACATTTACTCAAGTCATTTTGAGGAGGTATTTTTTACTTTACTGGAGTATTTCCAAATTTCAATATTTTTACTTCTACTCCACTACATCCCAGAGGCAAATATTGTACTTTTACTCCACTTCTATCACTTGAAAGCTTAAATTCAAGTCAATAGTTACTTTGTAGATTTATATTATTAATCCAAACCTACATTATAATCACTTCACACCCATATAAGGCCATTTGAAAAAAGTCGATCTACAAGTCGATCTACAAGTCGATCTACAAGCTCACGGTGAGCTTGTAGATGCTCACCACAACGTGTCGCATCATGTCTTGTAGATCTGCCATTTAAGATTTTTATACATTTGACAATGTGTGAAATGGGAAATTCTGCATAATGAGTACTTTTACTTTTGGGGACTTTAAGTATATTTTGATGAAACTACCTTTGAACTTTTACTCTAGTAAACTTTGAATACAGGACTTGGTAACAGAGTATTTCTACTTTGTGGTATAGATACTTTTACATATTATTCTACTTACTCACTGAACTCTAGAGTCTACACAAACAGATCACTTGAGTCACATGCAAGGTTGCTCTACTAGCTTTTCCTGTTCATTGAAGACAGCTACTTTTAGACCAGTACAGTAGCTTAATGTCAATGAATTAATTTAAATTCCAGACACTCTGCACCGGGTCATTAATAGGCTATAAATGGTTGTGACGTGGATGAAGGATTAAAAAGAAACAAGCACACAGGAATTAAATGTCAAAAGAAAACAGGAACTGAATCTTGTGCAATACACATAGGGGCCAAATGATTCATGTTCTTCTTAGAACTTCTTGCTAAAAGTAAGAATGCCACTGGGCCACATTCTAGGATGGTGTGTGTTCACCACACGCGCACGCACGCACAACACACACACACACACACACACACACACACACACACACACACACACACACACACAGAGTAGCTGATGAATGATGACAGGCTAGATCAAGTCATTTGATTGATTGATTTGCATGCGTCAAACTGAAGACAAATTAACGTGTTTGTAATATGTTTAAGAAATGCTAAAGCATTTACATTTGAGATATGAATCCTCAGTAACTCAGTGAACAAATTAATTTACATTAAATGGCCACAGACAATATCCAAAACGTCTAGTTAGTAGTTTTACTGTAGGCCTAATGTTCATACAGTTCAGTTGTAAAAATAAAAATCTTACCAACTGCCAAGATTCGGACCAAACAAAGTGCACAGTGGATGGCGTCCCAGGCTGCTGATTTCATTTTCAGTCCTCAGTCAACAAAGGTGGTTTAAATCAACCCCTTTCTCACTGATCTGATGCCGTTTTCATCAAAGATGTGATTGT
Organism: Nannobrachium achirus; assembly: GCF_963921795.1. Lineage (NCBI taxonomy): Eukaryota > Metazoa > Chordata > Actinopteri > Myctophiformes > Myctophidae > Nannobrachium > Nannobrachium achirus. The sequence continues at coordinate 25,134,536 of NC_137814.1, read as the reverse complement.
GATGGATGGTGAAAGTTCAGCTTCCAGTAATTATCTGACACCACGTTAAAAAAAGAAAAAAAAAGTTACAGGTAGAGAAAAAGGTGTCCGTGTTGCAACAGCCCGATAATGTCTTCAAGTTCCTCTTGGATGAAAAAGTTTCTCCTGATAGTGATATATGTACAAAATTGTCGGATTTTGCAGCATTGTATTATCCTCTTTTCAGGAAAGAATCACGGTGCAATCCAAAGTCCTCGGCACTGCGGTGAACTTCGTTCATTGTGCTCAGCTGGAGGGAAATTAATGTAGTAGCCTAGGCCTACTGTTGCTGAGCGACAACTTAGGCCTAAACATAAAATACATGGAATGATAATACAAGGAAAAAATATATAATATATGGCCTATATACAAGCACATAAACTACAAACACATGCTGTGTGGTTGTGTGATCGTGCCACGGCAGAGGTTACTACAATACACCTGTCTGGTTTTGTAGCTCCGCCCCATTTTCTTGTTGGACACACACGACACGCCCACCACTTTGACACAATAGATCACTTTATGACAGGTGGCTGCTCCTATATTGTTCCACTTTTATTATTATAGATGAGCACATTTCCATCAGTCTTTTAGCTACAGTACACACCAGCAAACAAAGGCTCTGAAGTTGTATTTAAATATGTATGTCCTTAAAAGTAAAACATTTTAGGCAGATGCAAACATAGGTACTAAGTATGATAATATTAAGGCTATGAAGAGCAAACTATAGGCCTAAAGATCATGCATGTTTAAAAAAAAAATGTATAGCCTATAGTTGTGATCTGACTGTCCTGTTTGTCATGTTTTTCACAAGAAGTTTATGGCCTACCAGTAAGATGCTTTTCAACCAGATGGGGTTTCTGAAAAGTGAAATGATGTTTCAGTGCAGTTATAGTTCATTGTGTTGGTGTGGAATGCCTCAGGCAGAACAACAAAAAGAAGGGGGAAAAAAACTAAACTGGGCTAGGTTGTTTTGAATGTGTTTTGAATACAGTTGTGTGAGCAGCTATGTGTCTGTATAAATACAACAAGGTGAGACACAGGGTCATGTGCATTTAGGCATGCATGCGTGAGCCGCCTCGGGGTAAGTGTTGTAATATAGACGAAAGTATGACCTGTAGGCCAATATAGACAATATTAATAATATATACAGATTAATTTTAGTAGCTGCATAAGCATGTAGTAGATAGTATGCATGTGTCATACTGTTAACCTTTTAAGATTCCAGCCTAAACACACATACAGGATCTACAAACTATTGGAATAAAACTCATCTGCTTATTAGAAATGCACATAGATAACATACTGTACAGAATAGATAGATAGATACCTTTCCCTTTTTTGTGACTGTATGTATGTATGACAAGGTCATAGTCTCTGTACCTGTCCTGGTCTAGCTCTACCAGTCACAACTTAATATCTTCCAGCCTCTGTAAATGTGCTTAACAAACTTTATAACTTGCCAAAGTTGCCATGTGATACTGCCTGGTGTCATCTTATTCTCACAGTATGCCTACAGAGAAGTCATTCAACTGAACTGAAGGACCACTCACCACCCTAACAGAGATGGGTCTACTTAAATCACAACAGTAAGCCTACAGTGAAATGTACTAGTCTCACTCAGTGAATCTGATGTGGGTATGGATGCCCTCTAGTGTTTTTGCTGTGAGGTTGCCCTGCTTAAAACCACTTTCAGTGACATCCCTATTTTGGATATGTCATTATAGGCGAAACCTCTCAAAAACCTTAACAACATTTCTAACATAGCATCAGCTATTAATAATGTGATACATTTTAAGTGTTTTTGTATAAGTTGTTTAACACACTGAACTTCTATAGTATATCAATGTTATATTATAGTTCTGTTATATTATAAGTGGATACGAGCATTAACTAAATCCTTCAAATGTAAATGCATCTTTTCATACAAATATGCATGCGATTAGTGTGATGATGACACATTGGTGACACATTGGTTGATTGACACCTGAATTCTCCACACATGATAAATAAAAGGTATATCTACTGTATATCTATATAGGTAGATTAGAAAACCTACAGTATACACCACAAATACAGCTGACATCAAGTATGTTTTCGAAATGCTACAGTGTCACTAATGTTTAAGTTTAGGCACAACTCAACTTTTCGTATTCATAATATATATGTTGAAGCTTTCATTCTGTTGCTTATGAGACAATAATGATTTCCACTCTGAAATACTATAGAAACTATGTGCTGTAACACCAGACACACTGTTAAATTGTGCAATTTATTTTGTTTTGTTTTTAAAATGTACAGCAAATACATAATTGTTATTTTTAAATTGTGCTATTAATTTCGTTTTCTTTTTAAAATTTACAGCAAATACATGAATGTACATTAATATAAGACAATTGTTGTTTACAAAAGGAGATAAATGCAGGCCGTCACCACATATATACAGCACAAAAAAAGCAAATCAGGACAGCACAGATATGAATGCAAGAAGGTTGGACAGTGCCAGATACCTAGACCACAGATCAGTTAGACCGTTGTGGTTTTGTCATTTTTAGCAAATAAATGGGCACATATTGCCTTTCATCACTTGTCAACTTTAATGGTCTCGTAGGTGTCCACGCGATGAGGAGCCAGATCCTACCAGAAAGAGAGACAGAAAAGAGAAAGGAGGACATTATCAAAAATGTATTTGCCTTTCCTATGCACGAAGTTCCCATTTGTGTAATTGAACTACATTTTCACTGGTGTTTATTATGAAGATTATTTGTATGTATTTTGCCTCATTAATATGTGTATAGAAAAATATCATAAAGAAAACATAGGAAATAGCTGATCTACAAGCTTGTAGATCATATATTTTCACTATTTGGTATATGACAAAGTATAGGCCTAATAGGCCTATTAGTCTATTAGGCCTATAGGTTTTAACCTCATACTATCAACTGTCCATCCACCATGTACCACCATTCATTTACTGTACACTACAGTACTCTAATAAGTGTTAGAATGGGGAGTCTCACCTGGTAATCACCTGTTGCAAGGTCTGGCTTCTGTGGAATGATAACAACAGAAGCATCAAGTCACTACATCACATGAACTGATGCATCATTATTTGTTGTTTCGATTTTCTGCTCAACCAAAAAGACTAAGAATGTTATTTAGATAACTCGTTGTTTAGACATACGTGTTTGATGATGTACTTGTTGTTCAGACAGATTATGTGTTTGATGTTTATCTGGTATCCTTGCTCTAGATAGCTAAAGAGCTAAATGCCTGAAATGTAAAATTGTAATTTGCTATAGCCTATATCTGATACAGTACATTAACATTACATACGTAGCTGCTGTAGGATACTGCGTCATTTTATTTCTATCTCTGATGTATGCTCAAGCTTTGAGGGTTCATATGGACGTACTAGTAGATCATTTTATTCCTTTATTCCTTCTATGCATGGGATAAATTCAATGTTGTTTTCGTTGGCTTAATCTAAATAAGTGGATAAATAGTGGATAGTAGACTTTAACAAAGTTATACAGAGCAGAAGTTGGTGGAAAGTGTGACTGTCTACGGCGCCTATATAAATAACATTTTCAGTTCAAACGGGAAATGATCACGCAGTCTGAATTGCGTTGCCTGTAAAGCAGAAGTAGGTTCTAGTTTTTTAAAAGAGAGAAGAAACCAAATACATTAGAAGCCTAATGTAAAATAATACATCCGTAATGCCACCACAGTGAAGCCAAAAGCTCTGTGTGTGGAGGGTAAAGCTTCAAGTGTAATTCTGCTGTGTTTTATAACGTTTCTTTTCACGCAAGCACTGAAAAACACAATCACATAAAAGTTTACCTTTTTATCTTTGCCTGTGATGATGACAACATCTTGATGCATCTGTCAAACATAAGGACCACAATGTCAGAACGATTGAAGTATTGCCAATGTGTCTGACTTAATTTGATATCAACGCTTGGATATTCACAAAAACACATATACACAAATGATTACGTAATGCAAAGAAAAAAAAAGGCAAGAAAAATAATTTGTATGCGATTAGGTTTTGCTCTACATGATCCAATTATGTTTTATGTTGCATACTAGAGTACCAATGTTGCAATTCTGTGGGACGTATATTGCTCATAATTATGTTGTCTCTTCAGCGGCTGAAGTTCTGCTTACCCTTAGTCTGCAGTACAACACGGTGAGGAGAATGCCATATAAAATGAGAACCCCATCCAGGATATAACACAACCTCAGATTAGGCTTCAGCACAAGGTCATCAGCTGCCTCTTTATACACAAAAAGGGAGACGCATTGTCAAAGAGTCGTCATTATCCCCCTACCCAATTTGCTCCACAAACAATTATACAATGGGGGTTACAAATATTGTATTAGTTGCAATGGTGCTATGTTGCAGTGTCCAGTATTACATATTCAATACTAATCTTGTAACTCATTTCCCATAATACTGTATATTACAGTACTAGATTTTATTTTCTAATTTATGAGCATCCGTCTCAACTACCTATCAGTTCGGTTTCTACTCAAGAGCTCCAATGCTACTGAAAATATAAAATAAACAGAAATATAAAACGGCATAACATTCGGAATATGACCAACTTTTAACTCACGGGCACAGCTGATGCTTATCATCAGAAAGAAAGTCACAAGACTTTCACGCAACATCTTGTCAGGTCCAACAACAGTGGAGAAGATGGAGGATCTTTTGTTGTGGAGAAGACGCAAAAGAAGATGGGTCTTATTGTCGTCTTGTCTGGGCTGTCGACGACAGTAGATTTCTACCACCCCCTGAATTGAAAGCTCAGAGCTAGCGCTGCAGGAAATGATGGGCTCTCTGTCCATCTGAAGCTGTGAAACCACAGGCCTATCCGCCCCCCTTCACACGACAAGTTCCTCTTGCTTTTACAACTGTAGTAAGCTGAAAAATAGGTAGTCTTCATGCAGGCTTTTTGATCGCATTTGATTCAATAAAAGGTCAAGAAGCTTCAGCTGCGAATTTAAACCGATGCTTCTTAATAATTAGTGACAAAACAGATCATGTGTATAAGCAATAAAATTGTTTAATAGTGGGGGAGAAGATGGCTAACACTATACAAGCTACAGTTACCAAAAGGATCATGATACAAGACAAATCTACAAACTTTGTTTTTCTTTACAAGCCACTTTTTTTTCTTTTCTCTTTTTTTTCAAAAGTAAAAACATTCTGTAAATTGCATCATCATAACTTAGGCATTTTTTTTTTAAAGATAGAAAAAAGTCTGTATAAAAAAAAAAGAAAATCATTTGAACCGCAAAGAATTCTAGCATGCATGAGAAAGGAAAAGCAGCTTGATCGCTCTGTTGTAGAAAAAAAAATCCACCTCAGTTGTGGTCACTGTTCATTGGTACTAGTGTCATTGTTACAAGAAATGCATTTGAAAAACCTTCAAAGAAACCAACAGTCAGTCTGTCATAGTGTGGCTCAAACAGAGTACAGTTTGTGCCAGTTCATGTTGCAATAAGCCCATTTTATTCTCCGTCATTATGTCGTGTCGCTTGTAAAAAAATAGCAGATCTTCAAGCTCAGCCGTGAGCTTATAGATCAGTTATTCTTTTCGGCAAGGGACACCGGCGCACGATGGCGTGTAAACAAACATCAACCTTGCACAATTTTTTTTTAGCGTACATTATGGTGGAGAGTGGTTAAAGACAGAGGCTCCCTGACAGTCTTTACTTGCAGAGATACTTTTCACATGTCGTCTGTAAGGCTGTGGGGATGGAGGAGGCAGCATTTTTACTGTGCTTTTTGTCAACTTGTGGGTTTGTGGCACAACGCGGTGATATGCTACTACTGCAGATGACGCGCAGCGAGGAATACAATCACACGTCCAGTCTGGGGTAGTGGTGAGGGGGTTTAAAAAATGCTTTAAAAAAATTGAACCGTTAGAAGTCAGCTCATAGTCAAACTATAAACACTTGGTCTTCTAGACTCCTTTCTTATGATATACATTAGGTAAAAAACTGGAAGATCAGGATGAAACACCCGTTAAAAAGAACAATGATATTATCTTAGAGTAATATCATTTTAAGTCTGTATGGGCTTTTTTTTGCCAAGAGGCCAGCATAGAATGAAATGAAAGACACGATACAATATTGCCTCAGTCGAGAGACAACTTAGGAATGCACTTCCTTTTTTCTTTTAAACAGATGCAGGAAGACATGCCAAGACAATTATAAGTCAATGCACATAATGCTACATTCTGTTATAATAATAATATAAAATGTCACACGCGCACGCGCACACACACACACACACACACACACACACACCTTCCATAAAAATAAAAAAGTCCAACTCTTAACCAACAGAGGTGGTACACCAGCACTGAAGTCAGAGTTGTGATTGGTCCATGTAAGACATCAGGAAAAGGAGTGTGACACAATCCCCCTCTAGTGGTTAAAAGTGATGAGTCATCACAGTCCTGGAGTCCAGTGGTTACAGCACAATGCAACATTTGTTTTTAAAAAGACACTCAAGTCCCTCCTTAGAACCAAAAGAAAAGGAAAAAGGGGAAGTGTTTTACAGCGCAACATAACGGCAAAAGACTTTAGAACACATGGTCTGGTCAAGGCAACAATGATATTCTTCTTTGAGGGGGAGGAAGGGAGTGAATCGTGTAGCTTATGACGGTCTCTTGATGACAAAAGAAAAATCCATAATGATTCAATGGGAAGATGGTTACTGATGTAGTGATATATCCGTGTTCCGTCTCAGTGCTGGTCCTGGACTGATATGCATATTGTATTGTCCTCACGTTCCTGCCAGCTCAGCAACCGAGCAGGAAGAGAACACGAGGCATCGGACGATGATGCTTTTAAAGCAATGGTTCTCAAAGTGGCACCCAGGGGTCCGTCCTTGAGGGGGATCCAGGGGGTCCCCAGCTTTATTATTGATAGTTGGGAACCAAATGGACCCTACTACATCTGTAACTAAGAGAGAGTAAACATATGTGCACTCTCAGAGTTATGAGGGTCCGTGGCCTAATGCAAACCAAACTGCGGGTCTTTGAAATTAAAACGTTTTGAGTTTGAAGGATGCACCTTGAAAGACCTGACAGGGATGCCCTTCCCTTCCCCTCACCGCCAAACCCGTCTAGACAGAGGTCTCCGACTGCAGCCTCATGACAAACTTGTGACTCTTGGGGTCGATAAACTCCTCCCCCAGGCGCAGGAAGGGGAGCGGCGTCACCGTGACGACCAGCGAGAAGTCGAGGCGTCGCAGCGAGAAGACCAGGCCCTGGCGCAGAGCCGTTGTCACAGGCTCCTCGCTGACGAGGGTCCACTGGCGCCCCCTGCCGTTCTCCCGCTGGTACTGCATGGTGGGGCCAGGGGTGAGGTAGCGCTCAAGGAAGGCCTGGAACAGACAGTAAAGACGTTGATCATCATCATTCATCATCATCATGATGTGTTGTTGTAATGGCACGGCAGTTGTCCCTAGAACATCGCTTTTCTGTATTTCTCCCAACACTTTACCCAAACATGGAGTTTTTGCCCAAATACACTGGCCTACAAAGACAAGTGCAGTAACTACGAAAGAAAAAGAAATCCCTGATAAATGGGTTTAAAAGTGTTTCAACTGAGATATTACACTAATTGCATATCTGTTCTTGAGGTAATTGTTTATCCTCCACAATCACAAAGGCTAATTTGACCTTTGGGATACACAAATAAGTTGGTGTGTCCAAAAATATAGTTACTACAGCTGGCATAGATGACTGATGTGATATTGATGTACAGTAGGGACACAATTTTGAAACATGAAACCAATTACTGACTGTACAGGGTAGCCATGCCATTATGCTGGATGCCTGGCAAGTCTTTTCAAATACATGCTTTATCGTTTTAAGGCCAAAACCTTCAGGCCAACTTCAATAATACCAAAAACTGCTAAGATATGTGCATAAATCACACAAATAATAAAATAATATCCACAAGTTTCCGCGGGAGTTTACTGGAGACCATCGGGACCAAACTTCCGGGTTTAACAGCAGACATACAAGCTCACGTCGCGTCGCAGATGCAACCCGTTGTGAGCTTGTAAATCGGCGCCGGAAGCTCGGTACAGACGTCTGCGCAATGCACTATGGGGCGTTGGAAACTCGTGGATAGAATAAAGCTCCACTTAGAAGGCGGCTCACCTTTGGCGTCATGTTGTGAGTGATGCAGAACTGCAGGTGGGTGAGGATGCTCTCCATGCTGTGGAAGGGCTGCTGCCTGGTGGTCCTCAGGTACTTCTGCATGGCCCGCGCCATGGGGGCGAAGATGGCCTGCGCCGCCTCCCGCGGGTCCATCACCTCCCTGGGGTGTTTGGGAGAGGAGGCCACCTCGTCCTCGTGGAGCCGCTTGATGTGAGTGAAGGCCTCTTCCACGGCTACCACCAACCTGGAGTCAGGGCACGGACATAACAGGGGGTGTCAGTATGGTTGTCTGGATAGCGTGTGGCTGTATTGCACGTCTGAAGTCACAGCTGTGCCAATACCACAGTTCACATGGTTTATTTACCTCCAGAGGAACAACGGACGCGTTTTGACCTGTTGGTCTTCCTCAACACTGAGGAAGACCAACAGGTTGAAACGCGTCCGTTGTTCCTCTGACCAGAGAGGTACAAAAACCATGTGAAAGGGATATTCCTTGTGTGCTGGCTTCTCCTTCATTGTTTCATGATGTTATTGAGCCGTGCACCACAAAGACTGCTGAGTGCTGCGGGCTTTCTGCTTTGTTGCAATTACCTCTCTCTAATACCACAGTTCCCTACACACTAAATAGTGTCTCAGTGGTCCCCAGCATTAGGCAGTTACCAAACAGCACCACATTTACAAGTGTTCTGGGGTCTGACCTGGCCTTGCGCTTGCGGACTCGGCGGTCCGCCTCTGCTTCTTCGTAATAGAACTCGTTGTGGGAGTTATCTCTTCTTCTGGCAGCGGCTGCTATCATGGCCCGAGACTGGCCTGTGGAGTTATTGGTGGTGTTCTCTAAAAAAAGAAAAAGGACAGAACATCTAGTATGAGACAGACATGTCGCTGTGAGCCCGAGCATTCGGTTGATCCTTCAGAGCAATCAATACCAGAGTAGAGCACGCTTTATTTCCTTGATGATAGCATTGAAAACAGCCAATAGTAAGGAGTGAATGTACCGAGTGGCTTGAGGAATGGATGAAATTACTGAGTGGTAAAACTCTTATCAGATTGTATAATATAATATATGTTATCATATTGGCTTTTTTAGGACGTTTTTGTCTTGTATGTCATAATATGGTTCACTGAAAATAAGTGCCTTCGTCCATGTGTGCTACCATGTGTACATGTTACTACACATACAGTTCAAATCTGCTGTTGAACCAATCCAGTGGAGCTGTGGGAAACTTAACCAGAACATGAAACCACTACGCCACCTTCTGGAAAGCCCAGACTACAGTATTGCACTTGCACAGAGACTACTGGTCCTTACTGTATGTTATCCATATGCATCAATAACCAGCAAGCCAACCTGCTGACCTCGCATTCAAAGAGCAACCACTGATCTGATTGTAAAGAGATGACGTGAGAGGCGTGGCGCTCTAGTTTACCATCAAGGGAGTAGACTTTGAAGCCGGTCATCTTCTTGGAGAGGATGGACTTGGGAAGGTTGACCAGGGCGGGGTTGTAGACGGTGAAATCGCTGTAATAACGGTCCAGCACCCAGACAGCTGCCCGCTGGATACTGAAAATACAAGGAATACAGGCCCAATATTAACAGCAGCCTCAGTTAAGTATAATTAAAGGTAACAAAATTTGGCAGAATTGATTGTGCAAGGCTCAAGATCACTTTCTCCTCACTCCATGCAAGGCTCAAGATCACTTTCTACTCCACTGCGGTGCTTAAGAAAACAGATTTGTAAAGACGTACGGGTCAGATGTTAACCTTTCACTGAGCCAACACAATGGCTTTATTATTAACTCTGTCTTCTTAAAGATTTGTTTTTTGGGGCTTTTATGCCTTTATTGATAGGACAGTAGACTGACAGGAAATGGGGAGAGAGTGACACGTGGAATAGGTTGTCCGGATCGGGAATCAAACCGGCGCCACCGCCAGGCATCCATGCCTATGTGGCAATAGATAGATAGATAGATACCTTTATTATCCCAAGTAGGGATGGCCAACGGCTAACCGTTACCGTTAAACCGATAAGAAATTGGTTACCGGTAAGCACTAACGGTCAATTTTGACCGATAAAAAGAAAAGAAAAAGGAAATCAACCCATGTGTCACACCAAAAGCCCCGTTCACCAATAACTACGCAACATCAAGTCATCAACCAATGACAACCATGCATCCCAAGTGGGAAAATCAGTTGACCAGAGGCAGCACAGCAGTATAAGGTTATTTAGTTACAGAGAAGTATGAAAAAGATAAAAAGAAAAAAGAAGAACAGAGTACAGAGTACAGTAAGAGCAAGGTACAACAAGAAAGGGAACGAATAATATATACATAAAGTGTCCTAAAGCACAACTATCAATATAATACAGTGCCCAAATCAAAGTGACCATAACAGTCAGTTATGCTAGTTAGTGCAATGCCTAAGTGGTATGCGCCTGGACCAGTAGGCCAGCGGGCGCCCCTTATTAACTGTCTTAACCACTTAAACCTTATGCTTAGTTCACCGGATTCCAAAGGGCTCGTAGATGTGCCATTTTCGCAGAATGGGGATGCTAGGGTACAAGTGACAATAACTGATTTTCAACCGATTTGAAAATTGTAGTATATAACTAAGTCCTTCTGAAAATCAATGGCTGTCATGTCATCATGTCAGACCTGGGTCCAATTGTATTTGTTAATAGTTCTTAGCATAGGTTAGTTTGTGGCAACCTCAATGAAGGCTGTTCACTGCATACAGACAATTAGACAATGATAGAACGGTTGTCAAAAGTTGTCCCTTTGTGAATTCTGACAAGGCTGTTATCTAGCAAGGTCACCAGAGGGCGATTTTTGAAGATTTTACCACGGCTTGATTAGTACAGAAATTCATGTCTACGTTGACAGGCAGATCAAAATGTGTTGAGTAACAGCTCTAAGAGAGACAGCATAGTTGCACTGCCTGTACATGCTACCCACAAAAATGAATGAATACATGAGAAAAGATAGACTTCAGGACCCACCCACACAAAACACTCACATGCCAAAACACTTGAGACACTTGTACATAGTTTGTCTAAAAAATACAAATATACAGTATGATGCCAATATACACATAGACACATCTCGTCTATCAGCGTTATGGCAGCAGAATAATTCAACCCCCCGCCAATTTCCACAACCGGGCACACAAAGGCTAACTGTTGACTTTAATGACTGTAATTTGTAGTGGTAAGCAATCCTTTTTTGATTTTGTGAAAAATGCAGTTTCGGTGTGGGGAAAGTGTGTGTCTGATCCAAGACAAACTCCTATGACATAGGGCTTTGTCTTGGATTACACATGCACTTTACCGCTCGTTTGATTTTTTCCCAATAACTACATAGCCTGTCAGCACCTATGAAGTAGAGCCAGACCAACACATCGGGCCATTATTTGAATTATGACATCGGTACCGATGTGTCCGAATTGCTAACCATTTTCAACCTGGCGTTCCTATCTTGGGTATTTCATTATAGATTATCATTGCGTTTTCAAAAATGTTCTAAATTGAAGAGGGCATTTTTACTTATGCCCTGTCCAATTCATAAAGTTCAGTTTATGCATTAATCTTTTTATCAACCAAAAGGTTATGCGTGTTTATTTTCAATTAACTCCCGTTCTCAAATGAGAAGTTCTTTCAAATCATGTTCTGTCATCAGTAATGGGTGGTCTAGGTAGGAGCAGGACTCTCCAAAAACACTGGCATCGTTCGAGCTCTGCACGTGCATATTATTCTGTATATTCAAATCTATTTTTGTATAGAAACATCATGCAGTGTTAAGACCAACCAACCTGAGGTGGCCAATGTTGTAGAACTTGCTGGCTCCGTCCGTGGTCCTGACCACCTTAAGGCAGAATGCGGGCTGCAGGTGCCTGACCTCCAGCAGCACCAGCGCCAGGTACTGGATGAACAGCAGCGCGTCCACCAGCGACGCGGCATACTCCACGATGCCGCGGTAGTCCCTCTCCCTGGGCTCCAGCACACGCACGCCGTAGAACAGCCAGTAGGACGCCACGAACAGGAACACCAGCACCATGAGGAGGCAGCGGAAGACGTAGAAGCGCGGCAGGGTGGCGCGCGGCGGCCGGAAGAACAGCGCCCACGACGAGATGAGGAGGACGAGCAGCTTGAAGGCCAGCGACACGTAGAGGCCCTCGCACGGCGTGCCGCACGGGTCCAGGGCGTCGCGCCACAGGACCTGCGGCAGCACCAGGAAGGCTAAAGGGGTGACCAGGGCGAAGAGGCTGAGGCAGCAGCCCAGCGCGGGGCCCAGGAAGCGCTTGCATTCCAGCGGCGTCGACTCCTCCAGCTCCTTGGAGACGCGGGTCAGGTCCTCGTTGGAGACGCTGTGCTCCGAGGTGCCCGTGACCACCGTGGTGGTCTCCCCCCAGTTGTCATCCTGCAGGACGACAGGACAGAGAGAAGGATATGAGCAGGCCTGGAATTTTGTCATTTTAGGGGAAAGGCCACTTGGCCTTTGGTGTTGTACATTCTTTGAGGGCAGAAAGGCGAAATGCCAGGGCAAGAAGGCCATCAAATAAAACAAGATTTTAGTCCATTGAAAGAATTGGTTGAATCTAAGGGTTAGGGATGATAACCTATAATCTGCAGTGAAATAGATAAATGATGGTATTAACAATCTGATCCATGCTCAGCCCTGCACCAATCAAAGTCACTTGATTGGTTTAAAGATGGGGACTTGGGTGAGTTAAGATTTCATAATCTTAACAAAAGACACTGGTGTCTAGATGACAAGAAAGAGACACTGGTGTCTACTGTCTACATATTGACAGTCAGTTGGGGCATTAAGGCCACTGTGGCCTCATGTCATGCCATTGGTTTGAGGGGCACAAGGCCAAACTGAGGGGCAACGACAGCCATGGCCTTCATGGCCTCCATGAAATTCCTGCCCTGGATATGAGCATGATGTGTGAGTAAAATAACCACTACACGTGGTCTTATGTGAGAGTCCTGCTAACTAGTATGACTGAGAACAAGATGGGTTCTAGAAACGGGCCTGACCTCCATGTGGATCTAGGACTTCACATGGCCAGTCTACGACATCAGTGATCTTCTGCGACGTCACTACTGTGACAGTGTTTATCAGCCCCATATTTGTTAGGGGAAGGTTTCGAATTAAAGGTTTATTATACTGTAACAATATTCGCAACATATGTGGAAATGTCAGGGCCAAACATCCTTGGACTACTGGCAATGTGTACAAGAATGCTGGTGCTAATTGGTCCAGTGGTTTGTTATATTAGCTCCGGAATCTCTCTCACACGAGACACACAAACACTCTCCTAGACGGCTAGACCACTAGCAGCCATGGCGTGATAAATTGCAAATTCATCTCACTGTTTTCTTTTCATGAGCCACAGGTTGTGTTAACTCAAACCATATCAGCTACTTCCATTAGCTTACCAGCAAACTAATTAGATTTAAAGAATACAATAAGATGACCAATCATGTTTACCTGCTAAAGACAAGTGGCAGGTAAACAAAAACACTCCTACCGCAGCCAAAATGTAACAGCATTTATTTTAATTGATGGTCATTCCTGACCATGGTGCTGCTCTAGTCACTGATGACCTCATTTTAACAGAGTTAACACGCTCAAGTGACTGACCCTGTCATCTCCCCGCGTCGACTCTGCGTCCAGTAGTGGCTCCCCAGGAGCCTGGATGGTGACGGACTTGTCCCCGCGGCTGCTGCCGTCTCGACTCTTGGAGCGATGTCTGTCCCTCCGGTCCCTACTAGATGCACACAGATTCACAGAACGGAGAAAACATGAGTCTTTTTTTTATAACTTGAACTGATACGCAAGTACTTATCTGCAGGTTCTGTTGTGCCTGGTGATTTGACACTGTGTCGCTACACTTTTATCTGGTGTTAATTCTACCACAGCACAGCCAAAAGCTAATTTCCACATGTGCTGACGATAAAGTTTCTATTCTGACTTACTTTTATATTAGCTACAACATTACAATGTATTTGCATGCTTTGCTGACATGCCTGCAGGCAAAGGAACCTAACAAGTGTGTAGCAGTCTGATCCAAGGACAGGTACAAACTAGCCAGCATCAGCTTAATACTCGAATACAGTGCAGTGGACATTTTGCTTATCTAGGCATGTACGTAATGTACATACGGTACTTATGGACGTTAGCTTAGGGTGGTATATAAAAACTGGGCTCTTACACAGGGACTTTACAAGATCTTAACAGTATAGCCCTCAAATGATGACACCTAAAGGATTTGATGGTGGGAGTGAAAATCTTAAAATGTTACTATGTATTACTCCCCAGACACTGGAATTAACTACAATCTACACATTTTATGTTCTCTCTCAACGGAGTGAGGTAATTGAAACTTTAAACACCTAGAATTATGACCCGGGTGTCTTGTGTGGGAAATAAAAGCATGATACAGTATACTGCTCATCAAGAGGGAATCCATGCTTGTCCAAGGTTGAGATAGTGGGCTTATGAGGTTCAGGAAGGGCTACTAGAGATACCCACAACCCAAAACTATGTATGCCGGTCGATACAGAGTACCGATCAGTTACCAGTGTGTCATTTACAAAGAATCCAGGGCAGTGGTTCCCATAGTGTGTGGGTGCTGTGTGTTCTTGAGGGGGTTCCAAACAGACCCTTCCAGGCCTGTAACTCTGAGTGTACAAATGGAACCAAATGGACCCTTACAGGGTATGTAAGTTATAGTGGTCCTTGAAATTAAATAGTTTGATAATAATTTTCCAACAAGCTCATAGCACAGCTTGTATATCTTACTTTTTTGAATATCCGTGTACAGGTATATAGCTAAGATCTAAAATGACACAGATGCTTTCCTGGTTTTAAGGGGTTAACAGAGAGAGACACAAAGAGAGTGACAGTGAAACAGATGTCTGGAAGGTTGCGTGCGTGCGTGCGTGTGCATGCATACCTGTGCTTGCCGGAGCGCCGTGAGTGCGAGGACTTGTAGGAGTAGCCGGAGTACTGTGACTCATTGTCCATGTCGCGAGACGGCATGGAGCGGGCTCCACGGATCCTGCCCCCGCCTCCGGGCCCGCGCTGCTGCTCGCCCACGCCGCCTCCTCCTCCTCCCAGCTGGTTCTTGCGCTCAGTGATGGACTTGGCAGAGAGCGCCAGCGGCAGCTTGAGCAAGTCAACCTTACTCCTGAGGGAATCTATCTTGGAGGCCGACGGGGGACGGGGAAGAGGGGGAGGGGTGGGGGGCTAGGAGAGGGGGGGTCAGGAGAGAGAGAGAGAGGGGTGAGAGTTGAGGTGGGAGAGCGCCGAGGTATAGCCAGGGTCTGGAAGATAAACGAAACACAACGGAAAGTGTCAAGCGACAAAACACGGAAGAATAGCGAAAATAGGCGATCTACAAGCTATTGGAGCTGCTTGTTTTTTCTTATGCACGTTTTGAACGGTTTCGCCCATGATATGCTCAAAATGCGGACGCCAGGTTGAAAAGTCGTTAAGTCTCACATAATACAGTTTATCTGTTTGAATCTATTAGACCTTATCACAAACACACACGGCCATGGTCACTGCTGCATCACATCACTGCAGTTGACAGATAAGACCTGACCGAATTAGCAGCCAATTCTTGCAGCTTTGAAAGCCTAACACAATTTCTCAAGTGACAAACTAGGTTAGCGACTTGCTACACAAGGCTAGTTCCCGAAAACCCCCTGTTCACATCCAGAATCCCCCCATACCATTTGTATTCATCAGAGATATTCCCAGTAGCTGTTGCACGCCTGTAATGTAAGTCATGAACCATATGGAACTAATCGTGTCTGACCCAGCCTTCTTGGTTTCAGTCACACACGAACATGGACCCCATTTGGAGGAGGGAGTGCAGTGACCAACATGCCTTACAATGCTATGTGTTGTCTCATTGAAAACATATGACATTTCTTGTTCATGAACATTGCTTTCCGTGTAAAGAATAAAAGCAGTTAAACACTGCATTTTAGACACAAATGCTTGATTACAAAATACTACATGAATGCATTTTAACTCGCCACTTTTATGATGATAAAACAGATACAGTCAGTCAGTCAAGAACTTAAAACGTGTTTAGTTGTAACAATGGTGAGGCATGCATGCATGCGCCATTTACAGCAACCATCAAGTGCATCTCCATGGAATTACTGTTGATAAATAAGGGCTCATCGGAACTCTAATGTTGTATATAAGTCTTGTTCATGACACCCTTATCAAATTATCTAGTGGATGACTAATGGCTAAGATCATAATTTGAGGCACAATTATATTCATCATTTTTAATTGGGGGAAGTCTGATGGTAATCTTTAGTGGTTGGTTGACAATTTTACAGGGAAACAAATGCGCATATCATTTATGAAACAATATTGAAGTGAGGCCCAATGTCTACGTCCAGCTTTGGACAGAGCTGTCCCTAGGGCAGGGGTCTTCAACAGGGGGTCCGGGACCCCTGGTCCTCAGAACTACCGCAGGGGGTCCTCCAAATCTTTGTGTGATAGAAACGCTGCGAGGCGTTGTGAGCTTGTAGATTGTGTATTTTCGGCAAAGAGGTTTGGTGTTGGAAAAAGAGCAGACAGTACAGTGTGAAAGGTCAAGTTTATTAAGTATTGACGGTTCAAGTGGTTAAATATCTCACAACACAAATTGACATGAATCCAAAATACACTGATGATTGTGTTGTCAAACAATGAAACTATATATATGCAATCTATGAAAAGGTTGTGGGGGTCCCTTGCTTCATCTCTCTCTCAACTACGGGATCCTTGGCATGAAAACATTGAAGACCCCATGCCCGGCGGCCTAGGGTAAACAAAACCCCTAACCCTAACCCTGTGACCTCATGTTTCATCCATTGCTCCGCGCAAACGGAACACACGCCGTCCCACCATGTCGACGTTTCCACAGCGTCATCAGAGCGTGCCGGAATCGACGTCTTCCAGGTCAATCGTCACACCGACAAAAAAACGTAGCGAGCTCAGTCGTCCGGCAAACTGCCTAGTCCGGACACAATGACAGCCATATTGGATTACTGTGTTTTCACCATACTTGTTTGCCCCCCATCTCACATTCCCTCCCACGCTACCCGCGTCTCCCGGGTGACGGAGGGGCCTCTCCGCTGCTATGGGGATGAAAGAAGGTGTTCGGCTGGAGGCAGATTGGTGGTTGACAGTTGCCATGGGGATCTGACCTTATGACGCCCTCCACAACTTAAGGGATGCCACCCCCTCCAAACAAAGTGTTTGCTTGATGGATGTTGGGCTGTCATATGCTGGTTAATTGATAAAAAAGGTGGGTGTGGTTGTTTGACTTTGATTGGGAAATGGAGGTAGAGTCACTCATGTCTGATGGTGATGTGCATGGTATATACCAGACGGGAGCGTATAGAGGGTGTGCACGTGACATCATCATCGTACGCCTACTGAGTGGCAAAAAGCAGAGTCATGAGGAGTCAGCAGAAGTCATGAGGAATCAGTAAGAGTGAGGAGGAGCACTTCCAAACTCCAATACTTAGTGCTGCTTTATGTTTTGCCACTCGGTGGCATATGATGCATACCCTCTATACATGTTCCCTGGGTTCTATGTTCCCCGCTTACCTAAGTGGGGAACATAGAACCTGGGGAACATAGGGAAGACCCCCCACCAGACTGCGTGCCATGCTACTCAAACAAACAAGAGTCTACTTCCGCCTCCGGTCAAGCTGCTCATTATGTAGTTGGAAGTCCCAGGTGGGATTTGCTCATGGAACCGTTGTTTTTTTATTTTTTTATGTACATTGACTTGTAGCCAGTTTATGATATGGTATCATGCACCAAAAATAGCCGATCTACAAGCTCACAGCGTTTCACAGATGCAAGGCGGCGTGAGCTTGTAGATTGTCTATCTTCGGCATACAACACTGGTCGTACGACCGACAAAGTAAAGTAAATCATGCTTCAGCCTGTGTGTCAACAGACAGTACCACATACAGTCTACACACTAGACAGCCAACCAAACCAACAGCTCCCGTCTAATGCTAATAAGAACTCATTCCAGACCACAAAGCTTGAATGGACAGAAAGACCACTTGCCATCCGGCCATACAACCCATCTCTGGCATAGCCAAGATGGCTTCCAGCATAATTTAATTTAACTTAATTGACCACATGATGTCTTTGTCGTTCCAGTGAATCAGCTTTTTCAGTCTATTACTCATGCCTATTACCATGACAGCAATATAGAAGATTCAATGGCAGCCATTTAACTGTTCCAGGCAGTGGATTGTGAATAGTTCTTTGTACAATCTTCTCAGTGTTGAAACATTCAGGCTAGATGTATCCACTCCTTTTGGATAAGATGCATATAGATTAAAGATCTTTTGTAAATATGTTGCTGCCAAAATGCTGTATGTGTGTAAAATCACTAGTTTATTTGACTAGTCATTCACTAAAAGTCTAAAGGTGAACTTGGATAATGATCAAAGCACAGGCGGCAACAAGAGAGACTGGAGATAGCTAGAAAGTTAGCTCTGCCAGTTAAGTAGTCAGTAAGCAGCTGGGAAGATGAAAGCTACAATACACAACGGTGGATGCTTTTATCCAAAGCAGCATACATTATTAATAATATCATGAGTGAATACAGTACACAACCCCCTTGGTGCCATGGTGCTCTACCCGTTTTACATTACAGAACAACACGATATCAACTGAAGAGTGCACAACACCGCTTGCTCAGAATATGTCCATCTGTCAGTTGGGTTTTGTTTTGTTGGTGGTGAGGAGGATATAGCAGAACACTTGATCTGGCAAGGTGTGGTCTCGTGGAAGGATGGATAGTGTTTCCTTCCTATTCATCCTAGCGTCCTATGGCCTACTTTATGAACTATACTGGGACTCAGTTCATCAACTTTACCGTCAGTGTTCATGTACATAATCTTTGCTGTCGGACAGAAACCTGCCATCTCCTTATTTCCTAAATTAATGCCCTAATTTATTCTTTGTTATGACAATGTTGTGCACTTATGCAATGCTGTGAAGAAGAAAAAGTTGCAATGCGACCCGTTGTTAGCTTGTAGATTTATAACATTCTTTGGAAGAGATTTTAATTTTCTTGCCTATAATGACATGCCCAAAATATGGAAGCCATTGACACCAGGCGTCTGTCAGTAGGTTTTATAAATATTTCACTAACACAAAATTAAGAAGAGTCCATTTCCTGAAAAAAGTAACAGTATTGTACATAGATAGATAGAAACAAACCCTTCTGCATGACAGTGATGACGATATGTTATTATAGACAAATTACATGATTACATCTAGCACTCAGGTGTTCATTAGTTCTATATATAAATTGTGCAGAGTCCAGACCTTTAGTTGTCTGTCCCAATGTCTGTGTGACATTTTTTCTGCAATAAAATAGTAATTTGTGTTCTGTAACAGCCAGTTATGTACTATAATTGAGTCTTTTGTTGTTAGTCCTGCATTAATTGTAGGGTTGTCATCGCACCATGAGCCGAGATTTAAACACGCTCCTCCCTCCCAGCATGGTAAACCTGTTCCAGGCCAATCATCTTTAAACAAAATAAACAATGATGTCACCGCCACGGTCCTCTCAGCACGTCAGCTTTCATCCTAACAGGAGATTAGCCTTAAATTGTCCCTTCATTTGTGTTCCTGATCAAAATAAATCCCTGTTAAAAGCATTCCGACAGCAAAAGCCAGACTTACATGAATCACCCTTTTTTTGAATAACCAATCGCAGACAGATAAATCCAACCGTATTCAACTATACAACAGATCAAGCGACCTGAGCCTGTGTGTGTGGTCTAAGATTAGACACATGATGTCTGCCTTGATGCCAGCCAACTAGTGCCATGGCTGTAGGCAACACTTGGCTGAGTGAGCGTAAACCATTAAGCACACCTCATTACCCGATGGAGAGATGATAAATGTATTCTAATCTGTAGACGCAGTGACTGGAAAAGTCCAAGCCATATCCTGCCACTTCTAAAAGGGGACGTGTCTCACAATGGTGTGTTTTAGAGCACGCTGCAAACAAATGCTATAAATACAGTACAAATCATCATCCGCAACCATTCTACTGTGCCAAAAAACGATGTAGTCTTTAAATTTACCAGCCCCATATTTTCTGAAAAGCTGCTGGAAGTGAGCCAGCAGCTGCCACAGCGGAAAAGCAATGTGGGCCATCTCTGAAATGACATGCTCCATCCTATAGCCATTTGAGGGCCTGAAATACCAACTGTGAAAATAAGCATGCTCTCGGCAGCTCCAGCGGGGAAAGGGGCAGATCACTGTACAAAGGCCACACACACACACACACACACACACACACACACAACTGACCACCACCCACTGTTCTCTGCTCAGTGAAGCCGGTGAAAACAAGTCTCAAAAAGACAACTGCTACTGTCAACCTTTGCGCCCACATGGCCAGCAAAATGGAGCAGGTGTGTGTGTGTGTTTGTGTGTGTGGAGTGTACTGATCTATTAGGGTGTGGTTGAAACAACAATGCTGTCCTCTGCTGAGTCTTGTGATTTGGAGGGGGCATAGCTACGCAGCCCGTAAAGCACTCTGTCAACGCATCTGAAAACAAAAGTATTCCAGTGACACGAGATGGGCAGTAGTATCAGATATTACGGGCCAGAAGCCAGGCCACTACTGCGCCTGCTTGTTTAGAAAGCCACAGGCAATATTGTCTTGGCCAATAGCCCAGAGGAACTACTGTACAACAAGCTATCAAGTAATCTCAAGTCTGCAGGAGTGAATCTGAGGAATGCATTTGAAGGGACTACATTTTATGCCAAATGTGTCTAAATGAATGAATAAACAAATACAGGCTCAAGTCAACTTGACAAAATAGTGAGATCTTAATAATGAGCCCCCATGGTCTACTCTACATGGTCTCTCTTAAACAGCTAAGGCTTTATACACCATTTAAACGTCCAAGTCTTGCCAAGCCATAACTGGTGTTGTGATGTAGGTCTGTGAATATTGTATTGAAGTTACAGTTTCCTTAGCTTTAACTATGCCACCTCTGTGACAATGCAACAGTGTAGCAGCACATTAGGATACAATGGGATACAATGTAGCAGCACACATTAGGATACAATCATGTAGCAGCACACATTAGGATACAATGTAAAAGCCTATTATGATACAGCGCAATATACTGTATCCTAATGCGACTACATAATGTACTGCTACGTTGAATTCAGCAGTACATTGTGATAAAATCATTGTAGCAGCAGCACATTAGGATAGATACAATTTGAAACCAGGCAGCATTGATCAATAATTTAACAACTGCCAAGGCCACAAAGGACTACAGAAGACTACGGCAGATAAGTAAATGAATAAGTAGTAGAAAACGAAGATGTTGGCGACATCTCTAAAAACTCTTCATATGGAGGATTTGGGGGAGACAATGGGCGTCAGGCCCCTGGGTGTCGCGTACCACCAAAACCAACGATCCCACCGACAGATTGTTTCGCTTTCTCCCCCTTTCTTTCCTCCTCCGAATCATGGATCGCTCTCTGCTGAAACTAATGAATGGATGTATGCACGGACATCCGCACCAACCTCAGTGAAAGGAGGAAAATCGCAACGCTTAGGCCTCCATTAGGTATCCCAATGGCTTCGCTGATCCACAGCTTGGTCGCATCTTTTCCTCTGGTCACGTTAAAACATGTATATGGTGTCCCCCTCGTACAGAAGAATGTGTCCAGGGAGCTACGTGGCCTCGGCGGCGGAGAACAACAATAGGGCCTGTTTTTTAGAGGGTCCGAAACTTCCCTGCGACCACAGCAGCGTCTCTCGCCAACGACTATTGTTTGGGAAAGAAACCGCGAGACCCCCACACTCCCTCCGCCCAAAACTTCCCGTTTACTTCGCGTCTAAAACTCGGTATAGAATACTGTCCAGACTAACAGGTACATACAGCACTACGGTACAGTTTTACACAGCGAAATACTACTTACTTATTATTCCACAAGGTCCATTCAGACTCAGAGGTGTTCTTCTCACTTTCCACTTCTTTCACTCAACCGTACCATCGGTGGCCACGCCCCCGGCTCGTTTAGGCCCCTCCCTCCGGCCTCCCTCGAGGTTTTTCTTCAAAGGTAGTCTAAATCCCATAGCTTGGAGGGACGCTCGCGCTGTTATTCGTTATTTCGTAGTCATGGAGACATTTTAGAATAATATAGCGAATGTACACAGGTAGCCCATTTTGACACTGAAGACAAGTAAAGACATATATTATTATATTTGTAAACGTAATAAGATATATCTATTAATTCAGATGTTAATTTTGCTTAAATAACTATTCTTAGCAAATGACTTTACACCACAGCCACCAAAACATTGCCGAATGTTTTCTTGAAAATGTCACGACAGGATGCTCTGTCCTGGCGTCAACAGTTGCTTTAGAAACCAACTAGCCAATCACAGCCATAGACTGTATGATCACAGCCCAACTGTTCTTCCGGGCTATGGGCTTTAGTTAGAAGCGGTTTCTTCAAAAGCAGACCATAGGGACCATACAGCTATATATGGCACAGACCCGTACAATGGAAAGCATTTCCTTAAATAATTTACAATCAAAACGGTATCATAAAGCATGTAGCCTTCTACAATCAGATTCTACATTTATACAAAAGTATTTCTAATTAATCACTAAAACTCCAGTATTTTATAAATGTATCAACATGCTGCTTTCAAAATGATTGTTATCAACCAAGTGAGTTGGGAGTAGAAACAAAATGTGGTTTGTGGACAAAGAACATTATAAATATCAAAATGTGAAAGTAACACCATGAATATTGGGACAAGCAGTTGTGTTTTCAGTATACAGTTCATTTTTTTAATTTAATTGTGCGCCTACAAAAGAACTGGAGAAGCCATGTTTATTTTGTTATCAAGGCAATGAATCATCAAAACTATTCCCCGGTTGGTCAGACATAACCTGCCATGAATGAAACAAACATACATCCATCAACACATAAAAACGTCAGGTATGATCTCAAAAACTCTCAAAAAAGAAATCTACCATATTAAAACAGAACACTGTGAAATTTGTTTTTAAACTAACACAAAATCATACAGTACAACTGTATTTTCATTCTAATCCGAGTGTATAGTGGTCATTCATGAAATCAACACAAACACCCTTAATGCCAGATTTATAGCCTACTTGGATGTTCGGTAGATCGTGCACCGCAAAATAGCTGGTCACGTCGTGAGCTTGTGGATCCGTTTCTTTTGGTCACGCGACACTGGCACACAAGTTAAGTATAAATCAGCCATATAAGTCCATTTCTCTGGAAAGGAAAAATGGTTCCTTCCTTTGCATTAGGTCTGCCCGAGAAGGTAACTACAGACCGAGAAGACAACTATAGTATTGCACATACCATCGTAATCTTTCACACATTTGTACACCCACAAAAATCACATACACCCCTCCCCACCACACAGTCACACACACACACACACACACACACACACACACACACACACACACACACACACACACACACACACACACACACACACACACACACACACACACACACACACACACACACACACACACACACACACACACACACACACACACACACACACACACACACACACACACACACTTTGTACAACTAAAATCACTCATTTATTTCAGTGGTTCACTCATTCACTCTTCTCTCTCTCAAGCTCTCACGCACACAAACACACAACCACACACACACAAATTCTAAGTTCCAATGATGCTTAGTGCCTATAATCCCGTTACAGTAAACAAAACATTCTTTGCAAATAGAAGAGGGGAAAAAAAAGAGAAAAGAATATGAACATCTTTTTACACTTGAGTTGGAGCACTGACAGACCCCGATCCCGAGCCCAGTGCACAGGGGTGTCGCACCAAATTCTGGGCCCTGGGTACAAGGATTCACTGCGGGCACCCCATGAGTGTTCTTCATAGCGGGAGGGGGTTTAACCCGTTTAGACTGGGAACGCATTATTTTGTGCTTTAACTATTGAAAAATAGCAGATATACAAGCTCACAGCGCGGCACCGAGTGCCGCACTGCGAGCTTGTAGATCTGCTATTTTTGAAGAATCGTGAAAATGCGTGCAAATCCTTCTAAGGATTTTTGAAAAAACGATGTTTCTATGTCAGTGGTGCTCAAACCTTTTCACGTGAAGGACCCCCAAAATGACATGTATTTGGCCACGGACCCCCATCTCAAATTATTTAGTTCCAGGGACGCCCCCAGAAGCATAATTTGAGTTACAAATGTTTGCTTAAAAAATACATATATTCAAAGATTTGCACACATTTTCACGACTTTTCAAAAATAGCGGATCTACAAGCTTGCAGCTGTGAGCTTGTATATCTGCTATTTTTCCATAGCTAAAGTATAAAATAATTAAGGCCCCTCCACCTTGGGCCCTAGTAACTCAGTCCCTGCCAGTGCACTTTGATCCTGCTGAGAGTCCAACTACATTTCCTACCTCACCTGAGTGTGAGTCTGTTGTCCATTTAAAACATAAAAAAACAACCCTGCTCAATTGTATCTAAACTGCCTGTGTACCTATTGTTGAATGGTGAGTTTTAAAAACCAGTCATGTCCATGTTTGTTTGGGAGTAGTTGTTGATGTAGTAGTAGTTGTTGTTGTTGTAGTGGTTTTGGGTCTGAAGCCCACCCACTAGGGTGTCGTTGCGTTTTTGACTCAGTAGGTGGCGTTGGTGGGTTCCCTGGCCGTGCTAAAGAGCATCTCCGCCTTGGAGCTGATGACATAAGTCAGGACTAGCGACGTTAACAGGATACCAACACCCACACCCAGGGTCAGCATCTGGAGGCACGAGGAAGGGGATAAGAGAGGCGAGAGAGAGGAGAAGAAAGAGAAAAGAGGGAGATACGGAATGGAATGATAACCAGAGAAAGACCGGGGGAAGACAGGAGGAGTGGTGGAGAGATTGGGGAGAGATGGATAGAGGGAGAGAGGAAGAGTCATTCTTCTGTTATTCTGTAGTTTCGCGTAGACAGACAATCGTTGGTTTAACCCTGCCTAACCCTGACATTCAAATTCAATGTAGTGGCTAGAAGAGCTTTGGTTTTGGAAGTCAGTCATCACTGTACTGGGTCCGAAATGAAGGACTGCCCAAGAGTCTTTGTATAATGGTTCTGCAATGCAGTAATGCAGTTTTTTTAATCTAAATTGTTTCCATACAGTTTTATCTCCTACACAAGACAAGCTATTCTGGTGTAGAAGTTGGGGAATAACCTTGTTTTCCATGGACAGACAGGAAATCATAGCCTGGCATTAGCCAGACTGATAATGTGGATTCACTCACTCACACGTTCCTCCACAGTATCAGTTTCACTGTTCAGTTGAAATGCAGTCACTGATTGGCCCGGTCATTTTCTGATTTCTCATACTTGCTCTCTATGGGTCGAAGTCCAGACTGATACCGTGGAAGAATGTGTGAGTGAATCCACATTATCAGTCTGGCTAATGCCAGGCTAAGGAAATCAGATAGCAAGCCTCGTCTGAAGCAAAAAACAACTGGAGCTGAGAAAAATAACCAGAGTTGCAGACTTTTAATCCTTTTCAGTGGGATTCGACCCACATCCTGACTCCTGCAGCAACATGCCAGAGTATAAGTATATAAGTTCTGGAAGAGGCACAGGGGATAGACCTCGTTAAAAGCAATACTTGCCTCCAGATCGTTGCTGGCAACGAGGAATACGCGCGCTCGGATGAACTTCCACCGCGACTCCGTCCACGTGGAGTAATCTTTGGAGCTGTACTCGCTCAAGATGTCGAAGGCCGGCGACACAGCCTTGGAGAGGCGCACCGAGGAGCGCACGCAGTAGCCCTCTGGCTCGGTGCTATTGGGAGGAGCCACGCCCCGTACCCACATGTAGGAGTACATCTGGCAAGAAGGGACAACACAATTACAAAAAAAATACTAAACAACTGAAACCAACCGTAGCATTAGAGACCAGTTTTAATTTAGACAGCAAATCTTGATTTAGTTCTTAGTCATCGTCTTTTGAGTAAAATGTCATCTAGTTTTAGTTTAGTCATCTGAAATGTTTTAGATTTAGTCTAGTTTTAGTTGACTAAGATTTTACTAGACGAAAAATGTACAAAGAAATTTTTTGTTGCGTCGTTCGTAATGCGAGATGTTCACTTGGTTGCATGCTTGAAAAAAGCTCCTCTACAAGCTCACAACAGATATTGCTATTTTCAGAGCACAGCACCCGAGTGCAACCAAACATAAAATGACTAAAATGTCTTATGGTTCTACTGGATCACTTCTCCACTAATCCCTCCCGAACATTTTAGTCTAGTTTTAATTTGTTGAAGAAATTGTCCTTATATTCAGTCTTCTTAGCTTAGTTTTTATTTGTTTTTTGTCAGTTAAAAAAACATAACATGATAACATGATGTTGACAGGACTTACGGCCGTGTCGTTCTCCTTCTGACCCTGGCAGTTTTCCTGGGTGATGTTAACCACGGAGCCGGTCAGGTTGGCCAGTAAATACTGGACCAGAACAGTGGGGGTGGAGGTGTGGGACGGGCTGTTCCACACACCCACATAGTACTCTGGTGGCTCGTCCTCTGATAAATAAAAGAGACAATAAGCTTGTCAGAAAGAGACAAACAGCACCAAAACATTTCTCCTAAATCCATGGGACACAGGACAGGACAGACCTTTACTGAACCCTCGAGGGATCGCTAGTAATAATAATGCTAATAAGAAAAAGAAAAAAGAAAAGAAAATTAAGAAAACGCTTTGTTAGAAAGGTATCCATTTTTAAAAGCATCAGTGGACTGAGTGGGTAATAAGGGTTGGAAAATAGTTAGCCAGGTAAAAAAAGAAAGAAAAAAAGACATAACAAAAAGTCACATTCATTCATTAACCGAGGGGGTGCAATTGCTGCAGCCCTCCCGGTACATGGCACCGGAAGAATGAAATGGCGATGAAACCCTAGGCTGATTTCATAGTTTTGTTTTCCAGTTCAGGTTAAAACAGAAGAAAATACATTTGGCAGGCTGCAGGTGACCTTATAATACTCCAAGATGAAAGCAACACAGCTTACTGTCAATGCAAATTGGCACACCCATGGCTCTGGGCACACCCGAATCAACACATAATTTGATTTGCTCCAGCTCTTTGTTGCTTACTAGCCTTCCATGTTTTTAATCAGCAGTAGAATTTAATCCACTAAGGCCTATTCTACACAGGCCTCCTAAATTCTAACAGTTTTTGAACAAAAGCCTTACTTGATCATGCTACAGCGTCACACAAAAGCACCAAAAGTAGCAGATCCACAAGCTCGAAACAAGATGTGAAGGGACGCATTTTGAGCTTGTGGATCTGCTACTTTTGAATTGGAATCTTGAAACGTTTTGGACATATGAGGTTTCCCCCCGACAGAGACGATATATAGCTAAAATCAAAAATTACACAGATGCTTTCTTGGTTTCAATAGGTTAACCTGAACTGGAAAACAAACGACGTTGTCATCCTAGGGTTTCATGCCCCTTAACTCACTGAGGAGTCTCTGAAGTTCTGGGTGTAACAACGCCTGGAAAAAGGAGTTGTTTGATCGAACTAGGAAACCATACAGCAACTGGGTGACCTGGGGGGGACAGAGAAAGGAGATGGTCATTAGTTCAGCTTAAGTTCAGGTTATATTGAATAGAAGCTATTCAGCACATTTCTACAAAAGGAAATCTTAAGTTTATTTTAAAATTACCGTTGACAATTCTCTAAAGCATACAATATTTAATTAGGATTAGAATCCATTACTTTCAGTACAATATATGAAGATCAAATTGGGGAGAATTGAACCTCGCTTGAGATAGATAGATAATTCAACACGTTATTCTTTTGTATTGATTAGAAAAAAGTGGCTGAAAGTCAATAGCTTTCATTGCAGATGGGTGACAAGAAAATGTCTTGGTACCTAAAATCAGCAAGTCCAAGGCAAAGTTTGTATATGAATCAAGTCAAGTTTTTTTTCCTGTATTAAGAAATAACTCTTTCTTTGGAATTAGAACAAATTATTATAACACTATAATGACCATATCTTGACACGTGGCCTCAGTTTGATCAAGCACAGAATCTTACTATTTCAGGGTCGGCATTGATGTTGGCCAATTGGTCTTCTGCTCCACCGGCCTGCAGGTAGAGAGAACGGGCAACCGTGGACGCCACCTCCGCCAGTGCCTGGTAAGTAA
The DNA here is from genome assembly GCF_963921795.1 of Nannobrachium achirus. Lineage (NCBI taxonomy): Eukaryota > Metazoa > Chordata > Actinopteri > Myctophiformes > Myctophidae > Nannobrachium > Nannobrachium achirus. The sequence continues at coordinate 25,106,055 of NC_137814.1, read as the reverse complement.
GCAGAGAAAAGAGATTAGGAAAAGGTTGAGAATTCTTTACACTGTGGTACTGTGCAAAGGAAATGTTCAGTATCATTTGAATTGAATGCAGAAAATATGGACGAAATTGACCTGCACATTTCAACAACCTTATACACTATATACGTCATCATACAGCGTGCAAAAATAGCCCATCTACCAGCATGCGACACGTAGTGAGCTTGTAGATTGGCTACTTTTTAAAAATGTTTTTGTAATTTGGGGAAAAGTCTTGAAATGTCCAAAATACTAGGGACACCTGAGTTCATGTGAAGTGGTACCTTGGCCGTGTCCGTGACAAACACAAGCTGTTCCTCTGGCTTCAGGTCCTGTGGATACGTCAAATTCAGGTTGGCTGCATTATCATACATGCTCTCATAGTACCTGTGGACACAGGAGAAAAGCGGTAATGTAACAACTAAGAAAATATCGTAATCTGTAAAAGTCTTTAATATGAGCCTCGAATTGGATGGTTTGAAAATTATAAAAATGAGAGCTAAAGAAAGCCACAGTCACCTGTTGTGGAACGAGGACTGGTGGCCAGCGATGACAACGCCAGGGATGGGCCGAGCTCGCAGAAAACGCTGGAAGGACGAGGGTGGGAGAGGCTGAGAGACCACTGGGGGATTCACTGTGACTGTGGTGTTCTGTGACTCTGCAGCTTTCTGGAGGTTCCCCAACAGGTTCAGTACCTGTTACGGAAGGATGTGGAAAAGAATCACTCACACTCACAACATTATATTATTATTATTACACAATGCCTGCTGTAAAAATGTAGTTAATAATCATAAATTATTTTCATTGTAGATGCCTCTGTGATCGAGTACACCTGGTACAATTTACAATTTAGGCATTTAGCAGACGCTCTTAGATTTAGAATAAGCAAGTAAAGGTAATAAACATCAATACATCAAATGCATAGAAATAGTAATCTAAAAAAACATAGGTAGAACAAGCATCTATTCAGTAAAAACTTACAAACAACAGTGTATAAAAAGGCTATCTAAATTACATGTATGGTCATTGAGGGTGAGTCTTCAGACCACGGCGGAAGCTAGGCAGTGAGTCTGCAGTTCTGGCAGTACCTTTGTCCCAAATTTAACCCCGTGTCATTTTAGATTTTTGCTATTTTTTTCTGTGTGAGAACTACTGATTTAGACGGCATTTGTAGAATCTGCCTCAGGTCTTAATGGGTTAAAAAGTGTATCATAATGCTGCTTTCTCAGTTTCATTTTGATCACAATGGGCAACCCAGTAAAACACAAATCTGCCGAATTTAAAGCATTTCAAACACCACTTCGGTCTACTGAGGCATTTTGTCCATGCTCCTACGTGATTCCCCCAATATGTTATGTTATTGTCGTTATTATTTTAGATTTTTGCGTTGGCTATTCAAAATGATGTACTGCAAGCTTGTACATCTATTTTTGAACATTTTAGAAAATCTTGAAAGAACTACTAATTTAGAAGGCCTTTGTAGAATCTAAATGGGTTAAAACATATTAACCACTTAAGCCTGATTTAAACGGGAGCGACTCAAGGTGAGCGTGGTTCATTCAGTCAAAAAATCCGCCTCACTTGTGAAAGTTGCATTTCAAATCGTATCCGTTGACTGGCTGGTTATAGCCTATAACGTAACCGACACAAAGTATTTAGCTATAAACTGACTTGTGTGGATGACAGAGAGTCAGAGCTCAGAGACATTTAAGTGAAATCCTGATCAGCGACACGCGCTGAATTGTTTGTGCATCTTCTCTGCTGTGCTCATGTTGTCAAATGTTGGCAAGATGTGGTTCGCGGCCCCAATTGGGACGGTCCTCGCACCAAGGAGCGGAGGAGAAACCTTGCTCCTCTCTGGCGCATTTTAAAACTCGCTCGCTCGTGCTCGTATTCAAACGTTGTATTGTTATTCTTATAGGCCTACTCTTATTAAGAATAAAAGGCAAATAAGAACAGGTGATTATTCTTATTTATTTTTTGCACGTGAGAGTGGTGATAACCCACCCGCCCGCCGCCCGCCTGAAAAGGTCTGAAACCTTGACCCACCCACCCGCTGGCGGGCGGGTTGGCGGGCGGGTGGGGGCACCGGGTCGGCCCGCGCACCACTATCCGACACAATTTTTAAGTTTCAGTTATGGTTCTAGTACAGTTGGCAACGCCAACATAATTACATGAGACACTCGTTTGCATTTCCGTGATGAAACAGTGTGATTCTCGACACCAGTGGGTCTCAAAGCTGGGTTCAGTGACCCTCAGGGTTCCTTGAAGGGGGTTCCAAATGGAACCTTACAGGTCTGTAACTCTCAAAGTTATGGAGTTCCTTGAAAGTAAAAGGTTTGAGAACCACTGCTCAACGTGGGAAAACGTTCATACACAGTAACACACGCACGGCTACAAACCTCAGCATTAACACTGTCGTTCCTCCTGGACACGGGGTCGGCGTGGAGATACAGGTTGGTACCGTTACGAAGCCCCACCTTCAAGCAGAAAGAAACCAATGTGAAATATGGTTCATACAGAGATCGGGTTACATTTGCATAATAGACACTTACATAAAAGAGCAGTGAGTTAAATAAAGAACAAAAGATGTGTGTAAGGTGATGTTGAAACCCAATCAGCCTTATTGTGGGTACTCGTCTTACAATAAAGACGTTGAGCGCTAAGGATGGGATTTAGTGGATATCCATATCGGCAGTGACTTATGAATTAGGTACTTGGGATAATGCACGTGGAAAATACACATACTGTATGGATATTTTCTGTGACCAAGATGTCTGCGATAGAATACTATGACTATACTCAATAATCAAGGAGGTGATAACCACTCCTCCAGCATGGCTGTGGTCGATTACGATGCGTTTCCTCAAGATTGCGTCATCGTGATGTATACATTTACATACCTGTCCCATCTCGAGAACTGAGTGAACATTGTCCAGGTCAATGGGAAACATCTTGTTCTCCATCTCATACACCATCCGTGAGCTACCGATGTAGTCAAAGGCTTCCTGGGGTCGGAGGGGAAATGGCTGATTAATGCCACATCTATAATCAAATTCAATAACGCAATGGGAATATTGTGAAGGTATGCTGGGGTGTCAGAGAGGCGTTATGCCATAATATCTCAAGCCCCATGACCTATCATGTGTCCTGCTGCTCATTCACTGTGTGGTACTCTGGATAACAACACCTCAAAATGGATATGTAACATGAAACTAAGTACATGAAATGCTGTCCTAAATACAGGGCTTTAGCTGGCTGGCACACCTTGGGAAGAGGCTATGAAAAAGTGAACATGATTCAGGTCGACAGCCTGTTTAAGAGCAGTCTGGTAACACGTCTGTGAGTCGGTGTAGGGAAGATAAGACGATCCAGATGAGTATAAGCACTATCTGCAGGTAGAGTGGGTTAGATTTACAGCTGCAGATCTGACCTTTGCTCCGACTGTCAAAACTGTCGGAAAGGCACGTAAATGTCATCTCACAGACCTTGAGAGCTCAGTAAAGAACCCACCTGTTCTCTTTATGGAGGTCTGTTCTTCTAGCTCTACTTAGCTCTCTTCCTCCTTGGCAGTTTTGACTCTTAACCTTCTTGGTTTAATTCCTTTTCTTTTAACTCCAATCTCTTGATTTAAATCTTCTCAGTTCTCTTCTTCTTAGCTCTTTTAACTGTCTTCTTTTTCCTAACTCCTCTCAACTCTCTAGCTAGCAGTCTCTTTCATGCCCATACCCCTTTTCTAAACCTCTTGGATCACAGTAAATGATTTGTAGCACTATGGCCTTCCCCCATGTCAAGCTTACTATTATCGTTTGCTTTCAATGTTGGCAATCTAGGAGCAAGAGCGTATTCTACAGCTACAGGTCAGAGTAACTCAGAGGAAGTACCGACCCCCTGAAAGAAAGCATAGAGAATGGTGCGTGGCAGGTCGGCCTCCTCTGTGGCGTCCCGCAGGGCGTGGGCAGCAGCCAGCAGAGTGATGAAGCCCGAGACACCGGACTCTGCTCCGGGGCCAACCTCCGAGAAGAATGACCTGCTGTCCAGCTAGGAGAGGAAAGCAGCAGAAAGAGGTTGGGAGGAGAGGAGAGGGCAGTTAAGAAGGGAGGAGGATAGGAACAAAGAGGAGGGGGAAAAGGGAAGATGGGAGAAGAGGAAAGGAGAGAAGAGACATCAGGAAAGAGAGAATAAAGTAGTATGGAGGTGAAGGCAATGGGGGGGTAAGGAACGGAGGGGAGATGGAAAAGCTGATGAGTGAAGATCATATCTGGGTAAGTACTTCAGCTTAACTTGTCGTGGCCTATTTTATGGTTTTATGGTTCCATCAATCAAAAGGTGCCCGTAAATTATGCAGGAATGTAGACTCTGTCTGGTCTCTGGGCCTACTCGTACAGCACTAGAGGGCTTTTTGCGCCGGTTTCATATCTACAAAGTAATACCTTGCATGGGTAAAACATTCACTTTAACATGTCCTTAATTAATTCATAACAGCTCAAACTTCAACTTTCACCACTCGGATAAATTCTTGGTCACTGCAAAAAGACCCATCCTGCCAAAATACTGCTAAATATGGAAATATTCCATTAAAAATAATAATTCACTGTTGATAAGACACACATAGGCTGTTTGAGTTACTCACCCTGGCTGCTGCTATGACCACTGTCTCGTTCTCCTTGTGGCCCTTAGCGGTGTCATTTATGGCCTTGGTAGAAGTCCACACATTATAGTCACCCAAAGGATCACACACCATCTCTAAATAGAGAGAGTAACATGGGTTTATAGTCGGGCGGGCATCACAAAATATCATACGCATATATATGAATATCGTTTACTCAGACTGCTTTTGAACACACCAGGAAAACCTCTATAGCTGTATATATGGACTTTCTTTTGTCGCAACATCACCATAAACCAAAAATCAGCAACTCTAAACCAAAGACTGGAAGAACTCAGCCAGACATAACGCAACACTTATTATGCTGCCAGTAAACCTGCGAGAAGACAACGACAGGGGACCTTTTTTCTTTTGTCCTGAGGCAACTCAAGGTGCACCTCCTCTAAAGCTGGTGGGATTGGCAGACCCTAACCCTGTGACTATCTCTAAGCTCAATATTTGCCTGCTTGTTGGACGCCGTACACAGGCTGGGGTGGGATGAGTGCTGTCTGAGGATAAATTCAGAACAAGAAAGTCCCTTAACCGAGAGGGCTGGTCATGAAATTTTGGAAATCTTTGAATACATGTATTTTTTAACTCAAATTTTGCTTCTGGGGGTCCCTGTAACTAAATATTTTGCGATGGGGGTCCGTGGCCAAATACAAATCATTTTGGGGATCCTTGAGCACCACTGACATGAAAACAGGTGTTTCAGAAACCTGTTAGGATTTAGGAGACATTCATAGAATCGGGTCAATATATTCAAACTAAAGATTTGCTCAAATTGTCACAATTGAAAAAAGAAAAATAGCAGTTCTACAGGCTTGCGGTGCGGCACTCGGTGCCGCGCTGTGAGCTTGAATATCTGCTATTTTTCAACAGTTAAAAGCATAAAATAATGGTTAAAGTGGTTAAACTCTAGAGTTACACAATCGCGTTCCAGGTTTTAACTACTATGTGGCGTTATCGATTCACCAGCGAGCGCAATTTGTTGAGAATGTCACTGTGCCGCATACCTGGGTTAATGCTGAAGTTGACGTTGATGTCGTTGCGTCTCATGCAGGTGGCCGTGTCGGTCACAGCGTGCATGTGGGAGAAGAGCTGCATGGCACACAGCGGGTACTCGGGGGTGCCATTGTTCATGATCTGGTTATGCTTTTGGTAGCACTGTGGAACGGAGACAAACAGTACAGGTGTTTCAGTGAGGAAGGCCATTAAACCCCAGCCTAAAACAATCCACTGCCTTAAACCGCTTAAGACCTATATACTTCATCAATCATCATACAACAAATAGCCGATGTACAAGCTCACAACGCATTCTGTCACATCATGTGTGAGTATGGAGATCTGCAGTAACACATATTTTTGCCTATAATGTTCTTCATTCCTATACAAATAGGAGCCAAAGTCCCAGCAACCTGGAGGATTAAACCATTAAAGCTGTTATCTAGACCAAAATGTATGTTGTATAAAATATTCTCAAGCTAGGCTCAAACTGTAGGATAATCGTGGAGATTCTGTGTTGGAAACGCCCATACCGACAATCGCAGGTTAGAGGAACCGATTCTCTGCCCAGATGATCCTGTAGAGTGTGAGCAGTGAGGGGTCCACAGATCCAATCTTATACCTCCCGATCTGCTCAGACGCTTTGGGGCCACCGCAATAATTATCAAACATGCTTGATGTTTATCTGGGACGGTCGCACGCAACCACAACAGCCAAGAGAGACAAGTCTAAAAGAGTGGATCGGAGAACCCCTCCTGCCTTCATTGTTCTGGAGGGCACAATGCTATATAGCTTTATCCAAGACGCTTTACATAGACTGTGCACCCATTAACACACACATTCATACACCGATGGCAGAGGAAACCATGCAAGGCACCAACCTGCTCATCGGGAGCAATTAGGTCTTGCTCAAGCCAAGGACACTTCGACATCAACTCTGGGGGAGCCTGGGATCGAAATGGGAACCACGGTTCCCAAGCGGCCGATCTACCTCCTGATCACTGCCACCCCAGTGTGTGATCTTTGAAGAGGTGTTTGAGATTGTAGAAAAGTGCAACCCGAGTTCCAAATCGGATCGAAGTTGAAAACTCTTGTAGTTTGAGCCCAGCTTTACACAATAACCACAATCCTGCTGAATAGCAATAAATACACCATGGTTTTAAGTCCATCTTTTGCATTTTATTTCTATGCTTCAAAATGCTATTCATCTCTTCAAATCCTTTTATTCCTTTTTTTCTTTCTCATGCCAACCAGGCACCTTGAATTGCCTTTGTGTAAGAAATGTGCTACACAAATAAACTTGCCTTGCCTTGCCTTTAAGCCAACAACTGAAACCAAGTGTTGAGGTGAGAGGAAGTTAAAGTAGGTCATGTGAGCTCAGCAGCCTGGTGGTGACAGCTGTAATCAGTATGCAGATAAAGCTGCCTGCCTGTGGTCTGCAGTCTGCACACACACACACCTACTGTAGGATCTGGCTTGCAGAGCCGTGATATGACATGACATGTGATTTTAAACATTAACGCCTGGCTCTGTGTCAACTTTAATTAATAAGTCCTAGATACTTAGTTGACCGGGGTCCCCTACGGCTATATACTAGATCCTCTAGAATTTCCCTCAACAACAACAAATCTCTTTTTAGGAAAATAGCCGATCCAGAAGCTCGTGCAGCAACATGTTGCGAACTTGCAGATGGGCTATTTCCGCCCAACGTTCACCCCAGAGGTAGGTTAGTGTAAAGATGCAAGTGGTTAATATGATGGCAGTGTACTAGCTCATCAACAGTCAAAAGTAACCAAGCAGTACTTATATCCCGTATATTTTTTTTAATATCGGGTGGAATATCTGTCGGGCAGAGACCTTGTCCAAATTCATCAATCATCATTTGTTTAACACATTAACTGCCATGTATTAATTAATTAATTCATCCGTTCACTGCCAGTGTTTTTACCTTATTTTGCAGACCCAAGGAACCAACGATGTAAACAAAGGATGGGTAATCAATGGCAGTCAGTGTAAAGAAATTGCCGGAAAATAGCCGACGTGAGGGGTTGTGAGCTTATAGATCAGCTATTTCCACTACTTTTGTGCAACACTCTTGTATGATGAAGTCGGGCATTCATTTACAAAAAAAAAAAAGAAAACATAAAAGTTTTCTACCCGACAGCAACGATATACAAGGTTTTTCATTCGACAGCAACGGTATATTGGTGTATATTTTATGTGTCAGACTGACAGATATACAGGCTTACCTGTCGTATGAATTCTGTCTCGTTGTCGTTTTTCAGGGAGAAGACGGGGAAGCCAAACTCCTCGTAGGAGAGCCCGTTTCCCGTGGGGTTCCATACCGTGGTGTTACAGTGGGCCAGGCTAGGGTCGTAGCTCTCTGAATAGACGCCTACATTGACACGAGAGGACCGATCAGCAATATAAAGTGTACAGTGTCAATGGTGATGCTTCCATTCAGTCAGTTCCCATTACTGTGAATAATGTTTATATAATATTTTTGTATTTCCCCATTGGTTTTGAACAGTTCAACTTTGCTGAATCAATGAAGTAAATGAACCACTTAATCCATATTCAGAAATTGTCAAAAAGTAACTATTCTACACGGTCACACTCCGACATGATGTGCCTTGTAGAACAGCAATTTTTGACATTTATTTTTGCCTATAATGACAACCCCAAACAAAATAGGGGCACAACAGTTATATTGGTTGTTGTTGCGGTTGCTGACAAGGTTGTTGCAAAAATAATGTTCACTGAAAGGCATTTTTGTCCATTGCAACAGTGTTTGGTATGATGTGACTCACCTGTGTTCTCATTGGGACAGGTGGTGTGAGGAGAGAAGCCCTCTGTGGGGTTTGTGCTGGGTGCGATCACCGCTACCCCAGCCACCCTGCTGGGGGCGCTCTTCAGCCTCAACATAGTGGACCTGAGGAGCATGAACCAATGGATCCATTTTAGCAACTTAATTTATTTATTATTATAAATCATGTGGGGCAACAACGGATTAGCTCCAAATGAGGATCTCAGACTTCATTTGGCCAGCCTATGATGTCAGCCATCGACCACATTTCTATAATGTATGACTGTATGATCTGAGCTCCCTTGACTTCTGTTATAAAATTGAAGTTTAATATTGCAAAAGTTTGAAAAATATAGGAAAAAAATTAGGAGGTACTAATTTAGTCTACTGTCCATGTAGAAGAACATCATCGTGTAGTACTTTAACGGTAGTATGATTTGTGTGTGTGTGTGTGTGTGTGTGTGTGTGTGTGTGTGTGTACCTGTTAAAGAACTGGGACTCCATTATAAGCATATAAGGAGGAGTGGGCCCAGTAGTCAGGACCCACTCCAAGTCGTCCTCCGATTCTAACACATGGATCACGCCTACATCACCTGATATAGAGGCTGAGAGAAAAAAAAGAAAACAAATACAACGTTTTTACAAAGTTCAGTACAGAAGCATCTAATACATAAAAACATTCCAACGAGTGCAATGCTTTTCAGGTACACATAGACCCCATTTACACTGGCAGCCAAATCCAGCCTGAATCAGATCTGTGCCACATCCAGATTGGAATCCGATTGGTTTAAAATGGTTCACATGGAACAAATCAGATTCCAATCTGGATGTGTGACAGATCTGATTCAGGCTGGATTTGGCTGCCAGTGTGAATGGGAAAAAGTCACCAAGTACAATGTATTTCCAATAGCCAGCTGCTAAAATAACATAAGTTCCTAGTGGACACAAACCTTAGGCTACATTTGTAAAGTGCACAGTATGGTATAAACTGAAGCATTCCTTTCAAATGTGTTATAAGTTAACAGTATTTGTATTATGGCTCATGCAACCTTGATTGCATACAAATGAGTAGAGAATCGATTCCAGAGATAAATAAAACATAAATCAGAAACACGGGAGAGAAGATTATGCAGAACTGAGCAACTGTCTTTGGTTAATAGATCGTCACAGTCATTTTAACATACCATTTATCCATATTTGGTATGTTGGCTATTCGAAAATAGTAGATATACAAGCTCAGCGCTGCAAGCTTGTACATATGCTATTTTGGAACATTTTTTAAATCTTTAATTTCTTAAGACAAATCATCTTTTCTGGGGGTGTCCCTGCCTGGCACAAAACATTTTCAGATTGGGCGTTCGCAACCAAATAAATATAAATTTGGGGGTCCTTTGCACGAAAACATTTGAGAACTATTGCGCTATAGCACTCACACTGGCATCCTATCTGATGTGTTGCATTGAGCAGTCTGACACATGGAACTGTGTGATTGAGTTCTATGTAGATCTTCTTGTCCACTGAGTTACAGGTGACACCTGCAGGGAAAACACAACATCAGGGTTTGATTCAGACCAAATAAAGGGGGACCCGGCATTCAACCTACCCCAAATCAGTTCGGTGTTCGCCCAGACAGACACTGGGTGAGGTCGTGGTCATATAGCAAACAAAGACTCAAAAATGGGACGCAATGCCTCCCAGTTTGGCACTCAGCATCAAGGGTTTGATTGGGAGTAAGTCCCTGCAACATACTAGCGTCATGTTCAGGAGGGCGTACTTGTACATCAAGCTGCCTCACGCTACAGAAACCAGGGAAAACTTGCTCTTTCGACGAGTCATTCTTTCGACTATGAGCGTCGGCAGGTTTAGCTACTCACTCGCGTCACGGTTACTGAGGATAGGGTTAGGTTTAGGCATAGAGTAGAGGTTAACATTCACCCACGTCGGCAGGTTAGCTACTCGCCCGTCGGCATGTTAGCATTTCACCAGGTTAACATTCACCCGTGTCAAAAGAATGAACCGTCGAACAGATACTATGTCGCAATATCGACACGCTCCCACAGAAACCCAATGGGCCTCATCATTAGGCTTACTTACTTACCAACCATCCACGTTATTCTGAAGGAGTGTGACCCCTCCTTCACTCACTTAATAGCTAGCTAACACAAGAAGCTCAAACCTTCCCTAAAACACCCTGGCCAACGCTCGTCCTTATAACTTGACTTTTCTCCCTCCTGGCCTCCCAAGGTGTGGAATAAACTCCCTCTTGCAACCATTTCAGAATAAATTGCAAACTCACCATCTATTTTCTGTCATAGTCAACTCTTTAGCCACCACTTCACCACCCTTGTAAGCCCCTTTTCGACTGCAGCTTTAGCACCACACCACACCACACCACATAAAAATATCTACATTTTCCATTACACAAAAGTACCCCTATCGGTAAGAAACAAATTGACCCTTTTAACTGTGATTATAATACAATATACATTTGTATTACAACTATCCTAAATGATAATACACTATAATGGATTATAACTGTGATTATAATACACTATAATAGATTATGATAGTGGTTATAAGTAACACAATCTATTATAACTATATCCTGCTGGTCTAAATGAAAAGTCAGTGAGGGATCAGTCATTATGAAGTGCTTGGCCCTGTTTGGCCTAGCTCAGACCTACTCTAGATTGGATACTTTTTAGTACCACGTTTAGTACCACTTTCACACCACTGTACCCAGGTCTTTGTAGAGGAAAACCTAGCACAAGGGGCGGTGTGGTGTGGAGTTGGGCAAGTGGAAAAGGGGCTAAAGACTCCTCTCTCCTTGTATCCCTTTGTGTCCCCTTTATGATAGATGCTAGTTAGAGGCTACAGTTATGCAGATGCTTGCTACTTTTTCCATGTGTTGTCAGTATTTGTATTGCTCGACCACAATTTAATAGTGTTAAGCAAGAAGAATGGGAAGAGTGAGCTGGTCAATGTAAAATGTACAATTTTGTCCACCATGTAAAAAAAAAAGCAAAAAAATAAAAAATAAAAAAAACTGGATGTGAACATGGACGGTACAGTACATCATTCATCAGACTTAAATCTACCCTTCAGTTCAACTTCTTGTTTATGTCCAAAAAAAATGATAGGATATATACTAGAGGTTATGTAGCAATTTGAAGCAATTGTAGAAATAGCCAATTTTGTTGTTTGTCTGTTTAGACAGTTTTGATGTTAACAATTTTGAGGAACAATTTGCCCTGATCCTTTGATTTACTATTCATAACTGACCTTTATGGAGTTATGGATGGAGTTTACTTACAGTAAGTAATCGAAGACCGTGACTCAATCTGTAAATCATTTGGCTTTTATCTGTGAAATACAGCACTGACTGAGCCCTCCAAATGTTTTCTTGCTAGTGACAACATTGTTGTGTCAAAGTACTGGGATGGAGCCCAACAAAGAAAATACATTACAAAAGACACACGGATTAGTTTCATGTCTGCCCTTACCATACCTAGCTTAAATTATCTTGATTAATGGAAGAAGAAAAAATCCTATACAGAAAGGACAAAGAGAATATAACAAAAACAACCGAGCCTTGAGTGCCAAAACATTATAAATCTGTGTGAACACAAAGCGAAACCAAACAGCACAGTGATTAACCGCTACTTTCACGCCTTTTTGTTAGAGATATTCATCTCACCAACTGGTCCTTAGTTATAATAACTTCTATGTTCATGTTTTGATGCTATGCACGACACGGTTCAGTTCAATAATCCACTGTGTGTGGGGTATTAATCACGAGTGGTCACGCTGATATCCACTGGTGCTGGAGGGGAAGAAGTCATCCAATAGTCACATAGCAGCCTACCGCATAAAGCACATGAGCTCATGGTTCACTATGACTGTTGAATGTGTCTCGATATTAGTAAAAAATATGCGACATGTAACTTAAAGAAAAGGAATACCTGACTGGAACATATCTTTGTTACTAGTTAGCAGAGTCACAGTCAGCTAGCATAGCATTCAGCCTCCCAGTCATGATGAATAAAAATATAAAAAATAAAATAAAGAATAACCTCACCAAAACTGGCACCTAGTCATAGAAATGAACAAACACGTAGTTACGCCAATTCAAACACAGACAGAACACAACTTACCGTCGAAAAGCCAATATATTAGGAATACAAGAACCCATTTGGGCGATAGCTGATCCATCTTCCTGGTTGAGAAACAAAAAAACTCACAGGAAGTGTCACATGAGAGAATCCTCCGGGCTCCGTTTCTTTGGAAATTGGTTCCGCCACTAAAAAAACAATGATTTTTTTTTTTTCTTCATTTAAAAAAAAAATCTTTAACAGCACAATCAGATTTGTTTGAGCTCAATCATTTTCCTTTATAATTGAAAAGGTAAAATAAAATAAACACGATTTAAACATCCTTCTGGCTTTCATACGCATATTTTTTCTTCACCTGAATTGGCTGGTCAACGCAGCTCTTTCTAGGAGGCCTCTGCTATCGATGTATTTGTAGGCAACATCTCTGGAGAGCTAGTGACTCAACTCAATACACCAGTTGTAGTTTCGTATACTTTTATGGCACCACTCTTAAGCCTTTATCATAGTCGGTACCACCGCGGTGTAGTGCGGTGTAGTCTTTTTGAGTCATAAAACTACAACGTTAACGCTCAAAAAGACTACACCGCGGTGGATAGCTTACCACCGCGGTACCGACTCTGATAAAGGCTTTAGGTTAGCCTGCCACAATCCCTTTTGATCATACCACATCATTTGGAATGCCACTAACCACATATAGCACAATATGAGAATTTGCCTACACAGAGCACACACACACACAAAATGCATATTCGTTTATAAACAGGCGTTTTATTATTTTAATTTTCTCACAAGTACAAGCTTGGTTAGCATTTGCTTAAAGTGAAGGTTACAGTTTAACAGTTGGAGCATACGTGACAGTGTCGCAAGAAAGGATGTTCAGGAAAGCTCGAGTCGGCAGCCAGACAACAGAATGGAAACATCAAGGTAAAACATTCATCTCTCACAGCCCGATTATAGATAAGGTTCCTTTTTTCCATGGAATATTCTCTTCCATTTATAATAGTGTGTCCTCTATATAGAATAAAGTGTGGATGTGTTTTTCAGGAGAGAATAGCGGTCTTCATCCCTTCTTAACGGAACTGAAGGGGGCTCACACGGAGGCCAATCACATCTTTGCCAATCTCTGTCACCTAGGAAATGAGAAGAAGTTAAAGGTAAGAGAATGTTTTTAAATCAGGGTTTACATTTTTCCAGTGGAAGTCTCCATACAAAAGGCAATGCATGATTTATTCATTTGCCCTGATCTCAAGGTTTGCAAAAGGACAATAAAGGCTCTGTTGGGGAAACCCAATCCATCATTTCGACTAAGGGAGTCGGCAGGTTAGCTACTCACCCGCGTCGGCAGGTTAGCATTTCACCAGGTTAACATTCACCCGTGTCGAAAGAATGAACCGTCGAACAGATGCTATGTCGCAATATCGACACGCTCTTGCATTTACCATCTTATATTTGTTTAACCTGACTGCGCCCGATGATGGCAGCAGTGCGTATGCCTGGCTGCATATCGCTCTGCTTACCTTCATCTGGGATCGCTCAGGCAGACCCGATGTAAGGGGCGGGCCATTTTTTCAAATTCTTTAGCAGGTGATTGGATGTGGCCGTCTCTCTATCACAGTCTGGGAGTGCCAACTCCAACCACTCATATTGGCCTGTCTGCATCCACGTGGTCTGCAATCAGACTCTATTGGCTCAGAGCCGCTCAGAGCCCGCCCGTAGCTGCCGCTGATTCGTCCGGCCCGGGACTTTACGAGCGTTATCAACTCCCCCTGAGAGATCTCAGATGGTAAAGTAGGGCGGTAGCCTACACACTACTGCCACCATCTGGCTCAGTCAGGTTAATATTTGTTGGACTTCATTTCAAATACTTTGTTTACTCTTATAGTGTTTATTGATTTGCGTTTCACTTTCGTGACTGAAGTGTTTAGTAAACATTTTGAACATGTGTGTGGTGTACCTGTGTGACCCTGCAGACCTGACCCTTGTATGTGGGACAGTAGCAGGCCCCCGACAGGGGACACTTCTCCACTGGGCGCCCACGGTACAGGGGGACATATGAGGCCGCGCACAGGTCAAATGGATTGTGGGGGTCGTAGTTCAGCTGGTGGGTATCCGTCAGGGTTTTCTCGCAGGCTGCCAAAATCTTACGTGTCTAAATGGAAGGGATAAGAAGTTCGGCCAGTTAGTTGACAGTTATCTTCTCGATTTATTGCAGGGCTGTCAAACCAACCTGAAAACCATCAACCACTTTCCACACCCTTTACCATATGAAAACCCCACGACTAATCTTAACCACCTCGAGGTGTGCCATGACGAACATGAATACTTTGCTATTTTCTTTATTACGGTATCCTTTTCCCCCATCCCTACCTTCCTTAATTATTTATTATTACTCTCGCTGCTATAATATTGAGGAACCATAACCAAAGAACATCACTCATATGTATTTATTTCAACAATAAAATCTTGAATCAAACTCATTCAAACAATGTTAACTTTATATCTAAAGGTAGGTGGGATCCATAGAAAGTGTTTAAAGATGCACAGGAGCAGTCCTCTCCCAAGTGCCAAGCATTGTATTTAAGGGCTCTCAGCATCCAGTATTTATTTTGGCAGAGCGCTCGGGCACCTCAAGCTGAAAATAGTAGAACATATGGGAGAGGAGCCTCGATCATCAATGTCGCTTTCCTACGTAGAGGATTGGAGAGGCCTTCCTTACATGTGTAGCGCTCAGGACATGATATCCAAATAGTGCTCTGCTGCTCAAAAATAGTTTTCTGTAGACACGGCCCCCCCAATTGTGCCTCACACAGTAAAGTCATCTGCTGCCTGACTGTCTATCAATCACTGCCGAGCACACTGGAACAGTCGGCGTACCTGCACTGCAACGTCTGGTTTGGGTCCGAGCTCAAGCAGGCGTCTGGCAAAGCCGGCCGCAGTCTTGAAGTTTCTGAGTTTGAAGAAGAGATTGAGAGCAGTACGCAACACTAAGACCATATGGACTGGCTGGAGACTGCAGTGGGTGAAGTAGGCCGCCATCTGAGGACATAACACACACACACACACACACACACACACACACACACACACACACACACACACACACACACACACACACACACACACACACACACACACACACACACACACACACACACACACACACACACACACACACACACACACACACAATGTAGACATCTGCATAACAGTATAAATGAGACAAGAGAGAGAAAGTGTGGGGAGGGGGGGGGGGGGTCTCAAGACGAGCTGTTTCGATAAGGTTAGGCCTTTGTTTCTTGTTGTGAAAGTGAAACAAAAAAAGACTACTGCGAGCAATTATTTCAACAATAAAGACAACAAAAACAATATGTAACCCAGAAACAGAACCAGGCTTCAAGACCTTTCTGCAGATACTAATTGGACCTGACGGCATTAGGCAAACAGGAATGTCTATCTTTACCTCACACAGCCTCTTCTGCTGGTCCAGTGTGTCTTTGGGCAGCTTCTTCCTCTCCGTCTCCATGGTCAGACCCACTATGTACTCTCGACAGATTGTGATCAGCTGCTGCGCCTGCAAGACACAGAGAGACCACCCACATCAGAGAAGCCATCACTATAATTTAGGGTTAAAGTTATACTATGTAACTTTTTTAATAAAATAAATCTTAAAATTGTCCTAATTATTAAATCGCTAAAGTTTTAGAACACCCACTCTGTTCATTTCAGCTCCCAAAGCCTTTTCTTTATATGTGTTCTACTGAGCCCTGGTGGCCGTGACCGGGGCTGTTTTTCCCCGGCAAAATTATGTCATGCATCATTCTGTACACGTGTCTCCCTACCGGCCAATCACAGCCCAGATCATACACTGCCGAGCCCTTCAGGAAGTACACTGCAGTGTTTACACTGGTCTAGGAGTCTAGCATGTAGCTCCCCAACCGCTGCTCGTAGAGGGACACGGAAGACCTCGAAAAACGGCCGAAAAAAGCAGACGCGACTGCGGTTTGCTCTACCGCTACTGACCACTAATTGAGCAACTTACACAGTATAGCTTTAATGAGATCTATAATGCAACCTGGGATAATAAGTACAGAAACAGAAACAGATATACCAGTCAGAGGTGAATAGTTAATAAACACAAAATAATCTGTGGCACTGTTTAGTTCTCGTCTTTATTTCATTTTTTGCACATTTATCAGCTACTTTGTCCTGATCAATATTTTCAGTTAGCCAACTTCTCTTTCCATAAGAGCAAAGCAAAGCTGTGAGACATGTTCCGCTCTCAGTGGGGGGAACCAGCAGGTACATTTTAAGTGGATCATCGTGCAGTGTTTGCAGAAATGGAGGCCAGATTGTAATTTCGGCATAGAATAGTCATTTCAGGGATAACAAGGTGTTTTCAAATGGTAAATGTGTGGTTAGAGGAAAGAGTTGTGACCTCAAATCTTCACTGTGGTCAGAGAGTCAAGCCTGCGCGCTCTGCTGGTCACAGTACTTATTGTATACCTACCTGTATAACATAACAATATACCGTAAGCACCTTGGTTGATAGGTCTCAGCCACAAACCTAACACATAGGGTGCCCAGGATTATTCAACATTTAAGCGGCAGGTGCCCATGGCAACCTGCCATTTTAGCGTCTTTTGAAGGGCTGGCAAAAAAGTAATCGTGTATGTCCTGTTTATTTTCACGATAGTATTTTCTTTCAGTCAGGACAGTTTTCTAACAATTGCGGGCCTCAGTGCTTTTGTAACGGCCGGTAGAGAAGGCCACATTTTAAACATGAAGGTGATTTAAAAGTTAGATTAGGAGAAAAAAAATCACATTTGTGCAGCAGCGTTACACTGATGTGGATGAGGGAGACAGGACTTCCCGGTCACGTGATCTCGTGCTGCATTTCGGGAAATGGAGAGTTTTTCGTCACCGCGTCAGCTTTGTACAGTAGCTACAGATTAACACTCTTTACTGTACAATGCGTCAATGGGCAACAGGAGACTTCAAAGAGATTGACGTGTTGGCACTTTGTGGACCTCCTATGAGTTAAGTTATACTTGCAGACATTAGTTGAACTTGTCTATTACAGTGACAGGCCTCGTCCTCACCTCAGCAATCTCTTGCTTGTTGTCCACCACCAGTAGCGGCACAGAGAGCAGGATGGCTCTGAAACGCTCAACGGCTTCCTCGAAGCGCCCCGCCGTGGTCATCTGGTAGCACTGCTGCAGGCGGGCAATGAGGTCCGAGAGACGCAGACCCACGGCAGGCAGGCCCTGCTTGGCTCCACAGTCCTGTAACAAAAAACACAGGGTTCATATTCAGAACTCAGTGTACAAAAGTATTGTATGGTCCAGGTATGTCATCACAGGCACAAAGAAGCAGAACAACAAGGAAAAAAGAGGAATTTAAATGAATCACACGACTAATGTGATTCAAATGCACGGCATAGGGGAAAGAAAAGTGTTTACATCTGTATACCAAACTAACAATAAGAAATATAATAAAAAGGTATGTACAGTACAATACAGCAGTGGTTCTCAACCTTTTCAGGCCACGACCCCCGAAATAATCATATTTTAACTGGGGACCCCCCCCCCCCCCCACGAACACTAAGAGTTGAGGCATTACATTTTGTATTACACAGTCCTATTGTGAAAATAGCAGATCTACATGCTCACAACGCCTCGCAACAGATCTGATATTTTCACAATTTCTGCCTCTAATATTTGACAATGTAACCAATGTATAATTTTAGATGTATGAAAAAGTCCTTGTGTTGTCACTTTAGAAATATGCAGATACCCTCTATACACATAAACTTTATGTTTGTTTGTTTGTTTACTGTTGAGAGAGAAAACAATGTTTCACATTAAGTTAATCATCCCCAAAATAATTCTGGGACCCCCTGGGGGTCCCGACCCACAGGTTGAGAACCACTGCTATACAGTACAGTACAGTACATGCACACACATCTCTACCTTCCAGTTTCTTTGCGGGTTTCCTCGCAGACAGGGCACGGAAGGCAGACCCAGGTAACAGGTACGACCTCGGGACAGCGTCTGCATGAAGAGGGACTTGTACGGGCCAAAGTTCACCACTCCAACCTGGTCATGGAGCAACTGAGATGGAGCAGGGGAGGGGGGGGGGATATTAACATTAAAGAGACAGTGTTCAAATGAGTGGAGCAGAATAGAATATAATATCTCAGGCAGTACCAGGGAGCCAAGTTAACGTAAACCTACTCTCATGGCGGTCTCAAAGGAGCCAGCCAAGATGTGGTCCACTGGCAGCTGGGAGTTGTTGCACCACATCTGGGTGGGGCTCATGCCCTTGGTGGGCGGCACAAAGAAGCCATCCTCTGCCCCGCCGCCGGCACTGGCTGGCATGTCCTATTGGTGGAGGAGGAGAGACAGTCAGGCTGACCGCTAAGACAACTTCCCGACTCATTTGACCCTTAACTGGCCATAGTAGTATTTCAGTGTAATGCGCATAAGCATACGCATGTGTGACTTTGGAACATGAAGGACTAGGGCTGTCACGGTTACAAATTTATGTTGACGATGAATTTTCACTCAAATAATTGCGATTAACGATTTAATTGTTAATGTTTGGCGTTGAACATTGGCATCACGAAGTAACACGTTGTAAGCGTGTAGATCTGCTATTTCAAATATTTTTTATGAAAATGTGTGAACATTTTTCAACCTGGAAAGGATTATGATGATTATGCAAAAATAGACTATTATGTAATAATTGTGACAGGCCTATGAAGGACTTGACGTCAGTCAGAGAAAGAGGTAAGATACCTGTCCAGACAGAGACAGTCAGTTTGTCTTACCAGCTCTGGAGGCAGGTCCAGATCCTCCTCCACCTCCCAGCCTCCTCCCTCGTCCTTCGCCACTCCTCCCTCCTCTAGGCCATCCTGGGCATCCATGAAGCCATCTGAGGGAAACAGACACAAAAGTGCATAAAGTATATGAAATCATAACAATAGGAGACTATTCAAAAAGAGAGAGCTACACTCTCCCAGAATGTTTTGGTCGTCAAGATCGTCGCTTGTTTATTAAGATGTTGTTTTAATATTTGAATGCTTTTAATTTTTTAATTAAAATGACCTTCATCCAGTTGCAGTTCAGCGTCCTCTCCCCAGCCTTCTCCTCCTGGAGCCTCCATGTCCTCCGCGGCTGCCATTTGTCCTGCCTTGCCTGAACACACCATTACAAACAAATCAACATCATTCACCGCTATTCCTTCCAACAAGATGACTTATCACAACTTCAATCGTACAAACATGTCTCATTACTGACTCAAAGGCAATAATAAAAATATAAAATGAATGTGTGTCTGTGTAAGTACTTTTAGGAGGTACAACTGGACTCACCCTTGGCTGCGATGGCTCCCTCAAAGAAGCCCTTGGAGACGGTGAGCAGAGGCCAGTTGGTGTCCAGAGGGTTGATGGGAGGAGGGGGCTGCAGCAGCTGAGCATTAGGATCCACCTCTGGAACCTACACAACACACGGGACGCGTCACATTAGTGAGTCCAATCGTACAAGCAAAACAACTACAACAACACCACCAGAAATGAATGTGTGATTTGTGTGGGAGGGAAAATAAACTGTAGATACATTATGACATTTCTAGGGCAACGTAGCTTTCTGTCTCTACATCAACAGAAAGACAAAATGAAACCCTTCTGATTAGCCAGTGCAATATGACAAGGAGTCTCTATCAAAACAATTCAAGAGTTCTCAGATATACAATTAAGAGTACTCGGATATATAGAGAATTTGATGGCTAACGTTTTTATTTTATTTCTTAGTTATAAATTAGTACCGTGCCGTGGAGGACAGAGGGGTTTTCTCTACTTACCGTTTCCTTCTCTGGGTCAAAGGTCTCCTTCAGGGCCTCAGCCTCTTCATCCATTCCATGAGTGGCTGCAGTCAGGTAGGCCAGAGACTCTGGAAGCACAACAAATATAATAAC
This sequence comes from Nannobrachium achirus, assembly GCF_963921795.1. Lineage (NCBI taxonomy): Eukaryota > Metazoa > Chordata > Actinopteri > Myctophiformes > Myctophidae > Nannobrachium > Nannobrachium achirus. Next base: position 25,085,495 of record NC_137814.1, on the reverse strand, counting down.
ATCACGTAGGAGCATGGACAAAATGCCTCAGTAGACCGAAGTGGTGTTTGAAACACTTTAAATTAGGCAGATGTGTGTTTTACTGGGTTGCCCATTGCGATCAAAATGTCTTACAATGAAAACTGAGAAAGCAGCATTATGATAGCCATGCACCTTTTAAACAAGGATAAACACAGCTATTGCATACAGTACAAGCAAGAAAAACAATTGAAATGACTCTATAGAAGAACTCACTCTGTCCACAGTTCTTGAGGATGCGGACTCTCTCACTGACGTCTCCCAGGTACAGAGCTCCTTGGTAGTGACCACTCATATCCTTCCTGATCTCAGCTACAAGAGACAATAAACATAGGATGTCACAACACTGATCTCTGATTCATACCCAGCACACACACACACACACACACAGTCCTCTGTCAATCAGTCTCCCTTACCAATCTTCATCATCTTGCGCAGCTTGGCCAGGTTGCCAGTGATGAGGTAGAGGAAGGTGAGCTTGTCGAAGTTCTTGGTCCTCTGGTAGCACATCTCCACCACCTGGTGGTGTCCCTGGAGCAGGGCAGCCTCGCCCAGACGCTCCCAGCAGCCACGCTCATCCAGGGCCTTGGCTGCCTCCAGTGCCACCTGCAGGCATGGAGGAGAGGAGCGTTAGGAAACACGTTATTCAATGATTTCAAGTCCAGGTCTTACAGCGTTCATCACTTTCTAGTCCTGCGGTCAAATAATCACTATTAGTGAAATCAAAATTATGTACAGTCTACTGCGAGTTACAGAGCATTGTCCCGGTGCCTAAGAAGACCCGTCCCTCGGTCCTCAACGATTACAGACCAGTCGCCCTGACATCACAGGTCATGAAGGTCTTCGAACGGCTGGTTCTGAACCTACTGAGACCGGCGGTCAGTGATCACCTGGACCCCCTTCAGTTTGCCTACCAGGCTGATATTGGGGTTGATGACGCCATCACCTACATGCTCCATAAGGCTCTCACCCATCTGGAAGATCTGGGCAGCACAGTCAGAATTATGTTTTATGTTTTTCTTCTCCAGTGCTTTCAACACTATCCAACCGTCTCTGCTTGCGGCGAAGCTTACGCTGATGGGGGTGGACAAGGGCTTTGTGGCATGGATCACAGACTACCTTTCAGAAAGACCACAGACTGTGAGACTGCAGAGCTGTCGGTCTGATGTGCTGGTGAGCAACACGGGGGCCCCTCAAGGAACTGTGCTCTCACCCTTCCTGTTCACTCTCTATACATCGGACTTCCGCTTCAATTCCAAGACCTGTCATCTGCAGAAGTTCTCAGATGATACCGTGGTGGTCAGCAAGATCTCGGGTGACAACACGGCTGAGCACGATGGTGTGGTTAGGGACTTTGTGCAGTGGAGCGAGGCTAACCATCTCAGGCTCAACGCAAGCAAGACCAAGGAGATGGTGGTGGACTTCCGCACCTCCAAGAGAGTCCCCCCGGTGCCAAGCACCATTAACGGTGAGGTGGTTGAGCTCGTGGATAACTACAAATTCCTCGGAGTACACCTGAATAGTTCACTGGACTGGTCGGACAACGCGCAGGCGATTCACAGCAAGGGGAAAAGCAGGCTGTTCCTCCTGAGAAGACTGAGATCGTTTGGGGTGTGCAATAGGATGCTACAGATGTTCTATCAGTCTGTCATGGCAAGTGTCCTCTTTTTGGTATAACATGCTGGGGTGGCAACAACAGAGCAGGTGACACGTTTAACCTAAACAGAATGGTGAAGAAAGCAGGCTCTGTCGTTGGGTCCTCTCTGCAGGGGGTGGAGGAAGTAACCAGGGTGTGCACAGTGAGGAAGCAAGATTTCATCTTGGAGAACTCCTCCCACCCCCTCCATCTAGAGATCACCAGTTACTGGAGTAAGAGAGGAAACGACCGCTTTACCTACCCAGGACGGAGATGTGAGAGATTAGGAAAATCTTTTGTACCGGCTGCCCTTAAGCTGTACAACGAGACACATAACGGACGCTTGAAAAGGTCTCCCTTCCTAACTTAGACTGACGGAACCATTGCTGTATTGACTTTGACCTCTAAGGAACTATTGCTGTATTGACTTTGACCTCTAAGGACCGTCCAGGAAGAGTGCTCATGTGCGTCTTGCGGTGACATGCTTCCTAGTTTCTTCTTTTATCGCACTGATTTTTGACATTGCACTATTAGGTTGTGTTGGTAGTTTCTGAGTATTTTTGCTTTATTTAACAATGACAGTGAGATACTTGTTTGCACTAACTAGCATTGACTGCTATGGTCTCTTTTGCAAGACACTTTATGTATATATACTTATATATTATTCGCCCCCTCTATTGATGCACCTTCTCTTTATTGGTACTGTACTGCTCTTGTCTTTGTTTTTTTTAGTTTTTTTCCCTCTTATCTATCTTTTCTTACGTCTCTGTAACTTTGTAAATAACTGTATACTGCTGTGCTTCTACTGGACAACTGAATTTCCCCCTTGGGATAATAAAGGTATCTATCAATCTATCTATCTATCCATCTATCTAGCATGTGCTGAGTAGGGTTTGGAAAGACCGCATTGACAGGTTCTTCCTTGCACCTATAATACTATGGGGACTATAACCTCGCCTTACCAGGCTTTCTCGGGGTGAAAGCCTGGTGATTGTTTACAACCGGCGGTTTGATCTGGTCTAGGCGGAAACCACATGCAGGAGAAGTGGCGTCACTTTGTTTTGTTTACCCCCATTTGTTTCCGAAATCCCTATTAAAATGCTCAAGTAGCCTAGAGTAGTCTTGCCAGTTGCTATGAGTTGGACTAATAGATGCATATACCAAACAAATTTTCCAAAAGCAAAACTACGCCGCATCAAGGGTTTTATTAGGTAGGCCCTAAATGTATGTCCTTGAGTGTAGGAGAGTTATTTTGGATTCAAACTGAATCCGGTTTGATAGTTCCGGCCAAAGTGTAGTCCGTCTAGGATTACAACATGACGTAGAGTGGTTTCCACTCCCGACCGGATCAAACCCCGAAAAGTGAAGGGACCCTAGGCTATGGGGACTATGGACGAAAATGTGCAACCTGCTAAATCCGGTGTATTTACAATTACATTGCTTCATGTAATGTTCATTAATATGCATTGTCCCTTCTAAATAAACAAATAAATGAAATGAAAATATTAATCAAAATGTGTACAATTGAGAGACTGAACTAGACTCATGACGGAACACATTCAGAAGAGTTGATAAGTACAAAGACATGGGCTTAACTCACTGCTCTTCAACCCACCTCGATGTTGCCACACTCCAGAGCCAGGCTGAAGCGGGTCTTCTCGTCCTTGACAAAGTGCAGTGCCACCTCAGGGTAGCCCTTCTTCTGCAGGTAGGCTATGATGGACTGGCCCACCAGCTTGGCATTACGCACCATGTGGAGCACCTGGAGGGGTGAGTGGTAAAGAGAAAAGGTCAAAAAGTACCCCAGTTGAGAATTCCTTGTCCTGTTACACACATACAATAACAGACATGAAAGACAGACACCCCCACACATAAACAAGAAAAATGTTAACCATTTAAATCTGGAGTCCCTGTTTTGGGCACGTTGGTTATAGGCGAAAATGGTCACATGTGTTTCATAAATAGCTGAAGATCTACAAGTTCATAAATAAAACACGTTGTGAGCTTGTATATTCAGCGTTCCCCCCGCTATTCGTCGAATGAAGTATGTAGAACTTAGGTCAAGTAGTTAAGCACCCACCTCCTCATATTTGCGGTTGACCAGGGCCAGTTTGAAGCGGTACTCTGTGGGATCGATGGTCAGGACGCGTGGACGGCACTCCCGGTCCAGGCAGTACACACTGTTCCCCCTCACGCGGGTCACGTAGATGGGCAGGTCAAGAGTTCTGATGATGCCATGGTCACTGCAGGGTGAGAACAGAGAGAGAATGTTGTGAGTTTGAACGGTCGGATATTTTCACTACTCGCTGTGCAAGGAAGTCTATGTGGCACAAGTGGTTCATGAATGAGTTGTAGTTCCGTACCCAGAGGTGAGTGCGTATTTGATGTGGTTTGAGGTGGTGTAGATGAAGACTCCACTCTCATCCCAGGCTCCACTCTTCACTCTGATGTTCTCATGGATGTTACACAGACTCTCCAGCTTGCGGTTACAGATCATGATTGCTGAAAGATACAACAGCCAGAAGAATCTGGGTTTAAACTCTCCATTGTCGACTCTAGGTCAACTTATGGCACTGAATAGTTTGAACCATCAATTTCATGTGATAACACTAGACTGTAATTAGTCAAGAAAACATGACATGACAAGAGTTTTCAGAGCACATTGAATGAATAAATTCATTAATTAAAGCGTAACCATCACCAGAGACCATGTTTCAATATTCCATTGTCTTTAAAGTGAGTTTAAAGTGAAATCAGTAGTGAAGTATTCAGATCAGTCGAGGAGCACTGGGCCACAACATAAGCCAAGCAAAGTGGGTGATAAGAGGCCCACCTGTGTTTGTGTGCACTATTATTATCTACAGTACGCACCGTGTTTAGCCAACAGGGCCACATGGCTGGTGTCAGCGCTCCACACCACGTACTTGACCTTAGCGATCTTGACGGTGGCCAGCGAGCGTTTCTGTTGCACATCAAACAGTGTGACGCCGTCTGCGTCGCGCAGCAACAGAGATCCTGTGCCGGCGTAGAAGATCTCCTCGCAGCTCGGTACCTGAACCTTCTTCACTATCTCGTTCTTCAGGTTCTTAATCAGCAGCTACAAGATAAGTACAGCAGCATTAATAAGAGATATTTGCATTTCTCTAATAGCCGTTTGAGAACAACTTTCAGCTGGATTTTTGAAGAGAAAATAATGACACACCAACATGGGCTATATAAATTATGTTTATTTGTTGAATTTCAAAACCAGCCATAGGAAATTACATAAATCAAGAAGGGACAAAATAAGTATGGAGAGATATATGGTGATTATAAATATAACTGAATCAAGCTGCTCTAAAATTAGTATTTTTAAACCTTTTATGAGATAAATACAGCTCTTTTATAGGGGGAATGCAGAAAAGAGTGCAGACATACCGAGTGCATGCGGTCCAGGACAGCAAACCTGTTCCTGGCGACCCAAACTGCTGTCAGACCAGAAGACCTCTTCCCTTCAGGGGCTGGAGAGAGACCACCACAAAACACTTCATCCTCCATGTACAATACATTCAGGGGAATTCTTCATGGTGACATTGCTTTTATGACAACTCCACCTAACTCTGTGAAGAGTAACATTTTAACACTAAAACAGCCATGGGACTACAGGACCTCTAGTGGGTGAAACAGCCATGGGACTACAGGACCTCTAGTGGGGGCCAGTACAAGAGACAGTAGACTAAATGTTAATAGAACCAAATTCTGAAAGAAAATGAAAATGAAAGAAAGAAAACTTCCTGACTGAAATAGTTCTCATACCGTCAGGGTTCTGAGAGTCACTCTCTTTGGGAATGGAGTACAGGTCATAGGTACTGTTCTCCAGGTTTGTCGCCCTCTGTAGGACACAATGCATATTACTCAAAACACAGATATACAGTACCAAATAATGCGAGTTGAGTGTTTCTGTAACACTTAAATGTAAAAACAAAGTGTGTGTAAATGTGTGTACTTACTGTGCAGAGCAGGACAGCGTTCTCCGCAGGGTTGTAAGACATGCTAAAGACTGGGAACTTTGACCCACTAGGAAGGAGACAAATTAGGAAAATATAAGATTGAACTATGAATAAATACTCTTAGCACACCGGCAGTGATGACACGATAGAAAGGTTGCACAACAAAACAAATTATGAAAATGCTGAGACACAGAGACATACCCAGACACACAGGCAATCAAAAGACAAACACATACAAACACACAGAAAAGACACCTACCTGCGCAGCTGCATGACAGCGGTGTCCTTGCTGCTGTTGAAGTCCAGCTGGCGGAGGAAGCGGTCCTTGACGTAGTACAGCATGTTACCGTAGACGGCGTAGGCTGGTCGCTCGCGCTCCAGCTTAAACACCAGCATGCCACTGTCATGACCTGGACGCCACATGGGACAGACGAGTTAATGCAGTCACACAACAAATCTGAACTAAACCCCTTTTGGGGTTTTTATCTTTCAATCTGGGGACCCCTTTTGGGGTAGTTGTTGTTATGCACAGTATATACTGTAGCAATATAATGTTCGTGTTTTAATATTTGATGTTTCTCAGACTTTGAAGACATTTTTAGAACGGGCCTTAGTCCATGGAATGTATCTGCAAGTATGTGAACCGCATGGCAAGACAAAACAAATCTGAATGACTAAATCGTACGTACAATATATCGATTCAAAGTCATGTCACCACCATTGTGTGTTATGGAACTGCAATTTTGAGGTTTGCGACTATAAAACGTATCACTTGGTATGTAATGGCCCCTTTACCAGCAGCAAATAGGTTGAGGTTGGGGTGGGCCCCAAGGACCCAGAAGCGGTCGTGGTCCCTGCGGAATGTCTGGACACCCGTCCTCTTGGACATGTCCCACACCCTGATGCTCTTGTCCTCGGAGTTGGACAGGATTAGCTCCTGGCGTGGGTGGAAGACGGCACAGGACACGTTGTTGTAGTGGCCACGGCACGTGTCCAGCTCCCACGCCTTGGACTCTGGACGCAGACAATGAGAGAGATGAATGAACAAAGAGAAGAATGGAGAGATGGGACACTGACATGTCTCGATAAAACATGTTTGTTTAGTACAACATGATGGGACTATTAAATACTTATGAAGGTTTTTGGATCCTGTAACTTCATTGTGGGCATTCTTCCTGCACAATATCAGTATGCAAGCATTTTTCTATATCTCATCTCATCAGTTTTAAAAGAGTGCCAACTATTTTCTACAATATGTGCACTGCATATTTATACCAAGATTAAAGGAGGACTTCACCACTTTTCAACCTATCTTCATATAATTGGTCCTCACTAAAAAATAGCTTTTCTTTTATTTATTTTCTCAGAGGAGGGCTGTGTGCAGGTCAGAAACCCATCGTCTTGTGACCTCATCGATTGGGAATCCAAGCCAATAGAAACTGCAGGCTTTCTATTCCTGAAAAGTTAGCAATGTTAAATTGGAAGCCATTGTTCTCGCGATAATAAAAATCTAAAAAAAATATATATTGATTAATAATTTTTTTTTGGAAAATGATGATGTCACAAGACGATGGATTCTGAACTTCCCACAGCTCTCCTAGGAGACTTGGACCGAGTAGAAAAGAATTGCGCTATTTTATTATGAACATTAATGAGGACCTATTATATGAAGATAGGTTGAAAAGTGGTGAAGTCCTCCTTTAAGTTAAAACGAAAGTAGTATGATATATGATGAAACTACTGTATGTACTGGACCGCCAGAATAACCACATAAGCCAATATACTTGGTCATACAACAAACATTAGAAATCTAATTAATACATTTTAAATCTTCTGAAAATCTTCCCTATATAGGGCCTCCAGGGTTAATGTGTTTAAAGTGCCATATTAAAATCTGATTTGTAACATGTCTAAAAACTTGAACTACTTGAAGAGGCATTTAGTTTTAATGATATTAAGATATATAATAAACACGTCTACTGAAGTCTTCCAAGAAGAGACACGCACCGTTCATCCTCCAGATTTTGACCTGCCTGTCGTCGGCTCCAGACACAATGAGAGGCATGCTGGGATGGAAGGCAGCCCAGTTGACCCCACGGTCATGACCCTGCACGGACAAACACACACTCAATGCCAAGGAGAGAGGAGGCTGTCTGCTGGGGCTATCAGCACTACTGACTAACAACAAGTTTGTACAAGTACAAACACTTGACTTCACTTGGCCAGGAAATCAAAATTCACAAGTCTTGAGTCCTTTAACCACTGAAAACTTCATTTTGCGAAGAAAAGTCAAAACACCTGATCTACAAGCTCAGTGTGTCACGAAACAACCCGTGGGGAGAGTGATTAACTATGAAATGAAAAAGTAAAGAAAAAAGCCTATTGATTTATAACGTTTTGATGTACAGTAACTGAACAAGTCAACAGTCTTTTTAAGCCTGCTGCAGGGCAGGTTCTGCAAACAGTACAGACACACATTATGAAAGTCAGGTGAAATAACGTTTTTGCTCAAATGTGACGATGTCAACCCACCTCAAGAACGTGCTTGACGACAGCATCCGAGGCGCCGAACAAATCGACGCCAGAGATGCCACGCACCTCGGTCTCCACGGCACCGGGAGACAGGTTCTTCTTTCTCAGACCTGGAACCAACATTCAGAGCACCATGCGCAATACAGGAAATGAAGAAGAAGACGGGAACAAGACAAAACGTCAATACAAAATTAAAAACATCAAGGGAGGCTGAGGGATTAGAGGTGACACTTCAAAAAGACATTCAGAAAGGCACTGTTGGACTACTGAACACACACACACAGGGTCAAAGAACACCAACACAAGCTCTGCTCACTCGCTGCCCCACCAACTTGAGACAGGCAATTCACCATCGCAGATTGGATTATGGCAGTGGTTCTCAAAGGTAAAGGTCTGTAACTGTGCACCAAAAGGATGCGTAAAGGTCTATTTTGTTCAATTTGTACACCCCCAGAGTTATGGGGATCCTTGAAATTATAACGTTTGAGAACCACTAGATTAAGGAAATAATCAACACACAGATAAGCAGCACAACCTTGCCGTTTGATCAGAGCTGTGCGATTACATAGGGAGAAAAAGTTTCCTGACTCAAGCTGGACTGGTGCAATTATTTGTGAAACAACAGAAGTTTGTATTAATGACCCGTGCCCTGTATAGAAATGACATGTGGTGGACAGATAGTCCAACAGGAGGATTGTGGAAGGATGGATGGCACTAGGAACCCATGTGCAGATGCGGATGTTTCCAGGGAAGGCATGGGGAAAGGTGGAACACAGGAAGTGGGTGGTGGACTGGGTTGATGGGGTGGGCGGTGGCTGGCGTTTGTAAAGAGGTGCTCTGATGGGGCGTTGGGATGTCAGGAATAAGAACAGGTGGTTTTTAAGTCCCTGAGAGAGGCCATGCTTGTGTTAGGCATCACAAAAGACTACTAGAGAAATACATACTGCCGTTATGTCCGTGTCATGCTGAGAGTTAAGGCATTCTGTTAAGACTTAAGAACGTTTTACTGTTAACTAGCCAAAGTATTTATTGTCCATTAGCCATGGTTTATTATATTATTTAAAACATCAACGATGTTGCTTTAATTAGGTTAACACATTAGAAAGATCCTTGACAGAAGCTCCATGAGATGAGCGTGATCTTGCCAAGGGGAAAGCGGGGACATTTCGTCATGCATGTCCCGAAGGCATTCAGTTGTCAATAAAGTCATTTTATAACGGGCTTTCAATCCAGTTAGTATTGACACTAGTGTTTGTCTCATACACTATACAGACAGACAACAATGCTTCATTGATACGTAGTTTTGTGCTGGTGTCCAAAAAGAGCAGAACTACTAGGTCGGGAGGCGTCATAAGCAATTTTCAGTATACATCAGTATTAAGGAAAGTCGTTGATGGGATGTGTCGGTGTGGTAAACTGGTATTGTTTAATGCTGTAAGACGGCTGCGGAGAACGGTCCATGTTGCTGGACATGTGCCATGCATTCAGCAGGAGTAGTAGGGAACATTCCACATTGTGTGGTGATGTCATGTGATCTGTGAGGCGCATTTGAAACTACATGCAAGTATAATGGGAACATGATCATCAAGCTTTTGCAGGATGTCAAAAACATGTGAAATAACATCCCCTGAAAAGGACAAAATGACAGACATGTTGTGCATGTTCATGCTCACAAAGAGATGTAAAAAACGAGAAAGTTAATTGGTTAATGAGTGAAAAGACAAGTAGATTGGACAGACAGAAGGAAGGACAACAGCATCAACAGACAAGGAGGTATTAAATGCATGCAGAAGCACAAAAACATCTCTCCTATGTCTTGTCTATTTGTAGTCCTAACTATATCTCACCATCTCCCCCCTCCAAACTCTTCCTCCAAATGGGTTTACCACCAAAAAAGGCCACATCAAGAACATAATGTTTACATTTAGGCACAATGTAAACAAAACATTCTATTTACCCTTCTGTCTGACCTAAAAAAAGAGAGATGTTTTTGCGAACAGCCCACAGAGATTGATTCTCTACAAAAGGAAGAGAGGATGGAAACAGGTTCAGGACTTGATATTGTCCTCCCCCCGTTCTACCGCTCCATCTCTCTGTCCGTACCACACTGCCCCGCCCACCCCAGACCCCGCCCACTATCGTCTGAGCCCCGCCTCCTCCAGGCCCTCACCGGAGATATCCCACACGCGCACGGTCTGGTCCAGACTGGCAGACACCACCAGGTCCTCAGAGGGGTGGAATTGGGCACACATCACATAGTGGTTGTGGCCAGTCAGCACGCTGGAGGACAGAGAGAGAGAGGAGAGAAAAGGGAATATTGTTTTCTTTTGTTGACCAAATAATATATTTTAAAAAAATGAAGAAAACGCCACTCACCGGATTAGAGGCTTGGCTGTGGTGCTGGAGCCTAGAAATACTAGCAGTGGTGTCCCAATCAATGGTTTCTAGCCCTGATCCCAATTTAATATTGAACACTGAGTCCTGATCCAATCTTTATATTTTCATAGATAAATCTGCACGATTCTCACACACTACCAAGTAACCCACATTAAAGGAATATTCTGAGGTTAAACCCTGTTTACACCCTGATCAGATAGAATGCTGGGTTCATACATGATCCATCAGCATGTCAAAAGCTCAAAACAGTGGTATGGAAATATGACGGCTAATCTAAATAGAGCACAATGAGGTTCATTATTGGATTTTGATATGCTTAAAAATATTTTTAAATGGATGATTTGGATTGGATCCAATCCTTATCTGGAGCTATGGTCACCAGTGTCTGTGACCCAAAGCTTTCTTCAAAAAATGTGTGCACTCTTGAGTGCATAATGCTTTATTTATATGATTAGGAACAATGAATAAGCACTTTCAATATAAGTTTCAAAGTGCTGTTTAAAAAGGTATTTAATGTTTTCTAGAAAGCACGTAAGGTTCTTCAATTAATTGGCAAAGCTATCCTACGTTTTTCCAGTGTCTTACCAGACGCAGGTTCTGGACTGCCAATTCCAGATACGAATGGTCTGGTCATCTGAGGCGCTCAGAATCCAGGGGTACTCCTGCAGAAAGGGAAACCCAATTGACCTTAGTGAAAAGATCACACTGTGATGTTTTAATTGTATACATGTAATGAGCCAGAGTCATTTACATGGTGGAAGAAGGTGGTTCTGATGTAGTCCAGATGTCCCAGTAGAGTGAAGAGGCAACGCCTCAGCTTGTAGTTCCAAACCTAGAACACAAAACACAAATTCAAGGTGAAATGCACATCAATGCAAAGCAATATCCTGTAATAATAATAACCTTGATACAAAAGTATTGTAATGTGTGTTTTTTTCATCATCACATGTCATTTAATTCCCATTATATGAGATATGTATAATGCACATGACTGAACAGCCCACTGTCAAGCAAGTGCCTTTGCATTGTGGTGAAAGTGTTGTCCTTATATCATTTTGTGTGTGTGTGTGTGTGTGTGTGTGTGTGTGTGTGTGTGTGTGTGTGTGTGTGTGTGTGTGTGTAAATAATATGGAAATTGTTGCCATGTCTCTATACCTCATGTACAATTCCTCAGACCCAAACTTGATAAGGTTTGGGACTGACCATAGCTTTCAACAAAGCTTATAACGATGTTGCTTTAATTAGGTTAACATATTTAAGACATTCATGAGGCATATGAAAAATGAACGTAGATATCCTACATATAATTTTAGAGATGAGGTCAGTCACTCACAAAATGCATTATCTATTCACTCGCTTCAGCGACTGATCTCAAATTTAACATGGCATTGGTCATTAGCATTATACACACGATGACGGAGCCCGAATTTCATTTTCCCCAAATTCTAGCGATTTTTTAGCGTTTCTTCACTCTGAGCTCTACAGCCTGTTGTCAGGGTTACGGCCCGTTCCTCCAGGCCATGGGATCTGTAGCCCCACGCATAATTTGGCCTCTCTCTCTCTCTCTCTCTCTCTCTCTCTCTCAACGGGTGATGTGTCTCATCTTCCAACGGGTATAGAAAACTTATGTGGAGCAAATACATCCTCATACTTCTATATATTCGAACGGGTAAGGTCTAGTATTTAATAATACAGAATAAACACATAGCATTTAGCAGAAATACAGTGTGCATCTTAACACACTGACGTAATCAGTTGGGTTGTCCATCTGAGTTAACCATGTTCAATCAAATAATCATATTTTAACTGGGGACCCCCCTACCCTGACAAGCACAGGAATTGTAAATGTTACATTTAGTTTGATTCTGTTCAACACATAAATAATGTGAAAATATAGACAAACTACAAGCTGAGCTCATAGATTGGCTATGTTTGCCTCTTTCTTACGTAATATTTGACAATTTGGCCACATTTCGAAATAAAAAGTTGTTAAAGTCGTTAAATTGTAACTTGTGCAAATGAACAGATACCCTGTGAACACTTCGTATGTTGGTTTGTTTACTGTTGAGTGAGAAAACAATGTTGAACATTAACAATCATCCAGGGAATCCCCAAAATAATTTGGGAGTCTCCACCCACAGTTTGGGAACCACTGACTGACCTAAACCATTCAAACGGGTGCAAATATGTACTATAGTGGCAAAAGAGGCTCACCTTAATCTTGTAGTCGTCCCCTCCAGACACAAAGAGAGGCTGCTGCTTGTGAAAATCAATTCCTCTGACAGGACCTTTGGAAACAAGACACAGCAGCAAAAAGCATCAATAACCAACCAAGGAGGGCAAGGACCTATAAACAATGAAAGGCAGAATCACCACTCTATGCTTCATCTCATCTCAGTTCAGTTCCATTATTACATACCATCATGCTCATCGAACTTGTCAATCAACGTGCACATCCGGTAGTCCCACAGTTGGATGACACCGTTGTGTAAACTTGCAAGAATCCAAGGCCTCTTGGGGTGGAAACTGAGTCCTATTAATGGAAGGAAGAAGTATGTTAGAGGATTCTGAGGGCAAAGCGACTCGCTGAGTATGTTAGAGAATATTGATTGATTGAATACTTTAACAGATTGTAAAATAGTAGTGGTAAGATTATACAATAGTGCTAAAAGGATAACTCAAAAAAGCCATAAGGCTTGTTTCCATTGTGGTCCTATATCCTATGTATTCAATTCATCAAAATTCAAGACAAAAAGATATACAATAACATACAAGAAACCAACAACACTAGTAATTCTACTTGCACAGTTGACAATCAAGCCCTGTTTTATACTTAGTTCTCAAAGCTTAATGTAGATCATGCATTTAGTAAACTAAAAAACAAGGCACAGTCCACGTCACGTTAGCTTCATGATAACATGAATATGCATAATAAACGCCACACTCACGGATAATGTCAGTAGCATATATGCATCTTACAAAGTGAGAGAAATGAACGAAGTGTAGTAATTGCATAATAGAGTCAATAATGTCAAGTATTACGACTTAATGTTAAATGCTATGCTAAACAGCTAGCATCAGCTTACCTTTGACACGGGCCGACTTCGTTTCAAATTTGGTCAACATCGTGACTGTTCAGTGATACACGTTTGTTATTAATCAATCAGTGTCTGTACTCTGTAGCAAGATACAATTTTACAGTGAAATATAAAGATGTACGTTCCAGCAGAAGCTATTCATCAGCGCCTAGCTTCCACTGTCTGTTTCCTGACACGTAGCCTGTCCTGTCTTGTCTTCCTGCTCTGGACAAATAAAGTTGTAAGACATTCAAGCTGACGCAGAAAGCTCCACGACGATTTGACAGACATACAAAACATAGAATGGAAAAAACATACTATTGTGTTGTTGTTTCTATGTCAATGATCTATGTCAGATATTAAAGGAGTAGTTCACCCCCAAAACGACTTTTTTTCTATTGATTACTCATGCCATGGGCGACTTGAGTTCAATTTTTTTTGTATTTGTCACATTCAAAAGACATTCATTTGATTACAATAAATGTAGCCTACCCCCATTGATCCCGGGTGGGGACCCAAATGCATCCAGAATCAATGGGGGTAAATGTACTATCATTTTTTTAGAAACATTCTAGATAGAAGAGATCCATAGTTACCTGGATCTTAAACGACTATTTTCTGTTTTAAAATAGTCAAGAGAAAATTCAAATACATTTCCAAATACTGTAAATATAGGGCAATTTCTCTCTCTCTCTGTGTGTGTGTGTGTGTGTGTGTGTGTGTGTGTGTGTGTGTGCGCAGTATATATATTCACACACACACACACACACACACACACACACCACTACAGAAGACCGACAGTAATATCTCATTTGACATTAGTTTAATCCATGATATTTACAAAGCACAACAAAAGAAGACAAAATAAGATATGAGTGTGAAACAACGGGTTGAATTTTTGTAATTATTTTTATGGGCAGAGAATTATAAATACACAGGTTCCCTCCCCTATTATAAAACACATGCCATAGCTCTATGGAGCTTTTATGTGGTCTTTCAGTGAATGACGGACTAATCCTTTCACAATAAACCCATGCATGCTCACATCACAGCATGAGATAGGGAGTGACTGTCTGTCCGTCTGTCTACTGTGTGAAATCTAGGTCTAAGTAAGACCTTCTCTACAGTAGGACAGGAATATGATTTGTGTTTATTGGTCTCAATACTAGCAGCCAGTTTTTCAGTTAATCACTTATAAACCCCATATGGTTGAGCGAAGTCCCTCAGAGCTCTATGCTAGGGTATTTTCTGTTTTCCGTTATTGTGGTGAAAGCTTTCACAGAAAATAGCAGATCGACAAGCTCACGATGTGTCCACGATACAGATGCTGGGGTTTATAAGTGGTTAATTTGACCCAAAGCTCGCTTTTTTACACCAAATATGGCCCCACCCCCACCACCAAAACAATGATTGGTACCCAGACAGTGAAGTGGTTGGTAGTGGTACTAGTGGTAGAGCAGCCAAAATGACCAGCCTCCAGGACGTGAGTGTACACAGCAAGTGATATCTTTTGGTTAATACAAAGTTGCTACAGACATTCTTTTTCTCCCAGTAATAGGGGTCTCATAGTCTCTACAGCTCTTTAATAAACAGAGAATGCAAATGCTTATCCTGCATGAGTACTTCTTTCCCGATTGGATGGAATTGGTAACCCGAAAGAGCTGGAGAGTGAGACACCTGTTACTGAACACTTTAGTTTATAGTAATAATCAGAACATTTATTATAGAGCTATTTAACATATATTTTAACAAAGAAATATCACTTACTGCTCCTTTAATTTCTTTCTCCATTTTATTGGAACTGTATAGGGTGCTTTATACTTATTTGTGTGATGTGTCACACACAGAGAATAGAAGAACTACAAGCTCACAATGCATCACAGCGCAACACGTGATGTGAGCATGTAGATCTGCTATTTTTGTAAAGGTCGGCAGGCAACCAAGTATAAATCAGGCTTATCACTGAAAATGATAAGGAATTGATCACTTGGCCACTCAATCACTGCTACTTTTCATACCTGTTGAAGCATGCTGCTATATTAGCTATATTTTATAAGTCCCCTTGGACGCATTCATAATTTGCTTCCATACAGCCATGAGCAACGCAGATTAGTCTTGTTTTATGGGTAATAAAGCAGAACAAATGCATATAATTGCATGTTATAAAACCAAACTCTTGCATCACTCAACCAAATGGTTACAAGGTTCTTTCTAAACATTCTCAATATTCTAACAGAAGTGGAAGATTTGATTGTTCCACATTGAAAACTCCTAAAGTTAATGGATCTAATGTGGAACATGAAGACAGCAAGCATACATTCCAAATAGGACTTCCACATGACATGACCCACAATAAATAGTCAACTCTGAAAAGCAGAGGCAACTCCCCAACGGCAGGTCAACTATGATGTACAATACAGTACATCATAGTTATGCACACAGTTCACACCATCAACGAAATTTAGTTTTCTGCGTACACTGACATGGTTTCCAGAGGGATAAATGCAGCCTGATAAAATATTTATGATAAAAATATATTCCCACATTTTCATGTTAACCCAAGTGATAGTTTATCAAAATATATCATTCTCAAACTACCTAGAGCTTGTGAGCTGGTGTTCCCAAGAATATACAGTAAGCCTATACTCTCCCTCTCGACAATGGGCAACCAAGTAAAACTCTGTCTTATCGCTGTTGGTGTGAACTAGGTGTTACAGGGATGCCATTGCACTGAAATTGTCAACACAGCACAGGGGGGGAGCAGTTAACACAGTACATCATAATTCTACTGGTTACTGTAATCACAGCAAAGGTGCCCTCCAGACTAGGCGCGGTCACCGCCTCCTAGCAATTCATGTTCAATGAGAGGCAGGCGGCTTTTTCGGCCGCGCAGCGAAGTTTTGGGGCGGTGAGGAGAGCGGCGCGGTCCCGTGAAATCCCCGCGAGCGTGCTCGTTTGTGCATGTGTACACGGGCAGTGAGAGATGGATCATGTTCATCTTTGTGAAATACCGCGCAGCGTTTACTCACCGAGCGAGTGTGTTTGTGTCTCACCACGGTGCGGCCACCGCTGATCCTAGCGGCAGTCCCGAGTCCCGACGGCAACCGCGCCTAGTCTGGAGGGCACCAAAGGCCTTCATGAATTTGCACATCACTTCAAATCAATACTCAGACTAAGAAATAAAACATCAGAGAATGAATTACAAGCACCCATATTAATGAGCTGGTATTATTGTGGTATACAGTAACAAGGAGGCTTTCAAGACTTGTTTGTTATCGTTTTTCTTTTCTTTTTTTAAATTATCTGAATAGTACATTATTATTATGTATTCATTCTCTAATGCTACAGTACAGTGGTATTTAGTGATCTTATGTGCCATTTAGGTCTGAGTGCGCTCATATACACTTGGACCTCAATGTCACATAACTGATCTACACTTTTAAAGGGTCATGTAAAACGAATTATCTTACATACAGTATGAGAGCAAGGAAACAAGTCACTATTTCTTGACTCTAAATAGTTATGTAGATATACACTCACTAGGCAGTATAAATATTGTTATATCATTACTTGTAATAAGGGCAGAGTTGTCTGTTAATAATTAAATTAAATTAAACAACAACAGGGTGCTCGGATGGCACAGGGGTAAAGATCCTAACGTGAAGACAAGGGGTTAGTATCCGCCGCAATGCCTCCGGCTTGGCCGGGCGTTCCGAAGAGCACAAATGGCTGCGTTTGCGGGAGGGAGCTCAGTCACTGCAATAGCGACTCCTACATGTTGGTCATTGTCCATCCATGCTCAGCTGGGGGCTGAACTGGGAGGATTAGCATTCCTCTGCTTGTCGTTACATCATCCCAGTTTAACTCCTCACCGTCAGGTGAAAAGAAGTGGCCTTGCCGTCATGTCTATTGGAGGAGACACATGGTTGTCTGTGCTCTCTCTAGGACCAACAGTAGGGGTTAGCAGTGACAGGGAACTAAGAATACACAGAGCAATTGGGCATAACGGCACCATTTTGAGAGAGAGAAGGGAAAAAAAGGGGGGGGGGAAATAATTAAATAACAATTGTGAATGATCACCAATTTTGTAAACCTGTTATTGCATGGTATTCCATCTAAAGATTGTTAGAAATCAGCTGAACTACCCCAAGTCTGTGGTTCTCAAACATGATCATATCAAGGACACCAAATTGATATGTAATAGAACCTGACCCCGCTTTATGCCAGGGACTCCCATAAGAGAAGATTTGTGTAGTCAGATTAGATTTAGAACAGAAATTCTAGTTCAACTGGCTTAATATGTCTATAGTATAGACTGACTGTAAACTAGAGACATAAGCATAACAGTAGAGAGTGAAAACTATGATATGAATAGTAATGCTAAAATTGTCTCTCTGCGCTAACTTCTGAAAATATAGTGAAATTAAAATATTCTTCATTTTGCTGAGGACCAATGGGGGTGCTGGACCGATGGCAGATTCCTTACCCATCATTAAATCCTAAAATAACTATTCAGAACCGTTTTGAGTTTTGCAAAGGCACTGTTTACACCTGTGTAGCAAGTTGAAGTTGTTGAGGCTAAACAGCATTGTAAAAAAGAAAAAAAACGATATCACAATAGACAGTGTTTTGGTACGCAAGGAATGCCATTATATCAAATGATAAATAAGCTGCAAGACCAACTTATAATGTGAGCATGTCAAAACGTCTGCCGAGACTAATGTTACAGACCGTGTCGTTTCTGGTGGTTTGGTGTGTACCTCGCTCTGTTGTGTCAAATATCTGGACACCATCATCTTTGAGGTACAGGGGTGTAGTAAGTCTGGATTTCCCCAGACATTTTCAGAACCAGAATCAGCTTATTCTGGATATTTCTTTCCCTCCAGACATTCTCTTCTTGCTCTTTTTAACTAGCTCTGCGACGTCATATGCTCCGAGACACTCTGACGGACAGACCCTGGCTCCAGTGCATCCGATATGAACCGAGCCTCTCTCTCTCTGCTCACATGATCGAACACTGTTCCCCCGCACCTCCCCCGGTGCCTCCTGGGAGATTGAGTGATTCCATGTCAAAGTTGAGGCCAGCTGGCTGTGGGGTATGAGAAGAAAAGACAGAATATATATCTAACAAACCTTGAGTAATATTCACATTAAATTGAGCATTTTACAACGCTTTACTTATAATTTAGACAATACATCACCTTAAAAATAACAGATCTGAAAAACATATTCAGGGATTTCCAAACTAAACGGAACCAAATGGGTTCCATTTGTACACTTTTTGTGGTTAAATGAACACTGTAAGTCTACTGTGTAGTTCTAACTAAAGCACCAGGACACTTACCGCATCACCTGCTAGCTCTTTAGGAGGCTGACCAAGGTCTTGCAGCTGCAAATAAAAACACCATTGAGTTGAAGTCACAACCTGCTGAAAGTAGGTTGTATCGCTGTTCGTCCAAATGTAATCGGATTACTTCCAGGGACCAGTGCTGTGTTCATAGAGCCTCAAAATTCTGAAAAACCACTGAAAAACCCCAGCAGAAGCTACCGAATTAATTAAATACCTGGCAAACACTGTGTTTGTATGTTGTGATTTGATGATTATACAGTGTATTGAGTTGTATCAGACAGACACACATACTCACACACGTGCGCACACACAGGCTCATAATTGTTTCACAATTGCTTCGCAACTCGACTAATGAAAGCGATGCCTCACCTGTTGCATCAGTTCTAAAATGCTTTCAAATGTGCCGTCTCTGTTTGCCCCTTCTTCTTCTCTCTCAAACTGTTTACAGATATCTCCCATGATCTTTGCTTGCTGTTCATAACGCTGGTACTCATCTGCAGAAAGGCTGGCCTTATTGGTATCCAGCCAGTCGGGGTACTGCAAGGGGACAGGTAACATGCAAGTGATGAGTCACATTGTGAGCTTGTAGATGTCAACGACAATGTTGGCATAAAGCAGGCTTAACATGCCATTACAAAAAGACATATATACTTTAGAGGTGATCTCTTTGAGAGATGGATAAAGCACTTCCTTGGACAGAAGATTCTGCATGATGGACTGCATGATGGGTAGAATATTTCCATCCTCCCCACCCCCTTCTCCGCTCTCATCCAATCCCAGTCCTTCCAGAGCCTTTACCAGATCTTCACCAGCCAGTCCCGAGTTCTGTAGCATCATTAAGAACGTGAATGGTACAGAACGTCTCCTAGTATTTTGAAAACATTCTGGAGACATTTTCAACATTGACCACAGTCATTACCTGTAGGTTATCTGCATTCTTGGCCAAGCCACTGAGGGTGTCTTTTAAACAGGAGGTGAATTCCTGCTGGGAGGCCGTATCAGTACCTATGCAGAATGAAATCAATTGATATTGATGCACAACAAATACAGTGCAGTGTAATACATAATACAGTAATGTAATTGCAAATGTAAATGCAGTGTAATACATAATAAAGTGCACAACATAAATAATAGGAATTGAGGAGAGTGGAATAGACGTACCAACTTTCCCTGCAGCCTCTGACAGTTTGTGGAAGTGTTGCAGTAGCTCTGGTTCCTCCTGGGCCAGCTCACTCATGGCCTTATCCCACTCCTCTCTGGCCTGGGTGGCCATGTCCCCCTCAAACAGAGTCTCAAAGAACTTACTGTCCTCCAGCAGGGGGGGCTAAAGAGACAACAGATTTGTGGTTTAATCTCTTTGGATAAAATCAGCAATTAATGTCAAATCGTACGCCACAGTTTGAGTATGGTTGTCCTTCATGTAAACCTCATTACAGCCATTCATTCAAAAAGCAATGCTTCGGGGTCATAGCACCTGAGGATATTATGTAGAAAAAAATATACCAATGAAAGACCAAAAATAAAATGTTGTTTAATTGAAAAGGTTACACTGATATCTTTTTACGGTTTTTCGTTGCCGCTGTTGCAGAAATTGCTTGTTTAGGGTGAGACAATGTCGGGTCTCTGCTCCACATGTTCAGTGTCTTGAGACAATTTTGTTGCGATTTGACACTTTTAATACATTTTTACAGAATGTAATTACTGCAGCCCTATAATTTGCAGGGTGTTAAAAATATCAGCAGGTAACGTGACACCTTCAACATTATTTATGCCTAATTCAAGCCGTGTCCTTGCTCACACAGCAACACGTTATTCACAACTGGGAGCTACTTTAGTACAACCAGTCTTCTACAGACAGTTAATCCACTGTGTGGTAATTGTTGAGAGTAAGAACAGGATAAGACGCCTCAGGGCGACATGCGACCTCGCCCTTTGGCCATCTGGCCAGTGATGTATATCGGACCAGTTATCCATGGAGACCCCTGGTACCCATATATGGAGATCCATTGTACTGTATATGGTACATCCCTTTTATGCCCATACATGGAGATCCCTGTCTGAACCAGCCACACAGATATGGGCTGTCTTCCTCCATATATAGGCATTCCCATATGAAGTCCTGTTAGATATGGGCTTAATATTGATGACATCAAGGATCTCCATATATGGGCATAAAATGGATTCTGTTAGAGTGGTTCCCATGACATCACAACATACAATCCCTTGTATACCCATACATGGAGATCCCTATATGAATCAGCCACAAAGATATGGGCCATGTCTTGGCCATCTGGCCAGTGATGTGATCGATGACATCAGGGATCTTCATATATGGGCATAAAAGGGGATTCTGGAATACCCATATATGGACTTTAACATAGGTGATGTCACCTGTGATATCACTGGTGATGTCACAGTGATGTGTCAGGGGAACCACAGTGTCAGGCGTTATAGACAGACAGAGATACAGTTAACTGCGACCTACAGTCGCAATAACCAACCTTCTCTGCACCACTGGTGGTTGAAGAGGAAGCTGCTGCAGCCCCAGGGGCTGGAGGGACTGGAGTCTTGTCAAAGTCATCTAATGCACCTGGGGGGGAAAAAACACATTTTCACATGGTTCGTAATTTAAACGTAACAACTGTACTGAAAGAAACAAGTCTGAGAATGACCAAAACAATGGTTAACGTAGTTCATCATAATTTAGATTTTTATCTGATTCTGAGGGCCTAGATTAGAATGATCACAAGACAAACATTAGTGTCTATAAATTATATACAGTAGACTGCACAGAGCTGTGGGCTGTGGCTATCAACATTTTCACACTTGTTGCCATGTCTGCTTATCATAAGCGACTTTTGGCTTGTTTTCTGTAAAGTCTCTTGTAAATATTGGTGGTTCTGGATTGCAGGTTTTTGGGGGGTCTCGTTTCTAAAGTGTAGTTGCTTATTTGGGCTTGTTGTCTAATGCTGTTAAACCAGTGGCTCCCGGTTCATGTCAAGGTCTCCCGTATTAATGTATGTATGTATAGGCCTATTTGTCAGAGGACTCCCCATCTGAAAATATTTTGAGCCAGGGAGTGGGTCGCCCTATTCAAGATTTATGCATTGTGTTGTAAAATGTTCACGAATATGTTCTTTTGGGCTTGTTTTCATACACCTGACCTGGCTGCTTATTTCTCTCGCAACCTCTGGCAACACTGTTGACAACAAAAAAAAACATTCTAAATGGGTCAAAGTTGAGATGCTGTTGTGTTGCAGTGTTTGTCAGTAGATGAATAACCCTGAATCCAAGCTGTTCCCTCCTACTAGACAATCAATTCCACACATCCACAGGCAAGATCTATATAATATTTATGCAGATACCTTACCATCATGTCAATTGAATTGCTTTCAATGACAAGGGCATATAGCATCTCATAACCACTAAGGTCCACAACACAACGATCAGATTTTGGATTCTAAATATTACCACACGCTCAAACGTAAATTAACATTAAGCCAACGTTAATTAGCAATGAAGCTGCTTTGCCAACACGAGCCTTTGGTTTACTTGTTGATTTTGACCAGGAGGAGGACCTGCTGCTGTCACATTCACTGCTCCATACATGCACAATGTTAACAGCACTCATTCTGGTCACTTGTTTACTATCAGTCTGTGCCAGTCGGAAGACACAGACGCGGATACACAGAGTCCCACTGGGAGGACAAAATGACAAGCCTTACTGTCCAATAACTCGTCCAATTCAGCGTCTTGCCCAGTGGACGACTCGGCCGATCCTGACGCCATCTTCTTCTTTTCCAAACACCCACCCACGTCCCCGTAAAATGACGTTACACCGTAAAGTTGTCGCGGAAAGCTACGTAACTCATCAATTTACAATTTGACGTATTTGGCGCCATCTGGTGGCAGATTTATATAATCATGGAACAACATTACATTACAATACAATACAATACAATCAATAATACAATACAATATACAATGGATGGTAAAAACCAATTCCTGTTGTAATATGACCTGCTCTCTATTATTTTGTTGTAGGTCTATGTATCTCAGGTCATAGCCTCGGAAACCCAGGCTTCTTTTGGTGATCTCAGGTCATGCTGTCCTAGCAGTTACATGTCAGGTTGTCTAGAATGTCTACCCTTGTGCGGTTATTATGTCTCTGCCTCATGGCCAAGTAGGCCTATAGTGAGCAATAGCTCTTCTGCCTCATTGTCCTACACATGGGATAAAAACTTGTAGACCTAGGCTACTATACTCTTTTTTTTCTATGTGATAATTATATTTAATGATGTTATATGCCACTGACCTTGTGTCCTACATTCTCAAATATGTAAACTTCTTTGCTACTATATTCAAACTAGTGTTATGCAGCAGAGAGAGAAGGTTTGCTTTTGTATAGAGGGGTGACACATTATGGGGAAAACTTTAATACACCATGGCATAGACTGTAAAAGTTTCTGGAACTCTACTGAAGGGATGGAAAACCCCTTTATCAAAAAGGATTCCCTTATTTGGTGTTGGGATGATGTTGTTGAAGAGTGCTGGACAAAATCTCCTATCTGATGAGTTCAATAATTGGGTTGAGATCTGGTGACTGTGAAGGCCATACACACAGTCCGGGCTAATATATGATTCACATTATTTTCCTACATAAAACCAGTCATTGACCCTTCCCTCATGCCCTGTGGATTGCCATCCTGGACTGGACCACTCCCATCAGAAGAAGTGTTTCATCAGAGGATAAAGGTGATAATTCAGAGTAACTTTCAGTCAGTATTGATTTGCAGTGACCCTTATTCTCTCTAAGCAGACAAGTGGATAGTGGACACAAACCATTTGCCAGGAAAATGCACCACAGGCAGCATAACTGATTGATTGATTGATTGATTGATTGATTGATTGATTGATTGTATACTTTATTAACATCTTGTAAACAGAAAGAGGATATAAACCTAGAAATCACAATGGCTTGTTTCCATTGGGAACCTTGGGCCCTACATTGAGTAGGCCTACATTAATTGTACTCAATTAATCGAAAGAGCCACTGTAATGGAAATACAATTTATATTCCTTTTCAGGCTATTGATCTATTGATTATTGAGTTATTGATTATTGATATAGTGATGATATATTTAATATTCATCTTACTTCGGTTATATTAATACTTAATAGATGACTGTATGCTGATGTTATGAATGTAATATCCTAGCAAGGGACGTAAATGAGTATGATATATGTCTTATGAGTTTAGAACACCCTCAGTGTACTAGTCAGCAGGCTCAAACAGCAAGGTCAAGTACACTAGCTATTCCCCTGTAGGCAAGCGGCAAACCCAGACAGCAAGACGACAAGTTATAAGGTTTTATGAACGCAAGAATAATGTTTCTTGTATCAGGCATCAGTATTCTGGCTAAGGCAGTGACTATGGCCTTGGCTTATAGCAGTGGGCCTTCCATTCTTATTCGGAATGGAACACATGTTCATGCAGTAGTTGGTCAGGGTAGTGTCGCCGCTCTCAGTCGCTGAGCGTTGAACAGCACATTTCATAGTCAGGCAGAATTGACCTTCCATACTCAAGTGCTGAGAGAACACATCTTTTGGTCAGACAGAAGGAATGTCAGTCCTCAGAAGTATCTTAACAATGTGTATGTATCCTTGCAGAATCTGTATTTAAGCTGTCTCAACATCCAGATCGGTGTCAGACTCCTGTTGCCTTCCGAGACAACTGGACCCTGTCCATCATTCCTTTCTCCTCTCTTCTTTCTATTCTTTACTCTTATTTTCTCATTATAATATTACATAGGAATTATTGTCATATGATTGTCATCTGCTGTATTGAATAAATCTGTTATAGACATATAACACAACTCTTCCTTCTCTCACCAAGGAGATGTTCAATTTCCACAACAGCCACATGGACCCCCCAGATGCTTATCCCAGACTGAAAGGTACGTATAACAATCAAACAATGCTTTTCCAGGATGGCTGTAATACCGGTAAAATGTTCTGCCTATAATGACATGACAGAATATAGGGATGCCAGATGATAGTGGTTGTCACTTGACTCACTGTGTACAGTACAGTAAAGCCTCTATCAGAGTCCAGGGTGAAGAGCTATTCACTTCACCGCAGTGTAGTTTTCTATAGCTATCACCTAAAAATACATTACAAAGCCTAGGTGATAGTTAGGAAACTACAACGCGGTGAAGTGAATAGCTCTTCACCCTGGACTCTGATAGAGGCTTAACAGAACAGAACATTATTCATTTTGTTATTAAAATGTAAACAGCTGCAACATGTTGCATGGGATAGGTCGTTGTGTCGAGTGACCCTGTGTCCTCATTGTTGATTTTAATGAATCACTGCTCCAGACTAGAGAAATGCTGTGGTTATCAAAGAATGCATTATGACATTCCTCTCTCTCTCTCTCTCTCTCACTCTCTCTCTCTCTCTCTCTCTCTCTCTCTCTCTCTCTCTCTCTCTCTCTCTCTCTCTCTCTCTGTCTCCCTATCTCCCTATCTCTTACTCCCACCTGGACACACACACACACACACACACACACACACACACACACACACACACACACACACACACACACACACACACACACACACACACACACACACACACACACACACACACATATTTTGTATAAAGAGTTGATCCGGCCGAATGATCTGCTTTTTTTTTTTTGCCTTTTTGCCCTAGTCAGGAAGTAGTTTCGCTGACACGTCATCTTAGCCACATTAGAACAATAAATAAAGTTTGGTTACTAGGGCTGAGGTTACTATGGCAACCCATACAAATAATCTAAGTATGAGTCCAGCAGGGGCACACACGTATTTTATATACATACACTGCATACTGTACTGCATGCACATACATACATACATACATACATACATACATACATACATACATACATACATACATACATACATACATACATACATAGGCTGCATACATACATACATACATACATACATACATACATACATACATACATACATACATACATACATACATACATAGGCTGCATGCATACATACATACATACATACATACATACATACATACATACATACATACATACATACAATATACATACATACATAGGGCCTACATACATACATCAATTCAATAGTCTACCAGTAAGACACCTAAGGGCGAAAAGTGACCTCGAGGTCGTGCCATCTTGGCCATCTGTCTTGGCCATATATGGATTCTGTCATCTGGGATAAAATCCCTTTTATGCCCATATATGGAGATCCCTGCTCTGAGTATCTGACATCACTTATCCATTTTATGCCCATATATGGAGATCCCTAACAGAATCCCTTTTATGCCCATATATGGAGATCCCTGCTCTTTGAGTATCTGACTGAAACCCTTTTATGCCCATATTTGGAGATCCCTGCTCAGAGTATCTGACATCACTAATCCGTTTTATGCCCATATATGGAGATCCCTGCTCTGAGTATCTGACATCACTGTGATGTCACCTGTTTATGCCTATATGGAGATCCCTGCTCTGAGTATCTGACATCACTGCGATGTCACCTGTGATGTCACAGTGACACATCACCACAGTATCAGGCTTTACACGTAT